>NC_086325.1:82298815-82898815 GCF_036172605.1 Pelobates fuscus | reverse complement strand
AGACTCAACTCAGTACTGACTGGACTCGTGCACGCGGATCAGGTGGGATTTGTCCCGACCAGGCAACTTTACGAAAACACAAGACGCGCAGTGGACCTGATATGGTGGGCAAACGAGACCCGAAGGCCTTCTCTGATTCTTTCTCTGGACGCGGAGAAGGCCTTTGACAGAATCCAATGGCCCTACATGTTCGCGGTCCTGGAGAGGCTACAGCTACCCCCTAGATTCATACAGGCCACCCGAGCGCTTTACGCGGCCCCCAGAGCCCAAATCTCTCTCCCCGGTACAGCCCCTCGGCCCTTCGATCTTAAAAACGGTACCCGTCAGGGTTGTCCCCTCTCCCCTCTCTTGTTCATACTTGCACTTGAACCCCTACTGCATATGATCAGAACAGAGAGGGGAATTGAGGGCGTCAAAATCGAGGCTGAGGAATTTAAAATCTCGGCATATGCGGACGACGGGCTGCTTACAATCACAGACCCCACAAATTCGATCCCACATCTTATCCGCATCTTAAGTGCGTACCAATTAGTGTCCGGCTTTAAAATAAACATGGAGAAGTCGGTGGGTATGCCCCTGGGCCTCTCCGACGAGGAGATCCGGTGGCTGCGACAAACGACTAACCTAAAAATCAGTACGCAAGCCATCAAATACCTGGGAGTCAAACTCACACCAAACTACGCGGACCTTTATGCCGAAAACCACCAAAAGTTGCTAAACACCCTAAGACAGGACCTAGATAGGTGGCACGATAGACCCATTTCATGGTTGGGTAGGCTGCACACTATTAAAATGAATCTCATGCCGCGACTGTTGTTCCTTTTCCAGGCGTTGCCAGTGGCGGTCTCAAAAAACAACCTACAACCACTCCAAACAGCAGTAGACAACTTCGTATGGGCAGGGAAAAGACACCGAGTAGCAAGACATACAATGCACACTCCCAAGAGCAGAGGAGGCCTAGGCCTGCCTAACCTCCATCTGTACTACCTTTCGGCTCACCTAGCACAGATAATCGAATGGCACTCACCACCTGACAGACACAGGTGGGTGGACATAGAAACGCTCCTAATGAGAACAGACTTGCCGCAATTCTGGATATGGGTACCAAAAGCTGACCGACCCGACTTGCACACTACCTGCCCGGCTATCTTAAATTCCATCAAAATCTGGAACGCCACGGCTCATAAATATGCACTCACATACCCCACATCACCCCTGACCCCATACCTCCGAAACAAAGCGTTCCCCCCAGGAATGTCCCCAAGGGACTTCCGAGGCCTGGAAGACACGGGAATCCAACGCTACTGCCAACTATTTCAGGCTAATGTATTCCGTACATACGAAAACCTGACAACCCTGGCACCGCTAACCACAAAAGATTACTTTAGATATATGCAGCTTAGGGACTTTGCCAAAACACCTGCGGTGGCACAAGCAGCCAACCTCCGGCCCACCTTCTTTGAAACACTCTGTGTGTCTGATGAATCGCGTACCGGCCTTATCACACGTCTCTATGTCCAATTAAGCGCACCCACAAAGAACACACAAACACCTTCATACATACTGCAGTGGGAAGCAGACCTCAATCAAACACTGGAAGCAGGGGAATGGCAGGACATCTGGGAGGCGGCAGCCAAGTCCTCCATCTGTGTGGTACACCAGGAACAGTGTTACAAGACACTCATGAGATGGTACACGACCCCTGTGCAACTGAACAGAATGGGTAAGACACCTACAGACACATGCTGGAGAGGGTGTGGGGAAAAGGGGACCTATCTGCACATGTGGTGGACATGCCCGAGACTTACCCGGTATTGGGATGAGGTGGCCAAACTCCTGACAACAATCCTTAAACGACCAATAAGACCAGATCCATGGACATTTCTAATAGCCAAACCGATAGACACACTACCCAACAAAGACCAAAAGCTCCTAAACAAAATAACTCTAGCAGCCAGAAGGGCTTTGGCACTGGTGTGGCTCCAGGCAGACACCCCACACATGGAAAAGGTAATACAAAACATTAAAGAAGCATGTCTCATGGACAGGCTGACAGCTCAGGTCCTGGACACATACCCACGCTTCCTCAAAGTATGGGAACCGTGGGAAGAATACTTACAAAGAGGGACTTGAACCCCCCCCCCCCCAGCAGCAGAGCCACCACGAAAGGAGCGCGCCTCTAGCAGCCCAAGATTAGGCCCCCCATATCAACAACGGCCCGAGACTATACTCGTACCTCTAGTAGTAAACCCCCCGTGGCAAAAACTCAGCGCGCAGACCCACATACCCATCAGCAAGTGGGATACAGATGCTAAATATCCCAGTAATTTGTAAAGCCAGGGAGGGTCTCACCCCGTTACCCCCCCCCCCTCCCTCCCACCTTAATTCCCTTCCTCTTCTCCTCTCCTACCCAGCTACGTTTTCAACCTTCTCTTTCTCTTTTTTCTTTTTTTTTTTTCTCTTCTTCCTATCCTGAAAGATGATCAACAAACATGTAAAGAGCAAAAGTTTAATATGAGTTGAACTAAAAAATGATAAAAATGTCAGCTGATGGGAGTGCTGGTCGGCATCCACACAAACCGACTGTGCAGATACCAATACTAACTGTCTATATTTGGCTTCTGCGTAAGCAATGAAACTTTGCCATGTAACAACAATACTGTGTAAGCATTGGACGGTTTCTGCGCAAACCGATTAAAAGGCACAAGACGTGTTCTCGCATTTTCTGACAAACCAAAAATAAAGAATTAAAAAAAAATATATATATCTTGCTTAATCTGGTAAGTCATATTTATTTGAATCTGAATCTTCTAAATCATGCTTTAATCTAAATTGCTCAAAAGGTAACAATTAATTATTTGAGAAAAAATATCTTACAGATTATGTAGAGAGAGGGACCCCCAGAAATCAACATCAACCCCAGGAGTATCAAGTTTTAAAATGGACACTGGCCCTGGACTACAAAACTGTTTCCTTTATCTACCTAAACATTATATCCCAAGTCTTTAATGCTGTCCTGGTTGTGGGAAGTATTTTCCTGATTTAACGGTGCAATTATGAAGTAACCATAAAAGTTCTTTAATCGAATGTGGAAGTAACTTTTCTTTTTCTTTTTTTTTTTCAATTCTTTATTTTTGGTATGTCGTCATCATAGTTTGCATTTTCAACAATACAGAAAACATGCATTTGTTATGCATCTTGTAATTGTACAGTTGTTACATTTAGTATTGTCAAATTGTTAATGCCGAGAGTGTTCACATCTTTGTTTCGTAGGCTTCATATATTTTGACGACAAAGGTTTTTGTTTTTATAACAGAAGGAACACATTAAACATTTCAATTGTTGAACATATGTGTAGCTTGATTACATACATCTAAGATTGCTTAGATGGAGAAATACGGTTATATGTTTGGGGTTTAGGATCAGTTGCTTAGGCCTTCGGTTTTGTTTTAACCCTATTTTGTGCGTACAGTACCCTGTATAGGATCTGTTGGGGCAGTATTCCTGTCCTGTGTTCTGCCTAGCTGAAGGGTCAGGACAGGTATTCTTGTTACTGGGATTAGAGGTTAATGTGTTTCCCCCTTCCCAGCTCCCTGTTCCCTAGTCCCTCGACATCCACAGTTCCCAAGTTTTTTCATATGATTTCATTGTATACCTAATTTGTGTGCTGTCAGGTTGTCCATAAGTCGGGTCTCTTTGATTTTATGTATTAGAGTGTCAAAAGAGGGGGTATCTGGCTTTAACCACACCTGTGCCATGGTTCGTCTGGCAGCTAGGGTAATTTTGTGGAGCAGTTTATGTTCCTGTCTTGGCCAGTTCTCTAATGGTCTGGACAGTAGGAACACCAACAGGTCTTGCTTTACCTGCCTCTGGAAAACCTTGTCCAGCAAGTCACCCACCTTACCTGTGCATAAGTCCCTCTCTGTCCGCATCCCCTCCAACACCTATCATCTGGGGTTTTGTGCATATGGTATAACTTCACCGGAGTGGTATACAACCTGAGCATGGTCTTGTACAACTGCTCCTGTTGGGTAACACAGACCGAAGTCATTTTGTTTGTTCCCCAAATGTCTCTCCACTCTGTGCCCTCCAGAACCTTGCCATGGTCAGACGCCCATTGAGAGGTGTAATGCAGCTCCCCCAGTCTGTGTTATTGGAGCTCAGGTGGGCATACACAGGGGTGATGAGTCCCTTTCAGAGGGTTTTCTTTTAGGCAAAGCTTTTCTAAGGAAGTGAGTGTCTTAGGGGCTGCTTCCTTCACTACTTTTGTTGGGCTGGAGGTATCTGAAAAAATCTACAGGTTTTAAAGAGGCCTTTTCCCTCAGTGCCTCGAAAGTGTATTCTCTGTTTTTATAGTCATGTGCTTTCATTCCAGGGGGAAAGGCTCTGTTTATCAATATGGGCATTATTGGCGAAGGTGAGGCGGTTAATATGTATTTTTGTGCTGTTTTGTCCTAGACTTGGAGGGAGTTCAAAATCACTGGGCATTGTGTGCGAATGAGTGCTCTATGTTCCCTGAGTAGCCAAATATAAAATTGAGGAAGGTCAGCTCCCATCATGTTGGATTCTAGACATGCCCATCTGCACTCGTCTGGTGTGGAGTGCCACATTGAGCTAACTGTGCTGCAAGGTAGTGGTAGTATATGTTAGGTAGTCTCAGGCTGCCCCCTGTTTTAGATCTGTATAGGATGTTACGAGAGACTCTGTGCCTCTTATTTTGCCAAATAAAATCTCCTATAGCTTTTTGTAGGGGCGCTAGGTCAGATTTGGTGATTGGTATCGGTAGCGCTTGGAAACAGAACAACAATCTTGGCAGCATATTTATCTTTAATTGAATGGACCCTGCGGATCCATGAGATTGTCTTGTCTACCCACCTATCTAGGTCTCTCATTAAGGTCTTGATGAGGGGTATGTATTTAGTAGTGTACATCATCTTGGGGTCTGCTGTCAGCTGGATGCCCAAATATTTTATAGACCTGTGTGCTATGTGGGTACGGTATTTCAGGGGTAGGCAACCTTTTAGCAACATGGTGCCGAAATAAGATTGTGATGTCACGTAGAGTGCCGGTCCTATTTTTTTAAATTAAGATGTGCATGTTGCTCTATTATGATTGTGTTATTTATACTACAGTTGCTCTATATCGTTGTATTTGTGCATATATGAGCTATTATGTTGTATATGTTCATGAGTAGTTTGTGGTATCATGTATGACACATATGAATGTGGGCTGTATATGGGGGCTGCTTGTGGAATTGTGTGTGTGGATGGATATATCACATTGTGTGTTTTGTAGTGTGTGTTTGTGTGGGGCTGTTTGGGAATTGCATGTGAGAGGCTGCATGTGGGGTTGTGTGCATGTTTGTGGATTGTTAGTGGTGTTGAGTCTGTGGGGATTGTGTGTATGTTTGTGTGTGGGCTGTTCATATTATTTGTATGAGGAGAGAGTTATTCTGCAGATCTGTGTATATCCTGCAGTGTGGGTGGCTTCCCTGGGTTCCAGTGGGGACCAGGATAGGAGCTGCAATAGCAGCTGCGGGCTGCTCTACTACAGTGTGGATTTCCATTTGCAAGTGCTTGGAGGAGATCACTTCCTCTACGTGCTGCAATGTATAAATTGAGAATTGTCCTTCACCACCTTTTCTGTTTGGCTCTAGCAGCCTTGAGTGCCGTGTGAAGACACCTCGAGTGCTGTGCATGGTATTTGTCTCCGATGTGTGCCACATCTGTCACCGACAGAGCTAATGGGAGTGCACTAGATTTATACTTTGTAACCCGAAAGCTTCCCATATGCCGTTAGTTCTTGTGCTACGGCTTCTATGGATTCCTTGGGGTGTGTGAGGGTCAGGAGAACAACATTTGCATAGCTCAACACCGTAAATTTCTGTCCACCCACTGTCATGCCCTGTATCTCTTGGTTTGTGCATGTAGCTTGAAGTAGCAGTTGTAGGGAGATTACGAACAGCAACGGGGAGAGTGGGCATCCCTGTCGTGTTCCATTGCTTAGTGTGTGTTAGGGGCTCCTGTAATTCTGATTTGTGCCTTGACATTGGTATACATAGCTCTGATAGTCGTGATGTACGTCTCTGGGAATTGTAAGTATGTTATTAGTTCGAATAGGTAAGGCCATTTCACCCTGTCGAAAGCCTTTTCGGCGTTTAGGGATAGGATTAGTGTTGGTATTTGTGCGGAGCCCTGTTTCCAGATTAGGTCTATTTTTCATCTAGGGTTTTCGAATAGTTGGCACCCTGGCACAAAGCCCACCTGGCCAGCGTGTATCAGTCCCGTAAGTATGGGGGATAGTCTTTCTGCTAGTACTTTTGCTAGTATTTTGGCATCATGGTTTATTAGAGATATTGGCCTGAAGTTTTCTGGCAGAGAGGCGTCTTTTCACGGCTTCAGGAGTAACACTATGTTGGCTAATGACATATCAGGGTCTGGATTCCCCCTCCTCCATTAGGTATTTAAACCAGGTTGTCATATGTGGTATCAGTTCATCTCTAAATTTCTTATAGTATCCTCTCTCCCCGGGGCTTTATGTCCTTTTAAGTTTGATATCGTTCTGTCTATTTTGTGTGTGGTAATTTCACCTCCCAGGGTTGCCATAGTGGCTGGGTTCATTTTCGGTAGTGTTAACTTGTTGAGATATGTTTGTGTTGCCCCTCTAGTGTCTAGTGGGTTATCACCATCTTGGGCAGTATGGTTGTATAGGGTCTTATAGAACACTGTAAATACTTTGGCTATTTCAGTCGGTGTTGTCTTGGGTTGACCCCCGTGGTCCATGATAGTTGTAATGTGTGCATGTCAGGGGCGTGGGCATAATGTTTTGGCGAGTAGAGTATCCATTTTGTTTGCATGTTCATAAAAAAGTCAGTTTAGACCTTATCAAAGCTCTGACTGTGTCATCTAGGATAATTTCCCTTATGCTGCATCTCAGTGCATTTAAGTCTTGGAGCCCTTCGGGGGATGGGTTTGTCGTGTGTTGGTGTTCGGACTTACGTAGGTCATTAAGTAGGGCTTAATTTTTTTGTTTTTTAGCTTTCTTTTTTTCCAAGTAGCTTCCCTTATGAAGGCCCCTCGCATTACTGTTTTGTGTGCTGCCCATATAGTCGCAGATGATAATTTGGTCGACGAGTTCAATTGCAAGAATTCCTTGATTTATTTCTGGATAGTGGTGGTTATGTTTGGGTCCCTAAACAGTGACGAGTTTAGTTTCTTTTTATTTCTATATTTGTTTTTTGGTTTAATATCAAACACCAAGTTTGTTACAATATGTCGATTTATGTATCAGTAAGATGCCCAAAATATCTCTGCCTTGAATCAGATTTTATGTCATTCTTAGTTGATTACATAGTTATATCTGTATGTATATCCAGGTTTCTGTTCATATTACATTATTTGTTTTATCTTATTGGTACTCTTGCATACTAGTGATATGTTTAAAATTGTGATCTCACTCCCATATGAAAGTCAGAATCAATTCTCTTGCTATTCTCTAACAGAGTAATATATATATATATATATATATATATATATATATATATATATATATATATATATATATATATATATATGCACATATCCAATACTTCACTTGCAATACCTATTCTTGTTTTTACTTGACTAATGTTTGTTCTTATTTTTATCTTCCATTTTATATTGTTAATCAGGTGTTCTTGCACAGCAAGACCACTTAATGTTATCTCACATATATTATTATTATTAATATTATAGCCAAATTTACCACCCTAACTTCTCAACAGTGTTTACACTACATAGACAGTAATATACCGAAACGTGCGGATTGTTCCCGATTGGTGTGCTATTACTTTGTGGAACGTTTCGCCGAATGGTTCACAAAATATCGTTGTTTTTGTGGAGAAATTGGTCCCATAGGAATGAATGGTGAAATGTTCAAATCTAGAGTGGGAGCTGATAAAAGCTGAAAAATCAAGACATGATTTCTAAACTGCCACCACTCCCTAATTTTCAAGCCCACCTACACAAATCGTATATCCAAACGCTCAGCTATCCCTGCTGCCACTAAACATGTCCATGGCTAGGCCATAGTCCTGATAGTTTTCACATTATGACCATTTGTTTGCAACTCACGCCGTCCATTGACATTCATTGAAACTCCACTGTAGTCACCTCAAATTTGAAGGGTAATATCTAAACTGCGACTGTGCCTTCATTTTTAATATTTCAGAGACATACTAATGTAGGTCTGGGTCTTGTGATTCTCACAATATAAAGCTATTCGCTGTAGGATTTATAGTTTTTAAAATACGACCATTTGAAGATGGCAACCGCCAGTGAAGTGAGCAATTTGGAGCAGTTTTTTTTTAACCGCTCTTCTCTGCCCTATTTGAAATCTATTAGTTCCTGTTGGCAGTTGGTGGAATGTTCGAGGGATTTGAAATGGCGGCTGCAGAAACCCTGTGTAACAAGGCTGCAATATGAAGATGCTGTTATATATGTATTAATAAAGTGAGTACTTCGTTATACAGGAATTATTGACTGATTTGTACAAAATATCACAGTGGCAGCAGGGATAGCTGAACGTTTTGATATAGATTTGTACATTTATATCCCTACATGGCAAGACCAATTACTATTATCTCACATATATATTATTATTCTTATTGAGCAATTTGAAGCAGTTTGTTTTTAACCGCTCTTCTCTGCCTTGCTGTAGAGTGAGTGAACCACACTCCAACCTTTCCACAGTTACTCCAGCCACTCCAGCCACACAAGAGTTACTCCAGCCACTCCACCCAGTTACTCCACCCACTCCAGTTGTAGACTACTGGTGGAGGCAAGAACACTTCACACAATTTCCCCAGAAATTGTAGCTTTTGTAGTTAATATTTAATGTCTTTAAAAAAAAAATAATCTAAACTAGAAAAGCTACAATGTCTGGGGATTTTAGTTCACCATTTCAGTTCCTTCTACCATTTGCCATTTGTCTTGGCTCAGCTTTGGATTTTTTTCATTTATTTTTTATTATCCATTTTGTAAATTGTCAACAATACATTCAGAAACACTAATTTGGAGGCGGAGCCTGACCACGGAGGTGAACAGACGCACATGCCTGGAGCTCCGTGCTCACAATAGTGAAAACGACTGAAACCCGGTGTAAATCCGACAGAAACTCGCCCACAAATACTCACCAGGTCAGCCTGAATACCATGGGGCGCAAGACCAAACGATTTCCAGCGGACAAACCCGCACCGGGACTTACCATTGGGGACATGTGGAGACAGGCGAATGGCGCCAACGGGCCCAAAATGGCCGCACTATCCGGCGGTTACTCGGACTTCTCGGACGAGTTGTCCGGCGACGCTGAAGAGGACTATCCACTCGTCCCAGCACCGGCTCCCTTACAAAAGCCGAGATGCACCAAATCAGGGTCGGATACCTCACCTGTGACCATATCGATCCTAAAAGAATTGCTGGCAGACCTGCAAAGGAATCTCTCGGCAGACATCACAGCAGTACGCAGTGATCTGCAGGGACTGGCAGGCCACATTGGAGCCCTACAGGGAGCATCCCAAACGAATACCCAACACATCACCCAGCTTCATCAAGCTGTACAAACCCTGCAGCAACAGAATCTGCTACATGAACGCCGTTTTGCGGCCCTAGAGGATTCACGGCGAAGAAACAATCTTAAACTTAGAGGGGTCTCAGAAAGCATCCCAGACTCGGACCTACCACATTTCCTGCGGCGCATGCTGGCGGCTATACTGCCACAGAGGCCGGAAAAAGCCATCACACTGGAAAGATTCTTTCGAATCCCTAAACCCAACAAAGCACCCACCACTGCCCCCAGGGACTTGATCATTACCTTCCACAACGGCAAGGACAAAGCAACGGTCCTCACGGCGTTACAAGACAAATCACCCCTTCGTATTGAAAACATGGCGATCTCATTCTATGCCGACTTGTCAAGCGGCACGCTAGCCTGGAGACGAACGCTGCGACCACTCACCTCCTTACTTCAACAACATGGAACCCGCTACCGATGGCACCAATCCCGCATCCTAAAGGTCCAACGAGACAATGAAACGTACCTCATCTAGGACCTCCAGAGCGCGACAACTCTATTACAAGACATGGGCCTGTCCAGGGACTCATTGATACACCAAGGGCCCACCGCTGCAACCTCTCCGCCCCATACCTGGGATCCAGCAAGAACCGCCACCTTTATCCCACAGGGACGAACACCTGAATCCTACGCAGCGGTCACTACTTGAACAGAGACTCAAGCGACCCACAGCACTATTTAACAATTTCAAGGTTTCATAGTTAGCACTTATGGTCTCACTAGCATCTGTTCTCTCTTTGTTCGTGTAGACTATATTACTTTTGCTGATACATCACTCCACTTTTCAATTCTTCAGACATCCTACCTAATTAGATCTGGCATACATAACCGTCGTCACCCCCCCCCCCCCCCCCCCCTATCACTGAGCACACAGGCACACACATGAGCACCCCCGCACAGCATCTCGTCTGGCACGACCCCACACTCACCCACTAACAACCTTGTTACAATGGCCGAGCCGGCTCATACCCCCATCGGACCGTGACTTCAACCCGGCCTCCCGAACCATACATAGCCACACAGGGCGCATAACAAGTAGCCTTCAGCGAGATTATTTCCCTAAACGTTGTGCCAGAATTTCTGCTAGCAAGTGCCCGATTTTAGGCAATACGTATGTACACTCACCAGCCACTAGCTACTAAAGTGATGGACTTGCCCCAGGTTGATTGCTACCCTGCGGTCCAATTGCACTAGGCTACTCACAGTACTACCGAGATAAAGCTTGTCTGAATAGCGATTATTAACTAATGCCGTAGCAGATTTATCCACACAATTGTTTGTATTAACCTTTGGATTCTGTAGCGACGCCGCCTCAGGGTATGGGACAGCCCTAATAATGTTACTGGTTCCATGTTTTCCTTTTTTTTAAAAATGTTTATCTCCTACAGTTCAGCATTTATAAAAGCAGCGTCTTCCGCAAAAGCTTTTATGACACCACAACTACAGTAGTAGAAATTGAACTAGATTTATCAAACGAGTGTTGTTTTATAGCCATGTCAGATGTTTAAGTTCATTATACCATACGCTGACACACAAACTTGGCCCGACAAACAACCACTACACCAAACATGGATGGTGCAGCTCCTGCCTCACATACCATTAATGAGTCATAGCGTGCGCCTCTGCCACACCACATGTTTGTACCGCTTCTCTTTACCACGCAATGTTTTGCTTTGTTCTTGCCTGTAACTAACCTTTATTTTTAAAATGATGATCCAGCCTATGCCGCACATATATAACTCACCTTTATACAGCGACTAGTCTAAGCCTATACCACACAGACTGAATATCACTTTAGGACACCAAAAGCTAGCTGCACAGACAGGCCAGCGATGTTATCCTCAGTCACGTACTAGACTCATACTTCTTCAGCGACTAGTCTCATATCTTGCATACCTAAAAGCGTGACACAACATCATATAGTAGATTCACTAGCTCAACTTACCGAGAATCATAGCATTTTGTGTACATAATCTGCTCAGAAATAAGCCTGTTTGATTATTCTTATTTTTTTTTTTTCTCTCATTATTGTACTAATTTCCTTACTTTAGTATTTCTCAAGCATTTCTAGAAACTCTGTTTAAGTTACATAAAAATTGTGCTGATCTTTTGCTCATGCTGACCAACTGTTAACAAATGTCTGATTATATACTTGTCAATGCTGTTGGGGCATGACGAGCCATCTTGTTATACCTTCATGCACTCCAAAAATAAAGAATTTAAAAAAAAAAAAAAAAAAGAAACACTAATTTCAATTAAACAAAGTCCATTAAAAAAATGTAAAGGAATGTTTTTTTTGGCATAACTTTTGTCGCTGATAGTGTCCCTTTAAATGTTTTGAGTTTAAATTCTACATATTAGCATGTGTGTAAAATATTAGTAAATATAAACCTTTCTGTAGACTTACCTAGATGGGGAAAAGCCTCTTTCTTCCCTACAATTTTTACTGAGAGATAGCCATTTATACTCTTCCCTATTTTTAATTATCTTCAAAAGAATTCACAGTGTAAAACAACAAATTTCTGCATGCCTGTTAATTAGCAAATGTGAAGCACTCCTGTATTCATCTCTTCTAAAATAGGATTACAAGGAATGTGCTCGTAAATCAACTTAACAAAGGAAACTAAAAAGGAGCTAAAAAATAGCAATGTGAACAAAAGTCTCTGTATTTTATTCAATATCTCAAGGATCAGTCCCCTACAGTGTTTTGCTTGTCTGCTCCATGTAGGCAATTTAATTAGTATACGATGGGAAATTATCCTTTCATTAGCTTTCATTCTCTTATCTCAAGATGAGTTTAGTACAAGAGAGTTTGCACAAGTGGGATTCAAACATATTTTATCGATGGGGTGCCTGAAATCTATTTGTGAAGGAACACAGTGTCATGTATCGCTTTAGATACTTTCAAACAGTCTGCTTTTTTTTTTCAAAGATATAAAAAATCATAAAGATGCTGGTCTGGTACTGCACTGGTTATATTTTAGTCAGTGGTATTTCCCATGTCATATTGACTTTACAAGTAGTTAAAACTCAGTATAAAGCAAAGTGTAACTGAGAAAAATAAAAATAAATAAAATAGTAATTATATGTGTATAACAAGTTCAAAAGGGACACTTCCGACCCCTAAAGTACTTCAGCTTTCTGAAGTTGTTTATGGAGAGAGTGTCACTACAAAGTTTATTTTTAATGGAAGGGTTTTATTCAAATGGGCATAATCTGGTTATTGTATATTAAAGGAGCACTATAGTCAACAAATAAAATCAAGAAAGACAGGTCTCCTTGCCTTCTTTCTTGCTTTTATATGAACTTCCCCTGAACAAAAAATATTTTCAAATCCTTATTATAGCTCAAACTTACCTCTGTTCCAGCCCCAAACTCATTGGTAGGCCACGCCCCCTTTTCATCAACATGATGAAGTAGCAGGTCTCAGACGCCTCTTAGAAAAGCGCCATAGCGATCTGGTGCACATGCACGGCTTCGCGCTGCACCAATCACGTTCTTCATAGAGCGGCATCGAATGCCACCCTATGAATGTACACTGAGCGCTCTTTTTTACGCATGTGCGAGCTGAGCTGACTGACAGCTTAGCTTGTTGTCTATGCCCGCCACCTCCTACCAGCCCAATGTATATAAACACTGTAGAGATATCTCTATATATAGTGTTTGTACACAAACACACACATTGAAAATAAATATTGTTAAACATACACACTCACCTACTCACCCTCACAATAAGTTTAATTACGGTTTGGATCTTCCTGCTCGGTCTCCGGTCTCCTGCCTGCCAGAGCCGCTATGTGTGCAGGAGATCTTATCTCCCCACACTGTCGACTCTGATTGCTGACAGGCTCAGGGGTTACTACAGTACACAGAATGCGCGTTCACAGTGCTTGATAGCACGTTTGATGTCTTCAGCCAAGTGTGAAGACATCAAACATGATGAATGCAAATTAAGCAGCACTTAACTCAGACGTCCCTTTGGTGGCCGTCTGAGTGACTGCCAATGGAGGTGTTCCTAGCTTCCAAGTTAAACACTATTTTCTTTGAAAATACAGTGTTTACATGAAAAAAGCTGCAGGGAGTTATTGTACTCACCTGAACAACCACATTAACCTGAAGTTGTTCAGGTGACTATAATGAGAGGAAACAATAAACTAGGAATCCTCTGGATTCAGAGAAAGGTACAGCTTGGTTCAGTGGTTATCGGCACCTAATAATTTTAGTCAAACTTGATATACTAAGTAAATGTTTTAATGGACACACATATTAATATACAGTCGTAAAGTATTTTTGTTTTTATTTTACTATACAACTCATATCTCAATAAAACTGCACTGCTTAATTAGACGCTTTGAACTGAATATAAATCATCAGTCCTCCTCTGAGAAGCATTTTATTGGATGATGACAAGCACTAACATGGAAATAAGTGCTAACCAAACAGGACCAGATTTAGCATCTCTGCTGTTCCAAGGACAGTTTCCTCAATGCACCCCCTGTCCTTGTTATCTTATCGTCTCTCTAGAGATAGAGCAATAAATACTGTATATACCCATATACAGATATATATGTATTAGCAAGTCATTGAAGAGCAGTAAGAAACTCAGGATAGTTATACATGAGCTGCTGAAAAGTGGAAGGGAATCAAAATCCTGTCTACTTACCTCATGGTAAGTTGAGGTGTGTATGGGCTCACCACCAATAAATCTCACACAGGGTTATTCAATAATATTAGAATTCAAGATGACTAAAATATTCAAGGTACAAATAGCCGAATTGAAAAAAAAATCGCTTTGCTTGCAGTTCAGCCACTTAAGCCTTAAAGTTGAAATTCAATTTGTATTCTCACTTTAATGAATAAGCTCAACAGTAAAGTGCAGTGTGTTAGGGGCATGACCAACTTCCGAACTGAATGGACGCAGCTTAACAGAGGTCCAGCAACAACCTATTATGTGGGCTTACATATCATTATGGGCAACCCAAAGAAATCCCACTACTCCCACCAAAAGTCCAGCAAGACTCCGGTGGCAAGACTGGGCACATTAATAAAATTTCTCCACAATTCTATAGATTGATGGATAGACTCTGAAAATTCCAATATGGTGCTTTCGATTGAGGGATCATCGCCTGGAAGTCTAACAGCATTTGAAGGCTCAACTGCTGTTCAAGATTTGGATATAATAGATATTCTGCACGGCTCACTTTCATGGATAACATTGTCAAGATGCTCTCCAAGCTGTAAAACTCATTCCAGCAAAAGATGGACCCCATCAGTTCAGACATCCATCATATTGGCACACGGGTCAGGGACCTGGATAATGACAGATCCCTTAAAGGGATACTCCAGGCACCCAGACCACTTATGCCAATTGGAGTGGTCTGGGTGCCAACTACCCTTAACCTTGCAAGTGTAATTACTGCAGTTTTCATAAACTGCAATATTTACCTTGCAGGGTTAAGTCCTCCTCTAGTGGCTGTCTATCAGAGGAACTTCCGTGTTCTTAGAACACGAAAAGTGTTTTAAGCAACGTTGGATGACCTCACGTTATGTGAGGACCTCCAGCCTCGCCGAAATCCCCATAGGAAAGCATTGAATAATGCTTTCCAATGGGGAGGTCTAATGCGCTTGCACGGCCATTGTCACTCATGTGCATTAGATCTCCCCTGCCAGCTGACATCGGCGGGGAAGGAGAGTAGGCGGAGCCTGACCAGCACCGAGGGACATCAACGCTGGACTCCGGTAAGTCACTGAAGGGGCTTTAAACCCTTCAGCAACTTGGGATGGGGGGTGGGAGGGAGAGGGGCACTACAGGGTCCTGCAGTGCCAGGAAAATATGACATCATATTCCGGCAACACTACAGACGGCGTGCGCGAGGGAGCAGTGAGGAGCAAGAAGACTGAGCTCCTCTAGCGACCTCTCCTCCCGGCCGGGTACATTTTTATCAGTGTAGGCATCTGCAATGTGGAGAAAGCAGGTGCCTACTCTGCTTTAACACCAAGCATGTACTCGCGGCTTGCCGGGTCGTAAAGATGTCCAATATGGGCTGCATGTGGCCCATGAGTTTGACATGCTTGTGTGTGAGTGCATATTCAAAAATTCTCATATCCCTCTAAGGATTCAAAAGAATGCTACCACTGAGCTTTTTATACTGTTCCCCTGTTTTGCTCTTCTAGGTGGTATAAACTTTAAGATCTGAAGATCACCACAGTTCAAGATAACATTTGGAGCCCCCAAACTGTATATCTAATTAAATAATTTGACCATTTGATTACTAAGCCTACTTTTTATTCCTGGAGTGTGAACTCAGTGGCTTTTTAAACAAAGAAGTAGATTGCTTATTTGCTACCCAGAAGTCACTACCTTCTGATAGAGATAGGAATTTCTGCTTTACTGACGCTCAAAGAGTTAAATACTTAAAAAAAGACATGCATGCCTCTGTAAAAACAGATACCTCTTGTCCTGGAAATGAAGGACATGTTCTTGGCTGAAAGCAGAATCTACATTAATTCTGGCAGTCAGAATAATTTCTTCAGTTCAGAAATGCACATAATTCTGGGGGAACCTTAGATGCCTGTGGATTATGTTTTTGTAACTGCTGTTTATGTTTGAATATGGCATATGATACCAGCAAGTTTATATATACAAAAACAAAGACAACATTTTAAAAAGAATACATTCAATTCCTCTCTTAAAACTAGAATTATTGCTATACTGGACATCATCAATTTGTATTTCCAAAATCTCATCATAGAAAACCATTACCGGTTTAATAAAATCTTTGTATTTGTGCATTTTCAAAACATTTCTTGTTTAAAGTGCTCTAATTCAGTCTTTGTAAGCCAACCAAATAGTGTCAATGGTGGAGTCAGGCCCTATGCTGTTTGCAAAATAGACAGTTAGTTATTTTTTTAATTGTATTTTTAAAAAGGGTTCATTAGTTGATAGATTTTGTTCAGTGTTCATTTCCCAATGGAGTGTCGTATATAGATGATGACAGGGCCATGTTATTTGCTGATTTGAAAAAGAAACAGCTATGACCAGATCTGATGCTTCCATAAAATACATGTCCATTCTCATATAGAAGTTACTAGTAATAACATTTTTTGTAGATGGGATAGTAACTGTCCATACATCATAAAAGTGATAACTACAAAAAGTATCTTTAATCTTATTACAAGTAGAAGTAAACATTAATTCTTGTGTTTTCATGCTGCTTTCCTGTCTGTAAGGATTACCTCATGAAATCCCTGCATAGTGGTAGTGTACTTGCTTTGTAGTCAATTTTATTTATTAAAAAATAAAACTAAAAACAAATTGCAAGTTGAATTGTTTCCCTTTGTGAAGTAAGCTACTGCAATAGTATACTTGGATGGTACATTATTGTACTAGTTTCAATAATGTATTGGAAAAACAAATTAAAGGAGATTGTGCAATAACATATACTAGCAATTATTTTATTGACTAGTTATAGGATGCCAAATGGTAAGGTCTCATTCCCAAACAAAGAGGCCTAAAAAAAGCCTAACAAAGAAGGGACCATAAAAGCATAATGGAAGAGTGCCAAAGAAGTTTATGAGCAATCATGATTTCCTGGTTATCCAAAAGAAAGGCTGTGAACACACAGAAACTCATTGTCAAAACTCATCCAATTGTTACCGAATATCCTATTTAGCAGTATTCATAACAACCAACTTTTATCAGACAGTTGAATTTTTCTGGATTGGTCCTATTTCAATGACTACAATGCTAGTTGTTAAGTTCTTGTCATATTGTTACCACTCTTATGTCTATTCCAATCAATTATATGAAAATCTCACTCAACTAGTTTAATATAGGTCTTGACTGATACAGTTTTAGTTTTTGGTGGAATTTACATTTTGTCATGTAAATCAGCCAAAGTATCTCCTTGTTAATTGTTGGCATAGTGATGGCACCACAATGAGAAGAGAAAAAAAAATCCTTGATATGTTTATCTAAAAAAAATTATACAATTTCCACTTTCTGTGTTGTTCTATATCCATAATATGTGGGGACAGAACACAAAGCGGTTGCTTGCATAAAATGTTAACCATTATTTCCAAGCCCAGTTAGTTTAGAGCAAACCGGTGTTGGAATTCTGAATTTTACCCCTTCTGGTTCTTTGCTCAACTCCTATAAAAGCATCAAGAGGATCTGGTGAAGTTTCTTACTCACTATCTATTGAAACTTTGGTAGTGCCATCAGAATAAGGTCCTCGCTTAAATCTCACTTGCCCTGCACATCATGTTCAATTTTCCTTTCATGTATAAACTTGGTCATGCATATAATCTAGAGTGTCTCACATAAATTACTATTTTTTCTGTTCTACGTCTATATTAAAATGTCCCCAAATAAATATAATTTTTCTGTACAATATTATCTATTCCTTAGTCTCAATTTCTTGCAACTTTGACACTACAACCAAAAAATATTTTCACATGTCTTCATTAATCCCTCCACAGCAGGCCCGGACTGGCCATCGGGCACACCGGGCAAATGCCCGGTGGGCCGCGATGGCCGTGGGGCCGAGGCCGGCAGGGGAGATCACAGGATCTCCCCGGCCGGCTCCTGCAGGGCCAGCGCTACCCGAGCGCCGGCCCTGCTGTTTGTCTCCATGGGCCCCACCGGCCCAAAGGCACTGAGATGCGGCCGCCTGGGGAGTGTGGGAGGGAGGGAGGTAGGAGAGAGGACCGACCGGCGGAGCTCTAGCCAGCAGCTCCGCCGGATCCTCTCGCGGGATTCTGAGCGTTGCCGCGGTTACCGCGGCAACGCTCAGATCTCGCGAGAGTGAACTCTAGCCTGCAGGGGCTAGAGTTCACTCTCACCACTGGACCACCAGGGAAGACAGCTCCCTCCATTACAGCACGGCCCTCCTCATGGCAGAACGGACCCCCCCACCCTCCCAGCAGGATAAAGGTAAGAAGGGTGGGGGGGTCATATAACTTTTTTTTTAAAATTGTATTAATAAAAAAATATTTTTAAATTTAAATAAAAAAATACACTCACACACAGCACCCCCAGACACACACACAGCACCCTCAGACACACACACAGCACCCTCAGACACACACACAGCACCCTCAGACACACACACAGCACCCCCAGACACACAGCACCCCCAGACACACAGCACCCCCAGACACACACAGCACCCCCAGACACACACAGCACCCCCAGACACACACAGCACCCCCAGACACACACAGCACCCTCAGACACACACAGCACCCTCAGACACACACAGCGCACCCCCAGACACACACAGCGCACCCCCAGACACACACAGCGCACCCCCAGACACACACAGCGCACCCCCAGACACACAGCGCATCCCCAGATACACAGCGCATCCCCAGACACACAGCGCACCCCCAGACACACAGTGCACCCAAACACACACAGCGCACCCAAACACACACAGCGCACCCAAACACACACAGCGCACCCAAACACACACAGCGCACCCAAACACACACAGCGCACCCCCAGACACACAGCGCAGCACACAAACACACATCGCAGCACCCAAACACACATCACAGCACATCCTCACTCACACAGAGCACCCTCACTCACACACAGCACCCTCACTCACACACAGCACCCTCAGACAGACAGCACCCTCAGACAGACAGCACCCTCGCTCACACACACAGCACACACACACACACATATATATATATATATATATATATATATATATATAGTATAAAATAACCCTCAGTGAGTTAACAGACAAAGAAAATTAGAAACCTAGAATGTGACGGCAGATAAAAACACCCTCACACACAGCACCCCTCTTACATACACACACACTGCGCCCCTCACACATACTATACATCCAAATAAATATATATATATATATATATATATATACACTACAGCACCCCTCACACTGCACCACTACACACATTACGCTCCAGACACACGCTAGATCCCTTACCCTATATGTTGACGTTTTAGCCGCGAGGCAAATAAGGCATTTGCCTTAGGCGGCATTTTCCAGGGGGCGGCAAAAAAAGCCGCCCCCAAAATGCCCAAGGCAAATGTCTTGTTAGCCCTGCGGCTAACAGACATGCCGGCGGGCTGCTGGGTGGTCGGGAGGCGCTGGCGGGCGGCTGGCGAGGGAGCACTTCCTCTGAGCTGTCTGCTCAGCTCCCTTGCGCGCCGCAGAGTGAGGCTGGGAGCCGGAATATGACGTCATATTCCGGCTCCTAGCCTCACTGCGGCGCGTGAGGGAGCTGAGCAGAGTGCTCAGAGGAAGTGCTCCCTCGCCAGCGCCCCCCGACCGCCCATCAGCCACTGGACCACCAGGGAGAAAGATGACCAGAGCTCTTCAGCTGGGCTCTGCGCATCGAACTAACATGCTCACTTTGAGAGGGGGGCGTGCTTGTCATTAGTGATGACAAAACACACCCTCTCTGGCCCCGCCCCCTTCTTAGTGGGCCGCTCTGTTTAAAAAATGCCCGGGCCTAATTTTTTTCCCAGTCCGGCCCTGCTCCACAGTAAAGGTTATCAAATCCAAACTGCATTTAAGGAGCTGTTGTATTGTGGTAGGTACCTTAAATTAGCACAGTAAACATTCCCTTAGTTTTGGATGTTTACAGTATGTGAAAAGAGAAGGAGAGGAGGGTAAATAAACATAAATTAAGATGAACCATATATGAAGAAAAAAAAATCACTGCAAAGGCAATAATCTCAGAGTAAACTGAAATATTCCTTAAGTCCTCAATAGAGCATTTCTCCTCACTCTGGTGGTATGTGGGGGGAGGAGGGGGGGACATGGGGGGGGGGACATGGGGGGGAATGTAAAATGTCTCCTTAAAAAAGATTATGTGAACTCTGACAGCAGAGATATGCTTACAGGAACTCAGTAGCTCACCGTTTGGTAAATCTCTGCTCAGGTGTCATGGTTCTGATCAGGTCAGACAAGAGACTTATGCTGGGATTAACATTATGTTCTTTATTTAAGAATTTAGACAAGAATACCAATATGAGTAGCAGTACTTGAAGTGAAGAGGAAATAATAAAAACAAAAGGGAGGAGGTAGAACCTATAAAGGGAGGTACAGGTAAGTATATTAAGCGTTATAAATAGAGTTTTGGCAATTAACCCGAGACAGATTAAAAGTAACAGGGAAACATATAAACAAAATTATAGGCAATATGCCCCAGGTAAGTAATCAGGTAGCAATGATACCTATAAGTGAAATTATAGGTGAGGAGTAGATGAGGAAAACCTATAAATGAAATATTAGGTGACAGGTAATCGAAATACAATTACATATAACTGAATAGAAATACAAGGATAAGGTAATACAGATTAGGTTAGAAATTAAGGTTATCAGCCTCTTTGGTTTGATGTCAGAACTGCAGTTTCAGATAGTTATAATAGGGTCATTTAGGATACTTGCAAATAGGAAAGTCTGTAATATTCAGGTAGGGTGTGTAGTTTTAGTTAAGTGTCCAGTTGGTTAGAACAAAAGCAATAAGGATTCAAAGTCCAGTATAGAATAAATCTGGTTTGTTGTGTAGATCAGGTTGGAATAATGGTGTTCAGAGTATAGCAGGTTTTTTCTGCATGAGCCAGGATCAGAAGTTTTATCAGTATCAGACCCCAAACTTCCAATCAATGTAAAGACCCCCTTGAGAAGCAGGGTTTGGCCTTTTGTAGCAGATTTGGATCATCATGCTTTGCAGGTGAGAGAGAGACTTTTGTCTTTAGGTTAGGGAGGCAGCTAGTGGTGAGAAACTAGAACTTGTTTTTTAAAGAAACAGAATAAAAGAAACACGATTCTTGGTTGTCAGGATAGGATCCTGACATCAGGTCTCAATATAGTTTTTGCTCACTTGTTCAACTAGAAAAGCTACAATTTCTGGGGAAATTGTGTGAAGTGTTATTGCCTCCACCAGTAGTCTACAACTGGAGTGGGTGGAGTAACTGGGTGGAGTGGCTGGAGTAACTGTTGTGTGGTTGGAGTGGCTGGAGTAACTGTGGAAAGGTTGGAGTGTGGTTCACTCACTCTACAGCAAGGGCAGAGAAGAGCGGTTAAAAACAAACTGCTCCAAATTGCTCAATTAGAATAATAATATATATGTGAGATAACATTAAGTGATCTTGCTATGCAAGAACTCTTAATTACAGAGAGAACCAGTTTCAAGACATATCAGACTGATCCCATTCATAAGTGCAGTCCAGAATCGAAATGCCAGTAAGTTCTCTCTGCACTAGAGATACAGCAACCCCGGACAATCATTTTGGCCTTCTTTGGGCTTCATCAGCGAGGTGTAGCTGATATCCCTATAGGCACAGTGAGCATGTCTGGATTTTCTTTTAACTTGGGGAGAGCTTAGCTAGTGCAACAAAAACAAAAATATCAGAACTCTGAGAAAGGACAATAGCTTAGAGGAACTTCGTTGCTTGTCCTTTGGTAAATCACTGCTCAGTGCTCAATGAAGTTTTTGCTCATGTGTGCCATTGGAGAGATAACCAGTTCCAAGGCATATCAAACTGATCCCCCCAATAAGGGAAATCCAGAACCGAAATGCTGGCAAGCTTTTGTCCACTTATATTCTGTCTTTTGTTGCAATGTATTAATTTGTCTCTCCCAAAGTTCAAATGTGTAATAAAGATGTGAACCCCATGCAGGGGGTATCAGCTACACCTCGCTGACAAGGCCAAAAGAAAACCAAAGTGATCCAGGTTGCTGGATCTCCAGTGCAGAGAGACCTTGTTGGCATTTCAGGTCTGGATTGACCTGATGGGTGGATTTAGTCTGAAAGGCAAATAATTTTATCTGGGTGTAAAGCCAGCAACCAATGAACCATTGCAATTTGATTCATGCATGAAGTAGTACAGCGCAACCTCTGCCACTGGATTGTATGTACCATTTCCAAGGAATCCGAGGCTCTGAGCCAAGTTTAAAGCAAACCTTTTGGTACTGTGGATGTGATCTACTTGGATTGTACTAAAACATTTTAATACAAAAAAAGTTTCTTTACAAAAGAAAAATCAATAGTTTTGGATAATAACTTTATTTTTTTTAAATGTATAAAATATAATTTGAAGAGAGTAATGGTGTCAGGAACCCTTACCTGAGGTGGGAGTCCGATATATGAAGATATGTGTTTTCACCCTTGCAGATAAACACAATCCAAGGTGATCAGGTAAGAAACCACCAGGACTGTGAAAGTGTGCATGGGGGCTGTGAAGGAAAGGTGCTCCAATTCGCAGTTCAGACAAGGACACAAGCTGGAACATAGTCGAGGAAAAGGCAAAGTCAGAGGATTCCAGAGGTCAGGATAAACGAGGAGGGAAGCCAAGGTCAGGAGCTGGGGTCAATCTGGAGAGTAAGTTCAGGAGACCAGAAAACAGGAACTACACAGAATCAAAGAACTGACAAAGTTCCCAGGCTCAAATACCCGGTTGATGAGCAATTTGCCTCAGGTGAAGCACAGTTAATAGCCACAAAAGAAGTCCAGCTCCCAGTGCTGCAGACATAGCCAGGTATAACAAGGATTGACCAACTCAAAATAATAGAGTTTGCTGTGGCTTAGAGGCAGCATAGCAGGCCCAGGACATGAAGGACCCAGGTTCAAATCCTTTTTTTGGCACCTGTGGGGTGGCCACGCCTAGCCATCTGGATGTCACGGGGATTACCCTGACAAATGGTACTTTTGCAAGCAGTAAGTGGAATGTCTCAGTGGTCCCTTTGATCTTTTCTTTAATCAGTTCTTTAATGGTCATGCAAAATTTTATTTAAAAGACATGTCAATATATGCTAACAACATGAAATTTGGAAAAGTAATATAGTTTAAAACCAATGTTGCTCTTACAGAAGAATTTTCGTAAGTTGGCAGACCGGACAGGCAAATAGCAGATGAGCTATAAAAGTGTTATCATGTAATGATATGCATGGAAGATGAAGAGAAATGGTTTTGTTTTTCCAAAGCTAAACTCTGAACCTAATCTCAAGTGAGTCGGAAATGTACATTTAAAGAGAGACTGACGAGGGTTTTAACAGGTTAAACGTTCCCCATTACTCGAGTGTATAGATTTTAAAGAACACATTCAAATGATATTGCACAAGTCCTTCATTAGCCATTCTAATAGAAATCTTTTAAAACAGGTTCACCACACCAGGATAAGCTAACACATTAAAGCATTTTTATTTTTAATAAGTGGTTTCAAGTCGTATTATGTATTTTCTTTTGCATCAACCTCCTGAATAGGAATGTGCAAAAGGGACAGACTTTGATGTACACAAATTGAAGAATGAACATTGTGTATATCTATATACACTGTGTGCAGAATTATTAGGCAAATTAGTATTTTGACCACATCATACTTTTTATGCATGTTGTCTTACTCCAAGCTGTATAGGCTCGAAAGCCTACTACCAATTAAGCATATTAGGTGATGTGCATCTCTGTAATGAGAAGGGGTGTGGTCTAATGACATCAACACCCTATATCAGGTGTGCATAATTATTAGGCAACTTCCTTTCCTTTGGCAAAATGGGTCAAAAGAAGGACTTGACAGGCTCAGAAAAGTCAAAAATAGTGAGATATCTTGCAGAGGGATGCAGCACTCTTAAAATTGCAAAGCTTCTGAAGAGTGATCATCGAACAATCAAGCGTTTCATTCAAAATAGTCAACAGGGTCGCAAGAAGCGTGTGGAGAAACCAAGGCGCAAAATAACTGCCCATGAACTGAGAAAAGTCAAGCGTGCAGCTGCCAAGATGCCACTTGCCACCAGTTTGGCCATATTTCAGAGCTGCAACATCACTGGAGTGCCCGAAAGCACAAGGTGTGCAATACTCAGAGACATGGCCAAGGTAAGAAAGGCTGAAAGACGACCACCACTGAACAAGACACACAAGCTGAAACGTCAAGACTGGGCCAAGAAATATCTCAAGACTGATTTTTCTAAGGTTTTATGGACTGATGAAATGAGAGTGAGTCTTGATGGGCCAGATGGATGGATTGGTAAAGGGCAGAGAGCTCCAGTCCGACTCAGACGCCAGCAAGGTGGAGGTGGAGTACTGGTTTGGGCTGGTATCATCAAAGATGAGTTTGTGGGGCCTTTTCGGGTTGAGGATGGAGTCAAGCTCAACTCCCAGTTTCTAGAAGACACCTTCTTCAAGCAGTGGTACAGGAAGAAGTCTGCATCCTTCAAGGAAAACATGATTTTCATGCAGGACAATGCTCCATCACACGCGTCCAAGTACTCCACAGCGTGGCTGGCAAGAAAGGGTATAAAAGAAGAAAATATAATGACATGGCCTCCTTGTTCACCTGATCTGAACCCCATTGAGAACCTGTGGTCCATCATCAAATGTGAGATTTACAAGGAGGGAAAACAGTACACCTCTCTAAACAGTGTCTGGGAGGCTGTGGTTGCTGCTGCACGCAATGTTGATGGTAAACAGATCAAAACACTGACAGAATCCATGGATGGCAGGCTTTTGAGTGTCCTTGCAAAGAAAGGTGGCTATATTGGTCACTGATTTGTTTTTGTTATGTTTTTGAATGTCAGAAATGTATATTTGTGAATGTTGAGATGTTATATTGGTTTCACTGGTAAAAATAAATAATTGAAATGGGTATATATTTGTTTTGTGTTAAGTTGCCTAATAATTATGCACAGTAATAGTCACCTGCACACACAGATATCCCCCTAAAATAGCTAAAACTAAAAACAAACTAAAAACTACTTCCAAAAATATTCAGCTTTGATATTAATGAGTTTTTTGGGTTCATTGAGAACATGGTTGTTGTTCAATAATAAAATTAATCCTCAAAAATACAACTTGCCTAATAATTCTGCACTCCCTGTATTGCCATGTATTGTGCATTGGTTTCATACATTCTGTGAAAGAGAGCACCATAAAGGTGTATTAAGACCATTTTTCTGTACAATTAATCACCAGTCAAATATTTCTAAAAGGAATCCATGAACATTTTTATGAGAATAAGCCCAAAAATATCTATATAACACATTTTATTCCTATTGAACTTCTGTTCATATAGCTTTTGACAGTTTTATTCTATGTCACCAGATGCTGCTGACATCAACCATGTGTACATAGTCAGATGTAAAGGTACAATAGAAAATTAATAGGACCTGTGGCTATCAGAGAATTATGGGAGTTGGAAGAAAGCAGCTGTGCATCCAGACACTAGAACAAATACAATGCAAATCCCATTTCTCAATGAATAATAATCTGGTTTCCATTTTTTTAAAACAAAATATTTTATCTGTTGACTACTTTAAGTACTCTGCTATAAAATTGCCCGTAAACAAATAAATATATCCCACTTTCACACCATAGTGACAACTTTTTTTTTTTTAAAGAATTACTGTAGATCTGAGCAGATTATATATAAAGTCACTACACTAAATTTTTTTGTATGACTTGTTTCAAGTAACATTGGGATGATCAAAATAAAGTCATAAATGGCCTGCAGATATGTACTAACTGATTATAAGAGATCTCGCTAGGTCAGTACAATATATATGAACTTTAGATATTGCCATGGGTATATTTGCATGTGAATCTGTCATACATTTTGTATCCATCTCATACTACACTGAATACTCCAAATGTAACCAGGAGCTCTGTTCTTTGGGAATATTGTTCTATTTAATCTAAAACTATAAATTAACGTATTAGTCGTCATTGGAGTTAGAATATTTTCTTTTGTATGTTCTACACAGACATCTGCTATGCGAAATGCTCTTTTGTAGAAAATGTGTTTATTTTTCATTTTTCTTTTTCTTTTTCCAAATTCCTCTTGTTTTCTTCAACCCATCTGTCTCTTAAAGTAGAGCCAAAATGGCGAGCATTAATTCTCCTCTTTTAACAGAAAGTTGAAAAAAAAAGATGTCTACACTGTAGCAAAGAGTGTACCACTTCCAAATATATTTCATACATTAATAAAAGTTAAATGTACTGTAACAAATCAAACTTGTACAAAAGAGCAGTACAGCTGTATTTTAAATATTTAACATATCAGAAGAAATGTGCTTATAAATGATGTTCAAGACAGTATCTATGTCATGTTGTGTGTGTGATAAGAAAGAAGTCCAGATGAAGTTAGTGTTGCCAGATCATCATAATTTCGACATGCATAACTACTACATTCTGATGGAAAGCAGAGATAAAATCACAAGGATTTTGCCTCCCTACGTAACAACACCTTTTGCATCTTCCTTGTGAGTTTAACAGCTTGTGAGCTTATGTTTTTGGCATTTTTTTTTCCAGTGTCGTTTATTTTTTGTTTGTTTTTTTGGCTTTACATATCTCTTTATAAATCTCTTTACATTTTAATTTCCCAGGTTGCCACTCTGAAGCACCTAATTTAGTGAATTAGTATAAATAGTAAGACTAAAGCTAAATGAGCTGATTTAGATAAATCATTTGCCCAAGAACGTGATTTATGACTCTTCATCCCAAATTGACATCAAATACCTTCTCAAAACTGGTCTCTTGTAAAGAGATAATTGCAAATCATACCACTAACCCAACTCTGATGGTTCCATTATATCTATATCCAGTAATGTTAGAACTAATGTAGAAAGGGGAAAAGTCTTTTGGGCCTGCCTCTAGGGCAAGAGTGGAAAAATGGTAGATCTCATGTGTCGTACAACTCCCACAAGTGAGCGCTGCTCAAAACCCTTTAAATTCCATAGTAGTGTTGTTACGGGCGCTATACAGATCATTACTGGATTACCTTGTTTTATGTTACCGTATGCCCTTTTTCGGTAGTATTGCTGTATAGACACATTACACGAACAGCCAGGAATATGTATTCGTGCATCCGAACAAAGACCACCCAGCCCTTGGCGTGTGCCGCCACTTAACCTTTTTCACATTTGAAACAACCAAACGGACGACCACCAGAAAGCTGTGGTCTGCGGTTAACCACAAGCTTAATTGATTGCCTCAGGGTGGCCTCGTTCGTATAAATAATTCACCGTACTTAAACTCCCGAACGAGGACCACCTATACTCATGCGTGTGGCCCCAATTAAAACGTTGAGGGTGCGGTTAACTGCAGGCTAAGTACCCCCTTCAGGGCAGTCTACGTTCGGCTCACGAAGGACTGGGACAACCATCCCCGGAGCGGTATTCGTGCAACTGTTTAACCGTTTCTCGCTCCATGGATTTTAGGGTCAGGTCCCGCTCGCTTATCAACCAACAGAAAACATGGCCGCCATCTCGCGTTTGGGACAAAGAGAAACGAAAGGACTTTGTATGGAAAAGACTGGCTATATCATTCGTGAGGTCTGTGTGCTATTCGCATATCTGCTGTGCTCAGATCTGAGCTATCCAATGAATGGTAGAATGTAAAAGGTGTCTGCTGAAATGTTAAAATTATGTATTTTATGCTGTTTTACATGTTATAATAACACATGGGATTTTGGGCGCTCTGAGATAATTAAATTGCCATAAACGTTAGAGTCATTATCTCCAGCTGGGCAGTAACCATTTCAAACGATACACTGTAATGTCATTGGTCAACTGTTTGTATTGTCCCTGTATCCCATCAGGTCCAGAGGGGGATGTCCCTGGACCTGAGGTTTTGCATAAATAGCGATGTCTGTGTGCCATTAAACCCAGTTCGTTTTGATCCTCAAATCGCAGCCTCGACTCGTTTTGTGGGAACCAGGGTATCCTAGCTGTACTATAGCTAGTGGGATTGCTTTATGTTCACAGATTCTCAGGTTATGCTGCACAGACCGGCGCTTTCTTCTCTCCACACACAGGAACCAGGACATCCAAGCGGTCCAGCCTGCAACTAGCTTGGAGGTAACCGTAACAAGTGTGATCACAGTACTGTGGTAAATGTTGTAATTATGTTGTCCCTCCCCCCACCAGTCTGGCAAAGTGTTCCCCAGTGTCAGGGTGATTCCCAGGGTCATAAAAGACCCAGTAGGTCTTCCTGATTGCACCTGAAAGCAGGATCAGTGTTGGGCTCTGCCAGCTGCTAATTCCTGTGTGAGAAGCTACAGCATATTGAGAGGGAGAGTCAGTTCTCCCTCTCATTATGCAATCACACAGTACAGAGTACTCACAGAACCCTCTATACTGTGTTAGCTAGGAAATCCTACTTCTGGTGTCAGTACTGACATTAGTGGGTGAGGAAGAATGAGTTGGGTTCCCAACAAGGGGAAACAACTTCATGTGTGTCCGGGGGCGACCAGACCAGGGGGTAACCCTTACACAAATGTATGAAAATAGAGAAGTAGACCTGGTGGGTCAGAAAAAATTGGGCGCCCCCTAGTGGAAATCCATGCATATATACAGAGGATAAAACATAACCTTTAATGAATGCTGTATAAAAAAGGTATAATGTACCTACAATAGGATCGCAAATAAGCGAAAAAAGAAACTAAAAATGAAAAAAAGGGAGGTTATAATTCAGAGAACACGTTGGATGGGGTAAAGTATCCTAAAATAGGTTCCCTGAAGGATACTTGAATAGTCCCCCAACGTGTATAATATCTCTCAAGTGCACTGGTAACTCGATGCAATTACACTATATGGAACCCTCCAGTCAGCACCCATAAATTGAAACCAAAAAAACGGGATCAAAGAGGGTGAACAGAGTAGCAAAAAACTAGCATACTCGGGAGGGAACTGTAGCAACAGGAAATAACAGAACGAGGTCAGTATAACATGTAATTGAACACTGTCCAGGATATATACAATGTTGCTGAAACAGCGATCTGATTACTGGAGCATAGCCTCAGGGGGCCAGGGGAATAGAACTTGTGGGAGAGAGAGCAAACTGTGCTGAACAGAATTCCCCACCCATACCCAGTCGTCCCTTCCCTCCTTCTGCCTCTAATGCGACTAGCTCAAATTCCAGACATCTAGTGTAACTCGTAGAATCACCTAAGTTGCTAACTGATCATTGCCGAGAACAGTGTCACCGGATAACCTCCCTGCCTGCCTGACACGTGTTTCGGCGCCACTATCTGCGCCTTCTTCGGAGGCTAACCAAAAGGTATGTGAGCTTCGGGGGCTCCTTAAATAACCCATAACCCTGACTGTAATCTGTGGGCGTGTACTGTGTGTCCGCGCCAAAATGGCCGGATTCAGACAAGCCCCTCCCCTACACGTCGTGCTGGATTTTGATTGGGTTATGCTAATAGGGTAACCGAGACCTGATTAACCCCTCAAGTGCCAGTATCGTGTTGTTGGAAAAATTGGTCCGTGATATGTAGAATCATTGGACATAGAGGTGGCACACAAGTATGGGTAAACTCAGGATTCAGCACAGCTATGTGTGAAATAGCTGCTGTTACTGCAAGCCGTCGTCCCGATGTATCAGCGTTAAGAGAGGGGAAGGCAAGTGTAGCTCAGATGGAGAACTGTGTAGCCCAATCTGTTAATGGCTAATACGAGCAAAAGTGTTAGCATTGGAACAAGGGCAGTGGTAGCTCAGATGGAGCATCCACTGAACTATACCGCCAAGTCTGTCCTCAAGTCTAAGAGGGCTGATAATGGTCTATTGAGTTCCAGTCTATAAATATCCCTCTCTGCAGCTACAAATGAGGGATAGATCCATACATATAGGGGAGTGCTTGCCATATATAGGTGTATATGTACAGGGTTTAGCCGGACCCCCGATGCTGAAAAAAAGGAAGAACATACCAAATGAAAATAACAATAACAAGAGTATATACAGTCATAATAAAGAATAAGAAGAATGTATGTACATATATGGTATAATCATATGCTGATTATCTTGGTGTGGTTATTTTTCAATGAAGGGAGTGAATGTGAATCCCTCATTTAGTCCATTGGGGGCCAAAGTTTTGAATCTATAGATCCAGAAACACTCTCTTTTAAGCAAAATGTGATCCAGGTCCCCTCCTCTATGACCTACAGTCACCTTTTCAATACCTGCGAACCTCACACCCTTGGAGTCACCAGAGTGTCGGTTTCTTATGTGTCTTGCCACAGGTGTATCCCTCAGATTTCTCACGGAGTGTATATGCTCCATGATACGTCTTTTGAAGGGGCGGATTGTTTTACCCACATATCTGAGACCGCATGTACAGATCAAGAGGTACACTATACCTTTGGTGCAGCAATTGAAAAGTTGCTTAACACTGCAGGCTACTTGATCGCACGAATCCTTGAGATGTTTGGAGTCTTTGCAGATGTAGCTACACGCCACACATTTGCCACATTTATATGTACAGAAAGCCTGTATAGAAAGCCAGTTGAACCCAGCTTTTCTAGAGGATAAATGGCTTGGCACTAGTGTCTCTTTTAGGTTTTTCCCTCGCCTTGCTGTAAGGGATACATAGGGGGTGACTGCTCCTTTGAAGTGGGGGTCTTGTGATATGAGTGGCCAGAACCTCCCTAGTATATTTTTTGCCTGATCCCAGCCTGAATCGAAATTCGCAATACAGCGGATCGGCGTTTGCTCATTGGGAGTCGGTTTGTCTTGGAGGAGGTCCAATCTATCGCTATATAGGGCCCTCTGGTACGCCTGCTTCAGGCAGCGATTAGGATAGCCTCTTTCCTTAAACCTGAGTCTAAGGAGTTTAGCCTGAGTGGTAAATTCCTCCAAGTTTGAACAATTCCTCCTAAGCCGGAGATATTGTCCCACAGGAATGCCTCTCTTTAATGTGGTCGGGTGATGACTTTCCCATCTCAGCATAGTGTTAGTAGATGTGGGTTTCCTGAATAAGGTTGTCTCAATTGTCTGTTTAGGGGTAGTACTGAACGTGCAATCAAGGAAGGGTTCCATATAGTGTAATTGCATCGAGTTACCAGTGCACTTGAGAGATATTATACACGTTGGGGGGACTATTCAAGTATCCTTCAGGAAACCTATTTTAGGATACTTTACCCCATCCAACGTGTTCTCTGAATTATAACCTCCCTTTTTTCATTTTAGCTTATTTGCGATCCTATTGTAGGTACATTATACCTTTTTTATACAGCATTCATTAAAGGTTATGTTTTATCCTCTGTATATATGCATGGATTTCCACTAGGGGGCGCCCAATTTTTTCTGAACCACCAGGTCTACTTCTCTATTTTCAGTACTGACATTAGCAGAGGGTTGAATCAGTTGGTGGGATTAGGGCTTTGTTCATGGGTAGGATTATGAGTAGAATTAATAGTTAGATTATGGGTTGGATAAAGATAAGATTAAGATTGGAATATTTTTAGGATTAGGGTTAGATTATGTGTCGGATTATAGGTTGGCTTATGGGTTGGATTAGGAGTTGGTCTAAGGGTTTGTTTAAGGGTTTCATTAAGGGTTTGCTTATGGAAAATATTTGAGGTATGATTTTGGACAGATTAGGGTCAGGATTAGGGTAAAAGATGTACAAGTATGGTATTATTGTACTGGAGAATAGTAGTAGAACACAAATATATGAGGTTCTTGCCATAGTGGGACATGTGTGGCCTGTTATTTCCCCACAGTAAATTAACTAATTTGTCCTAGGTTTGTAATAAAATTGTTAAATGAAAAGTTTCATAAATAGCTTGGGGGAGGTACTTTCTCCGAGTATATACATTTGTATAGCGGTTTTGGATTCTGTGACTTCAATTAGTACAACAAGTTGTAATCTCATATATATACAAATGTCCCTTATAAAAATAAGATGAGGGGTTCCAGGAGCTATAATAAAACACAAATTGAAATATAAAATATGGATGAAATAAAAAAATATATAATGTATTGCCAATGCAATCTAGTTCAAGTTCATTTAGTCCCAGAATATGATAATACATGAGATAGTCCAAATAGCCAAAGAAAGTTCACATAAAATAGTCACTAATAAGGGAGTCCAACAGGTAAAATAAGTCCACAGATAAAATAATTCCACAGATTGTAGCATATGGTTAAAAACACTAACCTGCGAATATGGGTAATGTACAGATGTTTGGTCCTTATGATAATATGGTATAATTTACTGAAGGACAGTAAATATAATAAAATAAAAATAAGTAAGCAACACAGTACTGAATCACCTGTGTGCTGGAAAAAAAACATAAGAATTAATAAAAAGAGAGGAGAAGTGCTTCTTTAGGTATGAAACATAATTTAATATGAATAAAATATAAAAAAAAAAATGGGGGGAAATAAGAATTTAAAAAAAAAAAATTAGTTCTACGCGACATTTTAACCGTGAATGTCATAATACTGTTTGCTTTTACTGCAATAAAATACACATATTTGTATTCAGCGAGGTTTCACGTGTAAAACAGTTTCACTTGTGTAAAGGTTTTATGGTGTTTTGGGAAGTTACAGGGTCAAATATAGCATGTTACATTTTTCAGTTTTTTCACATTGAATTTTGCCAGATTGGTTATGTTGCTTTTGAGACCGTATGGCAGCCCAGGAATGAGAATTACCCCCATGATGGCATACCATTTGCAATAGTAGACAACCCAAGGTATTGCAAATGGGGTATGTCCAGTCTCTTTTAGTAGCCACTTGGTCACAAACAGTGGCCAAATTTAGTGTTAATATTTGTTTGTGTGTGAAAAAGGCAAAAAAAAAAATCTGAACCTCAATTTTGGCCAGTGTTTGTGGCTACTAAAAATGACTGGACATACCCCATTTGCAATACCTTGGGTTGTCTACTATTGCAAATGGTATGCCATCATGGGGGTAATTTTCATTCTTGGGCTACCATACAGTCTCAAAGGCAACGTAACCAATATATATATTATTATTTATTTTTAACTTCTAATTTGTGAATTAATATTTATAGTTATCAATTATTCCCATTTCATACAGATTGCTGAAACAGAACATTTTTGATTTGTATAAACATCCAAGAGAAAGGCTCCCTTTGCTAAGCATGATATGAGAAATCAATTCAGCTTGACCTTTTGACAGGTTTAGCAAAATTAAATGAACTGTAACGGTTTTACTTTTAACACTTTCGTGAACTATTTCAACTTTGGCTTTGAGAATTGTAAACCATTAAAATAATTTGTAAATTACATCCTTGAGCTCTTTGGTTTAAAGTAACGCAGGGCTAATTTTAACACCAATTAATGCATTTTACATAACACAGTATTAAAACTATGTATTAAATATATGCAGTGAGTAAAATAGCTAAATATAAAAGCCAAAAACATATTTTAGAATGTGCCTTTCGATTTTTATGATTTTGTAGAGTGCTGTTAGTAATCTGGAAACAACAAGGTTCTACAAATCATTTCAATCCATTGGACTATGAAAAATATGTACATGGATTCACGAACAAGAATTAAAGAGTTAGGAAAACCTTTTGAAAAACTCCTTTATTTAATTTTTTTTTAATTTATACATCTTTATTAAATTTTCACATATAATTTATTACATTAAATTTGCTGTTTATATGTAGTATAATATCAACAATAAATACTCAAATACTGTATCCTTCATTCATATCTAAAAAAAAAAAAAATCAACTAACAATACATGATATTAGACATGTGCACCAGTAACATTGTTGTTTCATACAAATTAATTTGTACTAAATAACAATTGTATTTGTCCATTCTGAATTTCGTCCGTAAAACATTCCTTTTTCAGACAAAATTCATTAAAAAAGAATTGATTTTCTTAACAGCAATAGCCCTACAATGCTGTTTTACTAATCTAAATAGCTACTTTTTTATGTTGCAACATTGTTTTTGCTATAACTATTGGTTACACTTACTCTTACCGTAGCTCTCTATCACTTCTATAAGATACTGATTTAAATCCAGTTTCCTGTTAGGAATTGCCCTACAAGGCTGTGTTACTGATCTAAATAGCTACTTTTTCATATTGCAACATTGTTACTGTTTTTTGCTATAACTATTGGTTACATGTACTCCTACCGTAGCTCTCTATCACTTGTATAAAAGATACTGATTTATATCCAGGGACTTTGCTCTCACTTTACTGTGAGAGCATTTTAGTCCACCCGTTTCCCCTTGGTGAAGAACCCAAATAACTAAAAATGGGGGGGACATAGTGCCCCCCCAGGTGCCCACCCATGACCGGCGGGTGGGGACCTTAACTAAATAAATAATGGGGGGGACCTAGTGTCCCCCCTAGGTCCCCACCGATGAGTGTCATGGTATCCAGGGAACCTAAACATGCAGACAGATCACAAACACACAGGATTGCAATACCAGTCCTTAAAGTGGCCTGGCTAAGCAAAAGAGAGAGAGAGTAGTCAGAGTACGAGCCGAGGTCAAGGACAACAGATTGACGGAATACAAAAGGACAAGCCGAGGTCAAGGATCAAAGAAGACAGAATAAACGTGAGAGAAGCCAAAGTTCAGTAACCAAATAATCAAACACAGTATAACGTGCTATTGGGCTATCAAAGACCACAACAGGGCAAAGAGGAAAGGGAAATGTAAGTTTACATAGAGACACCTCTAATTGGCTAACTTCCAATCAGTGTTAATTATTACACGTGGGGGGTACTTGTACCTCCCATTTTGACATCATGATGTCATGATGTCATCACTGCAAGCCGAGTCAGGTGACTGACTCAGGTGCCCATAAAAGCATGCTGCACACCAGCAGCATCCAGGAGGTCACCAGAAGCCGCCGCTCGCGGCAATCGGAAGTGAGGGGACACCGCAAGGTGGGGGTGAATAGTAAAAAAAAGGGGGGCCTATTGTCTCCCCCTGACTGACACCTATGAGCGGTGGGTGGGGGCCCTAAGTAACAAAAGTGGGGGAGACCTACTGTCTCCCCCCTGGCCCCTACCCATGAGAAGCTCATGGGTGGCTAAATCTAAAAAATACCTCCCCCACAAGTGACTAGGAGGCCTGAAACACCTAGTCAACCCACTCCACAATCAAATTAAACCCTACCTACCCCATCACCTTAAAAATAGTGAGGGGGGGGACAAAAAATGAAATACCTGTAAATAAAACACACACACACACATATATATATATATATATATATATATATATATATATATATATATATATATATATATATATATATATATACTTACCATTAGATGTCTTCTTTTTTCTTAAATCTTCTTTTTTCAGCTCCAAAAAAGGGCAAATAAAAAGCCATAGTTACGGTAGAAAATAATAAAAAAAACAAGCGCAAAAAAAAAGAAAAGACGACATCTAATGGTATGAAATGTTGTTTTACAAAGTGTTAGTTTATATCCCCCCCTCATTATTATTTGTGGTCCCCATCCACCGCTTATGAGTGAGGATCTGGGGGGGGACATTAGGTTCCCCAATTAAATTAATTAGGGTCCCCATTAATGCTCCCAAGGCACAATTACTTAGAGTCAAAAGGAACTGTACAGATCAACACAAATTTTACGAACAATCAGAGAAAATAATCAACGATTTTAAAGAAAAGGGGTACACAGACGATCTGCTTAATAAAGCCCTTGACGAAGTAGAAAACAATGATAGATTAAAATTAATAGAATACAGGGGGCGGGGCCTGATGTCCAAGCCTGCTGGACGTGTTTCTCCCTAGCTCCTGCTACACTGAGCTAAAAACAAGCAAATTCAAGCTAAAATTATTGCTAATAAGGCTTATAAGCCCCAAGCTGACTACCTACTGAACCAAGAGCAAGCTGTCTGAACTGGACTGCACACCGGGATGAGCAACACCCGCAATCTAATCTGAGGCCTACCTGAGCGGGCGCTGACCGGGACGAGAGGCGGCCGATCTCCTCGGGCGTTGCCTGCCACATAGTGCCTCACCTCAGGAGCCCCGTTTCCCCCCCCCTTTGGACCGGTGAGGGTTATCCCGGTCCCCACTGGTAATACAGATCTAACATCCGACGAGCACTAACGGAGCTTTAACGCTGCGTGGCAAAGCCAAGATGGCCGCAGCGGTGACAACTCTGCACAGCAGACCGAGCCCTAACGTACAGCAATGGAGGGAATCATTTGATGCCAGGTTCGAGGCACTCTGCCAGGAGTTCTGGCATCGCCTCAGCGTGCGACCGTGGCAGAATACTCCTCCGGCTCCAAAATCGAAGCAACTGGGACCCGTCCAAGGCGCACCAGACTCACAAGGACCCTACACCAGGGCTCCCTACCTCCGTGAGCAGCAAACTTCACGCGGCGCTGCCCCGTTAAAGCACCCACATACGCGAAAGCTTAAGCACCGACGGCGGATCCCATCACTCAGAGCCCATGCCTTCCCTGGAGGGAGGAAGATCTCGACTCCCAGGAGCGTCCGAATCTGCAGGCCTACAAAGCAGGCCCCTATACAAGCCTGGAATCGGAAGAAGCCCTCACCCAAGCCTGGAGCCGTCGTCTTGAGCCCGCACATCCATACCCACTCACCGATTGGACCGCCAATCAAGACTGCGCAGGGGCTAAGCAACTTTGGCGAACTTTATGTGAACACCCAGAGCCTGCCGGCTAGAGGAGTAGGCTGATCGCGCCTTTCTCACCGTATGTAGGCCCACACTCTGTACTCCATCTGAGTGCAGGTGAAGCCATTTGCCATACCCGACCTTTCAAATGTCATATGTCCCGTTTTATGCCAAACTTGTCTCAATAGGACCCAGTGGAGACAAGCTTTCTAAGTTTCATTAGCTGACCCAGCAGGTTTCACCTATCTTGATCAAATTTATGTTAATCTTAATCTTAATCTTAGTGGTCAAAAGGGAAGTCTAGTAATTACTTGTGTATACTTTATGCTTTTCCACCCCTTCCCTTTACCCTATTACCCTAACTACTCATGTTGTCAGTATACGTAACAAGCAGCCGAGTTCACTATTGAGCCTCTTTCTGCTGACAAATTGTTGATATCGTTACTTACCAGCATGTTCTCTATTATGTAACACATGTCTAAAACACATAAAATGTGCCGTTTTTTCCTCATGCTCCTGTTGTTAAGCCTGAACCAAACTCAGGGACTGCCTTTGGGGCACCCAGAGCCTGTCTGTATTGATCACTATGCACAACAAAAATAAAAAAAAAATAAAAAAAAAAAATTAATAGAATACAAGGGTACTAAAGATAATACAAGACCACAGGAATTAAAATTCATCTGCGATTTTAACTATAACAGTAGACGCCTTAAAAAGATCATACACAAATATTGGCCAATTTTAAAAAATGATCCAGTTTTAAATCCAATACTCTCTGATAAACCAGATATAGTATACAGAGGTGTACCGAATCTTAAAAGCACTTTAGTTAAAAACCATATACTGTCAAGAAAACCGACAAATTAGTTTTTTAAAGAAAAGACTGGTTTTTATGGATGTGGCATGTGTGGAGCCTGCAAAAACTCTAAAAATGGCAGAAGAGTAGTGAGAAATTTTTGCCATCCACAAGATAAGAATACCGAATTTAAAATTAAACAGGTCATCACTTGTCACTCAACTAAAGTAATTTATATGATTACATGCCCTTGTGGGCTAGCCTATATAGGCAGGACGACTAGAACCCTAAAGACCAGAATTCAGGAACATGTCAAGAACATCAGAAATGGGTTTTTAAAACATAGTGTATCTGCACATTTTAAGAATTATCACAACAGTAACTCATATCTAATGGAATTCATGGGAATTCAAAAAGTAATTGGGAATTGGAGAGGCGGTGACCCCATTAAATTGATTAGACAAGCAGAGATGAAATGGGTTTTTAATTTGAACACTATGCAACCTTATGGTCTTAATGATGATTTTGAAATATGCCACTTTTTATAAGGATTTTTTATATATTTTACAAATTTTTTTTAAATAATTTAGATAAATATTTTTTAAAAATATTTTTAAGTAAATATTTTTTATATACAGATAATCTCTATTTTTTACTTTTTTTCCTATTTATTTATTATCTTTTAATAGGAACTGATAAATTCTATATGTCTAAAATTGATGATATTTTCAAAATTATTTATATATCATACTTAGTGGTGATAAATCATCATGATGAGAACCATTCAATATATGCTTTATTTGGTCTTTGCAGTGGGGCAAATATTAATGATCTTTGTATATATTATTTTTAAATATGTTTGTTGGCCACTAACAGTTTGTACTCTCTTTGTTTGTAATGTTCAATATGAGCACATCATGTTGACAATAGAAAAAGAACATGGACAATAATATGGACATATAACATTGCCAGCACTATGCCCTTTAATGAGATGGCTGTTTGACGTTTTAAAGATTATGAGAATTGGATAAAGACTCCGTGCTACAGTGAATGACATCGAATCCCATGTGACCCGGAAGAAAGACATCACGGAACAGCGAGGTGAATACGGAACTTTCAGATTCCCGGAAGTGACGTCACACGCATGGACGCATGCACATGCGCGCTGACGTCACTGATAAGGGACAAATCATTTCAGCCGGAGGTCCTTACACTCCCCCACAGAAACGTCCGTGATTGGGTTTAATGGAGTCAGTTTCCTCCAATCCGGACGGTAGGTGGGGAATTTAACCAAGAGGGAAGCAGGAAGAAGTTACCAATTGATAAAGCCGGGAGGAATCGGCGAAACGCGTCTTGGACTGAAACTTGGACTGATACCAGTGTTATGTATGTATTTTATGATTTTATTAATTTGTAAAATAAAAGTTTGACCACTTAAACATACACCTGGTACATCTTCTATCCTGCTAAAGAGGGAAGGAGTCATCCCATTAAAAGGACTCAAAAGCTAACATACTCAGAGCCAGGTCACAGGCTCTGATCCAGGTGAGAGGCATTCTTCACCTTTATTTGTATCAATATTATCATAAGGATTTCAACACCAGGGCGAGTTTTCCCTGTTTTCCCTTTGTTTGTTTTTTTGAGGAATATACTGCATTTGGAATAAAGAACACCCATATACCTTACATACCCCAAAGAAAACAGCTGGGGAGTAAGTGATTATTATTGAGCGCTACGCACTGTCACTGTTACATACTGTCTGTGTATATAGTGCACCTGTTTGACTGTATTTCAATAGGATTGGAGGGTTCCTATTTTTGTGTGTGAGCTGCTGCATTAAGAGCACTTTTTTGGAAATTGTTTTAAGCGCCTGTTTAGCACAGATCACTTTGTGAATTTGTTTACTTGTATAAAAGATACTGATTTATATCCAGGGACTTTGCTCTCACTTTACTGTGAGAGCATTTTAGTCCACCCGTTTCCCCTTGGTGAAGAACCCAAATAACTAAAAATGGGGGGGACATAGTGCCCCCCCAGGTGCCCACCCATGACCGGCGGGTGGGGACCTTAACTAAATAAATAATGGGGGGGACCTAGTGTCCCCCCTAGGTCCCCACCGATGAGTGACATGGTATCCAGGGAACCTAAACATGCAGACAGATCACAAACACACAGGATTGCAATACCAGTCCTTAAAGTGGCCTGGCTAAGCAAAAGAGAGAGAGAGTAGTCAGAGTACGAGCCGAGGTCAAGGACAACAGATTGACGGAATACAAAAGGACAAGCCGAGGTCAAGGATCAAAGAAGACAGAATAAACGTGAGAGAAGCCAAAGTTCAGTAACCAAATAATCAAACACAGTATAACGTGCTATTGGGCTATCAAAGACCACAACAGGGCAAAGAGGAAAGGGAAATGTAAGTTTACATAGAGACACCTCTAATTGGCTAACTTCCAATCAGTGTTAATTATTACACGTGGGGGGTACTTGTACCTCCCATTTTGACATCATGATGTCATGATGTCATCACTGCAAGCCGAGTCAGGTGACTGACTCAGGTGCCCATAAAAGCATGCTGCACACCAGCAGCATCCAGGAGGTCACCAGAAGCCGCCGCTCGCGGCAATCGGAAGTGAGGGGACACCGCAAGGTGGGGGTGAATAGTAAAAAAAAGGGGGGCCTATTGTCTCCCCCTGACTGACACCTATGAGCGGTGGGTGGGGGCCCTAAGTGACAAAAGTGGGGGAGACCTACTGTCTCCCCCCTGGCCCCTACCCATGAGAAGCTGTAAATAAAACACACACACACATATATATATATATATATATATATATATATATATATATATACTTACCATTAGATGTCTTCTTTTTTCTTAAATCTTCTTTTTTCAGCTCCAAAAAAAGGCCAAATAAAAAGCCATAGTTACGGTAGAAAATAATAAAAAAAACAAGCGCAAAAAAAAAAGAAAAGACGACATCTAATGGTATGAAATGTTGTTTTACAAAGTGTTAGTTTATATCCCCCCCTCATTATTATTTGTGGTCCCCATCCACCGCTTATGAGTGAGGATCTTTGGAGGGGGACATTAAGTTCCCCAATTAAATTAATTAGGGTCCCCACCCACCGCTCATGCATGGGGCGTGGGGGGACAATAGGTCCCCTCCCTTTTGTAACTTAGGGCCCATACTCGCTGCTCATGGGTGGGATCACGGGGGGAGACAATAAGTTGGGGGCTGGGGAGTTAGACAATAGGTCTTCCCCCCTCCTTTGGCCTCCACCCGTGGCCCAAACCCACGCTCATGAAGGGGGGTGGAAGACAATAGGTCTCCTCCCTATGGATACTTAGGGCCCCCACCTGCCACTCATGGGTGGGGGAAATTAACCTTTCCCTGGGGAATATTATCCCAAACAACTTAATGTGCTGTTCCATGAAAAGTGATGCCCAGTTTTGAAAATTGTGAGAAAATTGAAAAAAAGAAAGAAAGAAAGGAAGAAAAATAGAAACTACCAAATGCACCAGCAAACAATAATATAAGGGGGGCACCAAAGGTCACAAAAGATACAATTTGGTCAATTAGACAAAAGTAACAACAGATATGCAATACACGGCTTCATCTTCAGTTGGATCCGTATTCAGTTGGAAATCACTCTCTTCATCCATTAGTAGGGAAGGTAATTAAAGTCTATCAATTCAAATTCATCATATCTGTCAATGGTGTCTGTAAAATTTACCAAATGTACATATTTACAAAGATAGACATTTAAATCAGCGCTATGAGAAAAGGACCACTAATGGAAAAAATATATCATAATAAAGCATAAAATGCAGACAGTTGAAACAAATAAGCACTTAGAGCAAGTCTATCTATGGGCTAGCAAACAGTAAAGGGAGTTTTTCTCATTCAGTCCATTTGGGAACAGAACGTCCAGGGTTTAAATTCAAAATCCTTCACGTCCATGGAGTTGAATTTCATGGTCTCCTCCGTGTGGTGATATAGGTATGCAATATATATCCATAAATCTGAGAGAGGAAAGTGGATGACCAACTTTCACAAAGTGGCATGCAGGGCCAGACTGGGGATACACAGCAGCCCTGGAAAAAATCTATGCCAGCCCCGCAGCACGGCGTGGTAAAAAAAAAAAAAGGGTGTAAAAACACTATTTTTAAACACACACAGACACACCATGACAGACACACACATATACCATGACAGACACACCCACCCCATGACAGACAGAGACAGAGACACAACTACCATGACAGACATACACCCCCCATGACAGACACACATACATACCATGACTGACAGATACACACTTCTTGACAGACACACACACCATGACAGACACACACGTCTTGACAGACACACACACACGTCTTGACAGACACACACATACACACACATACACACCATGACACAGACAGACACACACACCATGACAGACAGACATACAGACACACACACCATGACAGACAGACAGGCAGACAGACACACACACCATGACACAGACAGACACACACCATGACACAGACAGACAGACACACACACCATGACACAGACAGACACACACACACAAACCCTGACACAGACACACACACACACACCATGACACAGACAGACAAACACACACAAACCCTGACACAGACAGACACACATCATGACACAGACAGACACACACCATGACAGACAGACACACACACCATGCCAGACACACACACACACACACCATGACACACAGCATGGCACAGACACAAACACACACTGACACATAATATAGCTACCTGTCGGCGACCAGCGTGCAGGGCAGACAGCTGGGTCAGGTGTGCAGGTGGCCACAGGGGGGAGCTGGCTGTTCCAGAGACCGCAGGGGAGCTGGTTGTTCCGGCTCTGCTCCCCAGCGCGCAGCTTAATGTAGCGCGTGAGGGTGGGGGAGCAGAGGGAAGCACGTTCCCTCTGGGCCGCACGTTCCCTCTGGGCCGCACGTTCCCTCTGGGCCGCAGGTGAGCCAGCTGTCTGTCCAGCCTCAGGTGCCGACGGCCCACCGGGAAATTTCCAGGTATCCCGGTGGGCCAGTCCGGCCCTGGTGGCATGTTAGATGTCCCTTAATTGATAACTGCAGTAATTGATGATCTATCACTCCTCATCCATTCTCGTCATTTGAAGTTTTCCCAATATATACCAATCCACAAAAATAGGTGATTTTTTATATGACATATGTAGTCACGCATGTGGTGCGCTGTTTGATCTTAAAGTCCTTGTTGGATCTGAGATGGAAAAATTACTTACCAGCGTTCATATAATTGCAGGCAGTACAGTTGAAAAACTCATATAACACTCATTTAACGTTAACAGATCGTTCTTTAGTAAGTGAATATTGGTCTGTATGGACCAGTCTGTCCCTTAGGTTGAACCCCTCAGGATAACTAAACATGAGAGGAAGTTTAAGTATCTGTGGCAACAACACATCTTTACCGAGTATATCCCAATCGTTCTAAATGATGTCTGCCAGCACAGGTGAATTTGTGTACAAGGCTTGTGAAAACACTAGTCAATCTTCTGCTTTCTGATAAAGTGTTGAGAGGTTCAGTGAAATTTTCATATGCCTGCTGATAACAACACTTGTTTTGTATAGCCCCTTTTGAGAAATGTTTCATACATTGCCACTATCTGTGCATCTGAACACGTTTTTTTTTAAATCAGAATTGATGTGTAGTACCCTCAGGAATTAATATTTACTTAAAAACTTCTCTAGTTTCCTTAGTGAAAACTGGATGCATGTAACAGGATGTTTTGATCAGGAGGGTTAGAGAACAGCATGTAGCCAATTTTTATGCCCTCAATAAAAATCAATAAATCCAGAAATTCAATTTGATCATTGTAATAACGAGAAGAGAATCTCACTGGTGATGGTAATTCATTAAGGGCTGACTGTAGTGGAGCCCTAGTCCTAGCAGGGACTTCCCTCCGCTGAATAACCCAATAGTAAAATCAGGAACAAGAAAACACCAAGTAAATATCCCACATCCTCCCCAGCAACTGGACGACACACAGTTCTGGAAGTACAACTGGTTTTATTCTTGGCACACACAGCTTTTATACATTGCCCCTAGCATGGGGTTTCTCAGTCACAATTACCGGGCTTTTCTCCCGGGGATCCTCTTTGCCTGAGAGATAATTGCGTGAGAAAAAGCTATAACTTAATTAACTCTTGGGTACAGAAAAATCTATCCCAAAACATCACAAAAATCAATTTTAATAACTTTAGAACCCCACAAAACTCATATCACTGAATAGCTTGGATCTGAGCGCACACTTTGCCAAAATATCACTCAGATCCCTTCGGTGGTTTGGGAACGCCATTCGAATTAAGTTTTAACCGGTCGGCCATGAGGTGAAGCCCCAAAACAGTTCCAGAGAAGACAAGGCAACGGTCGGTCATCTTTCGGGGGTTTTCACACGAACACTGCTTAATTAATTCCCTGGCTGTTAGGGTACGAATGCTCCACCCTGTTTGATAGTTTATGCCTCCCGAACACCGTTCTCCTAACTGTTCGGAAAGTTGGATGGGCAGCGGTACTAGTTTCCCTGGTGTTTGCGGAGACGCATATCCAAAAATAGTTCCACGCCGTTGACACCCATGTACCGCTGCCTTTGTTTGGGAGACAAAATGGCCGCCTATTTTTGAACACGTGCGTTTGGTTATACGAATGGCTGCCACACAAGGAAAGCACTTGAATCAATAACCAATTTTTGGTTAACAGCCAGGGGTGGTCGATGATTATGAAGGTGTGAACACACACCGAGGGGGTTTAGTAAACAAACAGGGCATACGGACAGCTGAACAAAAGGGAATAAATGTGGGGAATAAATGTATATTTGAGTTCTCCATCCCGCTACACTGCTCCACCTTAACCACAAGCCGGCATACACAGTTGGATCCTTAACGGATCGTCTTGGGGATGTCCGGGGGTGCTCACAGATCACTTCTCAAGTTCTGTCTGTCAGGATTCGAACCTGGGAACATGGCAGTTCTGGTGCTTTGTGTTACCTCTGAGCCATCTCTCCGCTTTACTGTTTCCTGTATCTAGCCCTGTCTAGTATCTAGCACTGGAAGCTGGACATCGTTGGCACTACTCCTGCCACTCATGTTACACCTGTGCCTGATGTCTCATTAGCCAGGTATATAACACTGCCTCTCCCAGAAGGCAGTGTCAGTTCCTTGACTCTGGTGATCTTTCTACTGCTTTGTGTTCTCCAGTTTATTATTGACCTCTGGCTTGTTACTCCGATTATCCTGACTTCTGGCTTCCTCGGACCCTTGGCTTCCCACGACTATTCTCCTGGTTTATTTGTTCCTGTACCGCGATTTGGATTTACCCTGCACAGCCCCCGTGCACCGACTCACAGGTCAGGTGAATTCTTGCCTGACCACCTTGGCCTGTGTTTTCTTGCAAGGGTGAGCATATTTCTCTGCCTGCCGGACTCCCAACCCAGGTAAGCCGTGACACTGTCTGTCTGAAAAATTGGGCACAAACTTCCTATAATACCCTGACGTTCCAAGGTATTGGGAGTGGCCACTAGGCTACTGCCTCAATCTTAGTGGGCCCAGGCTTCTGTCGCCCGCCTCCCACTCTCTGAGCAAGGTACTGTACCTCAGCTATGCCTTTGTTACATATGCTAGGCTTAAGTGTTAAGCCCGCTTCTCTAATCCTAAGTGCTCCTGCCAGGTATTGCTGCCAGTTGTGGCCAGTTGCTGCCCATTACAAAGATCAATTGTAGTGAGGTACTGGCCATCCTGTCTAGCAACTCATCTATCCTAGACATTGGGATAGGCAGCCAACACTGTCTTATCATTTAACATCCGGTAGTCTACACAAAAACGGGTCCTATTGTCACATTTTGGGGCTGTCGGAGGACTCAATAACCCCCAGTTGGAGCATTTTCTGAATCTACTTCCACATACTCTCTCGTACTAAGTCCGGGATTTGGTATGGGGGTTGAAATAGTCTGGGATTTGGTATGGGGGTTGAAATAGTGGGAGTTAAACTGGTGTCTCTACCTGGTCAAAGGAGTGTACCCGGGCACATTGGTGAAGGTGGCTTTCTTCTCTTCCAATAGCTGCAGTACCTGGGCACACCCCTGAGGGCTCAGCTGTTCTCCCAACTTGACCTCCTCTAACTCACCTGTCTGATTCCTGTCCCCCAGGAGGTTTGGTAGGGGAAGGGACCCTGGTATGGGCCCTGCCATGCTGTCTGTAGCTTGTCATTATGGACGGGTTTTAAAATTAAAATTTTCTGTTCTACTTGAAACCTACAGTCCCTGGCTCCCCGATTGTACCATGTGCGCTGGTGGCTCTGCTCCACCTGGAGGTTCGGTCGTATGGATCTAGTCAACTCCTCCAGATGGTCATGGAACTCCAGTACATATGGAACTATGGGGGTCCCGTCCTGGCTAGTATCCCCTTCCCTGTGTTCTCAGGGCCCTCCACCCACCTCCTGAAGAGTAGCTTGATCGGTGAGAACCCTGTGGATTCCTGGGCCACGTCCCAGGTATCGGATATTACTATAGGTGAAAGCTATAGGATCCAGTAATCATCAGTCAGTGTGGTTTAATATAAGAACAGTGACTGAGTTACACCACACAAAAACAAAAGTTTTAGACTTTAGAAAAACAGACTTTTCTAAAATTAGAAAAGTGGAAAAGAGCCCAAAGAGCTAAAATCCTAAAGAGTGGAGCATGAAAAAGTGGTGGAAATATTGCCACCTACCCTAAATGGGAGTGTATCAGATGTTATCAAGCTTGGATGATGCTTCAATCCAATGGATATTAATACATACATACAAGAAAAAAAATAGAAAAAGTACATAGCGTAATTCTATGGTGTAACTTAAGAAACGTAGCGACGTTGTGAATTTTCAACTCACATGGAGTAGCGCCATCTTCCGGCTCCGGCATCAGTACGCGGCGCGCGAGGGAGCTGAAGAGGAAGCACTCAGCCAGGGAGAGTGCTCCCTCGCGCGCCTGCCGGGTGTCAGGGAGGACATTTCAGTGAGTGGGGGTGGGGGAGAGGGAGGGAGGAAATTTGAGGGGGGGGGAGGGATGAGGGAGGAAATTGGAGGGGGAGAGGGAGGAAATTTGAGTGGGGGGGAGAGGGAGGAAATTTGAGTGCGTGGGGGGGAGAGGGAGGAAATTTGAGTGGGTGGGGGGGAGAGGGAGTAAATTTGAGTGCGTGGGGGGGAGAGGGAGGAAATTTGAGGGGGGAGGGAGGAAATTTGAATGGGTGGGGGGAGGGAGGAAATTTGAGTGGGTGGGGGGAGGGAGGAAATTTGAGTGGGTGGGGGGAGGGAGGAAATTTGAGTGGGTGGGGGGAGAGGGAGGAAATTTGAGTGGGGGGAGAGGGAGGAAATTTGAGTGGGGGGAGAGGGAGGAAATTTGAGTGGGTGGGGGGAAGAGAGAGGGAGGAAATTTGAGTGGGTGGGGGGGCGAGGGAGGGAGGAAATTTGAGGCAGTGGGGGGGAGAGGGAGGGAGGAAATTTGAGTGGGTGGGGGGAGAGGGAGGGAGGAAATTTGGGGGGGAGAGGAAGGGAGGAAATTTGAAGGGGGGGAGGAAGGAAATTTGGGGGGGAGAGGAAGGGAGGAAATTTGAAGGGGGAGAGGAAGGAAATTTGAGGGAGGGGAGGGAGAGGTAGGAATTTGAGGGGGGAGAGGAAGGGAGGAAATTTGAGGGAGGGGGAGAGGAAGGGAGGAAATTTGAGGGAGGGGGGAGAGGAAGGGAGGAAATTTGAGGGAGGGGGAGAGGAAGGAAATTTGAGGGAGGGGGAGAGGAAGGAAATTTGAGGGAGGGGGAGAGGAAGGAAATTTGAGGGGGGAGGAAGGATACTTGAGGGGGGAGGGAGGAAGGAAATTGGAGGGGGAGAGGAAGGAAATTGGAGGGGGAGGAAGGAAATTGGAGGTGGGGGAAGGAAGGAAATGAGAGGGAGGGGGAGAAGAAGGAAATTGGAGGGGGAGAAGAAGGAAATTGGAGGGGGAGAAGAAGGAAATTGGAGGGGGAGAAGAAGGAAATTGGAGGGGGAGAAGAAGGAAATTGACGGGGGTAGGGGGAGAGATTGACATCCATCACACACACACACAATGCACCCCTTGCACACAGAAAAACACACAATGCATTACACACAGACACACATACACAAGCAATGCATCCCTTACACACAGCAACACACAATGCACCCCTTCCACACACTCAGTGCATCCCTTACAGCAGTGTTTCCCAACCCAGTCCTCAAGGCACACCTACCAGTCCAGGATTTAGGGGTGACCCAGTTGTGTCTAAGGTGTTTTTTCTTTTTTTTCTAAAAACACCTTAGACAAAACTGGGTAATCCTTAAATCCTGGGCTGGTTGGTGTGCCTTGAGGACTGGGTTGAGAAACACTGCCTTACAGACACACACACTGCATACCATACATACACAAACTCACCTTGCAGCCCTTACACATACAAACACAGATTCACACAATGCATTCCTTACACACATCAGGACATCCCCCCCCACACACACACACACCCCTGTGAACAAACTCATTGGTGGAACATGAAGGTGGACCCTGGGACCCAGACCTTGAGCTGTGTAAATGGCCCTCAAAAAATGGAGCTGCTTCCCGTTCTCCCAGAACATTGATTTTTTGTGACCACAGTTACAAACCGCCTCCAGAGAGCCTGTTCTACACCAGACCAGTGGAGCCAGACGGCAGCTGAAGCCCATCATCATCCTCATCTGGTTGTAAGTAGGCAATCTACTATATTATTCGTGGCACTAATCTCTAATTTACCTCACATTAAAGGGACACTATATTCCCCAGAACCACTGCAGCTTAATGTAGTGGTTCTGGTGTCTATAGCCTGTCCCTGCAGGCATTTTATTGTAAACATGGCGGCACTGCAGCACTGTGTTAGTTAACATGGCAGATCATATGGGTAGGGCACTGTGATGTCACATGGGGGGCGGCAAAAATCCTTGCACCGGCCCTGCAGACACTGCATCCCTGTGGGCGGACTCGGGGGGGGGGGGGGGGAGGGGGACGACCCGGGTGCAGGCACCCTGTAGGCCTTGCGTGCATGTGGGGGGGGGGGTTGGAGTTTGGGGGGCCTCCATGTCCGTTTTGCTTGGGGCCCCCAAATTCCTTCAAACGGCCCTGTATATAAGATTAGGCAGAAAGAGACTAAGCAAGAGCTTCCAAATCATACACAAAAGAGAAAATAGCACAGTCAGTAAAAAAGGGGACAAAACATATATTAGATACATAAATGAGAAAAGGAAAGTAAAACAAGGATTAGTTAGTGTAACGGATCACCTGGCTCCCCGACTGGGTACCTCCGTTGATGGATGCTCCTAGTGCTTACTGAGGGCTCCAAGCACTCCACCAGACACAAATAACCACCGCAGACCCCACGAACCACCGCAGCTTGGTTGGCCGTCTACTACCCACCCTGGACCTACGACAAGGCTCCAGGTTCCAGTGGGTAAACCTCTCCTCCAAGAGAGAAAAGCAGGAACAAGCTCTTAAAAGAGCTTGGTAGTGATTATCCAAAGGAGTATGCAGAGCATAGCAATCCCTTGTAGTGATATAGTAATTCCCCCAATAAGAGACAGGACTCTAGATTGAGGGTTAAGCAGGAACAGATTTAATGAGCACACATGACTTTCTTATATATACATTTTCCCACAAGGTTACCACCCACGTGGACCTTGTGGTACACAGGACACAAAGTTACAACAGCCAATCAACACAGTACAGTACAGTCAGACACTCCCAGCTTAGGCACACAAACCCTCCCCTCTGCCTGTGATACAATTACACAATGGGCTAACTTAATTATCACAGGCAGAAAATATACCGTTTTTACCCAAACACACAGAAACACCCCAAAACAGCCACATTCCAAATCCTACATCCCTGGATAGCCCTGATCTGGGTGAACAACATATCCAAAAATCACCCAGATCAGAGGAGGGGTTCAAAAGTTTTATGGAAGTCATATTTGGCTGACTGCAAGCATGGCTTTCATGCCCAACACAGTTCCACAGATTTAGGCTGTGCGGCCGGTCTATCTTCTCCTCTGTCCTGGAGATAATTGGCTTAAGTGGCTGTGGTAAGCCAATTATCTCCAATTCCAAAAACTCTTACAAAATCCCAATCATCTATCTTTTAAAGCCCTAGAAAGAGTCACATGAAACTCTAGAAAAGGTAACTTTAACCTGATACTCCTTCAGAAAGAATCTAGATGGATGTACGAGTTCAAAACCCTAGCACCAGGGGACCTCAATTAGGAATTTAATTTTATCCCCTATATACACAAACATTAGGGTTACAACAGGCTTCGACTATCGTTCCTAATGATTAACTGTAGCTGTAATTTGAGTTTAAATAGCTACAGTCATCATACTAGGTAACATCCCTGGAATATATGGCACAAATATCAATACTGATCCAGTAAATTGATCTCTTCGCTATTTTCTCAATGAAAAGGACATAAGTTTATTTACACCTATAAGCTTAGTATGCATGTACATTATCTCAGTAACAGTGTACATAATTTTCCAGCCAAGTAGTAGTAAATCTGAGGAGCTCTATTAATTCATAAAGAGGATTCTCATTTAGAATATCATTACATCTTGTGATAGTCCGACCATTTTTTATGGTGAGAATTTAGAACCATAACACACCACTACAATATAAAACATATTGATGTTCATATTTTTGTCCTTACACTATTAGGTAATCATGGGCACCTAGTCCATTTGTGTGCCTTTCCTTAAGTACACCATCGGCATACTCACAATAGTGCTATGGTACCGTAAATACCCAAGTGGAAATATTAATATTCGATGGTATTGTAAGGCTGATGACTGGGCATAGGAAATAGTGTATCAATCTATAATTATTATCAACCTATTCACATAATTTTACATCCTAGATAAACTCCAAGTGTTGGGATATCCCTCTTGATCGCAGCTCAGACTTGTTCTGGGATATGACTATCAGAGTGTCTGAACTACCCACAATCCTGTTAATGTTACCTAATGAGTTAATACGATCGTTCATTTTTGTAATATCATAACTACTGTCAGTGGTTCCCCTCTAGACTCCCCTGACTTATCTCAGTTCTGTTTTGACTTAGGGCTGTTTGGATAATCTCTACCCGATATGGTTTAGTCTGACCATAAGAGGTTACATTTCCTTATATCTGTTTTTCACGTTTATTTGCATAACCTGATTATGTCACTTTCAATTTCGATCATGATAGGCTAAAATGATTGCTTACTTTTCAAATTCCACCTATCAGAAATCAACCTTACCTTTATAACATCGGTTACTTACCACACATCGGCTCCCCTCTGATGAGTTGTGGGCGAAACGTGCGTGTCAGGGGCCCTCGGTGTTCCGTTGTAACAGCTATTTGGTGTGCTAGACCAGGCGATACCACACTACCCTCTGGATCCTGAGTTATTATCCTGCTACAACCTGGGAGGGTGAAGGCTGCTTTATTTCTTTCCTTCTATTTGTTAAGACAACTAAGTTATTATACCTTAGAGTGGCGATTTTATCTTCATTCTAACTGCAGCTGTTTGACCGCTTCCCAGTGTATGCAGCAGGTGTATATTTCACTATCAGCAGTTATAGGTGCTTTGGCAATATCCAAAGCATTTGCCATATTGGCATACTATTTTATACTGTCATTATACTGAGGCTGATAATGTTTTTAGTGCAGTTATATTTTAGGTTTCTGCACTATATATAGACAATCTTCGTGCTCCATTCATTTTAGTGAAGCATTGTATAAGAAGACAATTGATTGTGCAGTAATACCTTTTCTGCACATTCCATACACATCATTCACGCTTGTTTAACTATCAACAAGCATTTTGGATGTGGGACTGACCACTGGTGTTTTGCTCTTTGTTTGGTAATAATAATCCAGGTATTAATTCATACCATATGATTATGGCAATCCTATATTACTGCAAAATTGCCTTTTGCAGATAGCATTTAGTGGAGGACACTGAAAACTTTTGAACAGTACCTCCTTATGTATTATTATTATCATGTATTATGTATGTTCTCATACACTTTCCACTGATATGAATGTGGACATTATATACTGCATGTTGTATTCTTTCTTTGCCGCACAATTTAATACAGGTAAGGTACATGAGGAAGAAGCAAGGTGTGTTGAAACATTTTGTGCTGTGTTCTCTTACTGTGGACTTATACTCTATAGCACTCAAGTAACTACTAGTCTATGAAATGTTTTCTGTTTTCTTATTTTTTGTAGGGATAATTATACCAGTCTTCGATGTATATGTGTGCTTTTATTATATTTTATAATACATATGTATACGCATTTTAAGAGGGCTGCATGTCATTGCCCTTATGGATTAAGTAAAATATAACCCATCTTTACAATTATTCATTGTAAGCTGCTCGCTTTATGTGTTTGCTATAATTTAACAATTGTTGATTGTTAAACATTTTTTGCTCTATTTTATCCAAGGCACTTTTCAACCCAGCTAATATGAAATAAGAAACCATTAGATACATTTATAGATTTCTAACTACTCTTCTTTGAAAGTTTTAGCCATAGTGCAGTGTGTTTTAAATCATTCTATTCTGCTATGTGCTGCCTCTTGTAACTACACGGCCGCATAGATAGACAAGGAAATATTATATATCTATTGCTATTATTATTATTACTCTATAAGTACTTCAACAAAAGGACTCAGCTTGTATGAAGCTTTCGTTTTTATTCAAGTATAATTTCTATCATAAAAGAGAGGACCTCTATTACAAGAATGAAGCACTCAGGAGCAAAACCATTTTTTCTGCACATAACCGTAATTCTTTTTTACAGTTTTTTTTTCTTTGTTTACAAGCTAAAACAGCTGTGAAAGGTGCAAGTGTATAGTTTGTATTCAGCAAAGATCTGTGCTTTTGTACTTCCTACAAGGTAGAATTTATCAAGCTGGTAGATTGACAATCTTCGTTCTTTAAATTATTGTAACCATTTTGAATGAGAAAAATCTATGGTTTACTCTTATCTCTCTTAACCCCTTAAGGACCAAACTTCTGGAATAAAAGGGAATCATGACATGTCACACACGTCATGTGTCCTTAAGGGGTTAAGTAGCACTGAAGAAGAGTAATCTATTCCTATTTCTGATTTTTTTTTTTTTTTGGTATTCTGTTTAAGTTTTGCATCATAAATGTATGTTCATTTACAGTCATAATAATGTTCTTTGAGCACATTACAGATTTCACAAAACACCTGAGTGCTGTCAAGGTGTATAGAACAGCTGTGTGGAACAACATGGGAAACACTTCAGCCACAGCTGTTCTAAAACAAAGTTAAACAAGGAAACTACTGAATTATTAATTTACTCAAAATTTGTTTTCTTTGCGTGTTACTGGCTTTTCTTCAGTGAAGCTAATGTTTGTTTTTTTCATCATGTGAAACATTTACTCTAGATTTTTGTTTGTGCTGGGCATAACATACTCTTTATTTTTTTCCCCCCTTTATTTGATTACTTTAGTTTTCTTCTGATTTTATTAGGAGACACAATGACTAGATTCACTAGAGAGTGATCTAAAACTCAAACTTGAAAAAATTAGGCAAAGATAAAAATGTAGGCAATTCCATGTTCATCTCATCACAATTTATTGTTCAGTGAATAATCCACCCAAGAAAATCTCAGATTTGTCATAAACAGTAAAGTCAACAGAATCACTGAAAGTGATACTTTGATCAGGGTTATGGTGGACCCATACAATCAGTCCAGATAAGGGGAAACTCAAGTAAGACAAGACTTCTACTACTTACTGAGTACTAAGAAAAATATGATCTGAGCCATCTAGAAAGAAGTTGTTTTCAGCAAACATAGTCCATTGTACTCTGATGCTGTACTATACAAAAAACAGTATCTCAATGTTATCCTTTGTGGTTTCCCATCTGAGCATTACTTTAGGAACAGTGCTGAACTAGAAAACAAGGCACTAAAAATATAAATATTGGGTCTCCTGGACTCAATGTACAAATTCCTGGCAATGACTTGTGTTTATCGGCTTAAGGTGCATGTCGAGAACCATATCTACTTAGTTTTAGTTGTTGATGGTAGTAGGATGCTATGAACACTAACCCTTGTTTTTTTTCGTTGGTTTTGTTTTGTCCAACATTTTTAACCAGTCTGACAAATAATTTGGTTATTTCCTACACCCCACAACATAAAATCAAGATGGTCTCCCTCCACAGTTCTTCTGTTTGAGGCTAACACCGGGTTTTAGAACGATTCAATAGTACACTAATTTGTGAAGATAAGTGAGAATTTATTTTGCGTGTAGCCTGCAGTCTGCGAGCACAATCACCACTATGATGAGTATAATACATTTTCACATACTTATTTACTGGTATTTTGCTACCTATATTTTGAATGCTACTCCTTTTAATCCTTGAGACCCAAAGAATATCTAGGTATATCTCTCTGAGTAACCTGGTTAATATTTGTAACGGTCTTTTTGTCCTAACACATTGCAATTTCTAATACATATAATTGTTGCCAAGAGGAAGATGCACTAATTTGAAAGAGAGTCAAGCCCAGGCTCTTTGATTTTAGCCTATTTAAGGTACATAGCAGATGTGTACTTTTTCACAATTTAAAAGGAGATAGGTTAGAACTGTGATCTATGAAAAAAGTCTTGCAAATGCCAAAACATATTAACAAACACAATAACTGTGCAAATTGAAGCTAATAAATAAATTCATTCATAAACATACATTTGTAAAATATACTTTTTTAGAACACCCTACCAGTCTGCAATTTTTGATGGGTGTTTTTCAGTTCTGCTCAGAGACCTCATTTGCTCATTTGCATGGTACCATTTTGGGGTTTCTACCAGGTTCTGGTGTGATGGCGTCATCTGTGTATCCAGAAATTTTCTTTGTACTACATTATAAAAAAAATAATGCATTTGTTAAATATGACAATTTTAAACCAGCCTTAAAAATACAAATATATATATTTTTTAAAAATAGATTGTATTGTAACTTTTATATTTCAGTGACAGGTTTCACTCACAGTACTTTCTGTGAATGTTTCAAATTTTAAATAGCCTTTAATCAATTTTTTTTATTTTTCTTACACTAATTACTGTATTAAAAATATTATGAAAGATGTATGTAATATACTACTGTTGAAAATACAACATGAACAAAGGGGGGCAATTTCACTCACCTTAAAATTTGAAAGGTTTATTGTATTCTCACACTAATTAGTCCAAAAAGGTTAATTACTTTACTAGTTTCTCCCATCCATCTTTTATATGTCGTCTTTCATTTTCATTTTCCTAAATTATGGTAATTAGTTACCTGTACACATAAACGTTGCAAATTGCTGTGTCCGTGTCAGAAGGTCTAACTCTGCAATGTAGAACAATATGTTCTATTTCCCTTTGGTTTTCTGTAGGTTAAAGAACACAAGGCCTTTTATGTTAAAACCTTCATGGTGATTTCAAACTCACTTTATTTCTTTTAAAAATACATTATGATCATTAATTACTTAGTGGCATTTATTTCCTACCTTCACGGTTAATTCAACATTACCCCTGCTGCCTTCTGTGCATCATGCATATCCACCATATCTTTAATATGACTTTTTTACCTGGTGATATGCAAGGGTGTATTATCTTCTGTTTCTTCTTTCTCAATAGAAGAAAGGCAACACTTCTAAAGTATTATGGATTTAATTACCAACTATGCCAAGACAGGGCCGGTGCAAGGATTTTAGGCTACACAGTTGGAAATGCCTTTTGCCTCTCCCTCTAAATATATGCATCATCACCTGTGTATCTCTTAAATCCCCTTTTAAATTTCTTACCCTCTTTTGTGTTTTGTATCCCCTTTTATGAATATATTACACCCTTTAGTGGAAATGTATCACCATTTTGTGTCTTACCTCCCCCTTTAGTGTATCTTATCCCCCATTTCCCTTTTGTGGCTTTTGTTCCCCTTCTTGTGAATGTCTTACAACCCCTTTTTGTTGCTTACTATTCCCCACAGCACCTTTGTGTGTCTTTTGCTTCCCTCAGCCCCTCTTTCTCTCATTTTTGGGCCTCTTTCTCCTCTCCAACTCTTTATCCCTCATCCACATTGTGTGTCTCTTTCCCTTTACAAGCCCTATGTGTGTGTGTGTATCTCTCTCTCTCTCTACTCCAGCTCCTTTATATGTCTCTTTATCCCTCTGTGTATATTTTCTCCATCTTTTCTGTGTTTTATTCTTGCCTTCCCTTCTTACTGTTTCCTTCAGCCCTGCCGCTTTGTGTGTCTTTTTGCTCTTCCCCAGAACCTCTGTGTGTCTTTTTCCCCTACTCCAGTCACTTTAAGTGTCTTTTTGTCTCCCTCCAGACCCTTTCCGTGTCTCTTTCTTCTCCCCATTCTCCTTTGTGATCTCTTTCCCCTCTCAACTCCTTATTGTATGAAACTGGCCTCCAGATCATGCTCGCATATTACATTTTGAAGTCAGTGTATAAGAATTAAAAGATCTATGCAACCTCCTTCCTTGTTCCCTCTCAAGATGCAATAGTGCTTAGAGGCCTGTCCAACCTGCGACCCCCAGATGTTGTTGGACTACAACTCACATGATTCTTTTAATGAAACAGATAGCAAGAGAATCATGGGAGTTGTACTTCAACAACATCTGGGGGTTGCAGGTTGACAGTCCTAGTCTACAGGATATATTAGTGTCCATGTGAGACACTATTCTACTGTCACGTATTCAACCGCACATAAAAATGTGGTTAATGGCATTTACTGTTTTGCCAAGCAATATTACTGTCCTGACAGGAAAAGTTGTGCCAAGCAACATTACTGTCCTGACAGGAACAGTTGTGCTGAGCAGTAATTAAATCCAGTTAAATGCAGCAATTAAATCCAGTTAAATGCAGTTGTGCTAAATCATGCAAATGGGAACCTGGTAATTGCCTTTGGGGTCAAAGGCTGGTTACAGCAAATCAGTTCCACAGGAGGTGTATTTAGGCCCAGTTCTCCTCTTGCTCAGTTCCCTGTCGTGGTTTCATGCGTATGGTTATCCGAGAGTGCGTTCCTGATCTTGATTTTCTGGTATTTGACTTTGGCTTTCTTTTGACTTCCCTGATATCTGGTATCCTTGACTTTTGGCTTCCTCATCTTTGTGTCTGATTCTGTGTCCCTGACCTCGGCAAGTATTTTGACTATTCTTTGAGATGTTAAGTCCGGCCATTCTGAGGTCCGGTTATACATTATCCTTGGTCCTAGGTGTGACACAGTACTGCGTGCTGGGTCAACTTGTAATCCTGACATCTACATATCAAGCAGAACAAGCTCATTCTCTGTTTTCTTCATACTACCAACTGTCTATCACCTTTGACATGTACCCTTTGCAACAAACACACATTTATTCCAAAATATCATTCGTAAATTTTTTGTGCATTACGCACAAGCATATTTAATTTGCTTTTGGAATCTTTGCTCATTGTCTGTTTTAGTTTTTTTTTTTTTTATATCTATATCAAGTTTTTTTTTCAACTTGTCATTTTATTGAGTTTTAGACAGAATAAACCTCTTTACAGTATACATTATTTTTTTATAACGTGGGTAGTACAATAATAATAAAGTAACAAGCTGGTGGAACATTGCTTCACTTATAACACATTAAACATAAAAAGGTGTTTAGACAAGTACCAACCTACCTTGAAGGAGTGGCAAGAATGTGGTAGATTTCAGAAGAGTAAATGAATGAGGGAAAAAAAAGAAAGGGAAATGGAAAGAGAAGGTAAAAAGAAAGTGAAAGCAAGGAAGAATGGTACGGGGGAAACCGCTGGAGCGCAGTCCAAATAATCGTAATGGGTGTTATACTATCCATAATCATTAGGACTTTTGCTATTGCAGGCAACCATGAGTTTTCAACCCTCCCCGCTATTTCCAAAGAAAACAAGTATATAACATCAAGTGCCATTGTATATCAAATTTGCAATGATTAAAATTTTTACATTATAGAAGTTGTTGTGTTTAATTTTGGAGCGCTTTAATGATATAAGGTTTTTTGTTTTTTTCCTCTACTTAGAGTATGATTTTAATGTGTTGGACCCCAAACACACAGAACAAGATCAAAAGGAAATATATCAGTGAGTGGAGCAGTACCTGTACTGTTTGTTTGGTCGGGCCTAAATGACTAGGTGTAGCTTCTGCTTTCTTTGGTGCTGCATGGTCCAGCGTTTGGCAGCAAGAAAGGGTGGAGACTATGAATACCCTGCTTGAAGATGGGGTGAACAGCATCACGTCCTGAGGGAGCCAGGCAAACCGTAGAAAGGCGTTGGCATCAGAGTTGAGGGCGGAGACTGCAGGAGCTGAGAAGGAAGCAAACTTACACTGATTGAGGTACAGGAAAATCCCTAGACATCTCAACCATCTACAGCTAGCATCACCAGCGCTACCACTGGATGTACCTTGACATAGCTTGGCAGTGAGTAACGGCATATGCCGAACCCACTCACCACACTCTTTTGTAAGAGACAGTGTGTTTATATTTTTCTTCTTTTATCCACATGGAGTTATTTTAATAAATGTGTTTGCACTTTATTATATAACTGAGCCTTCTCAATAGTTAACTATTGATTTCCTTAACCTAATTATCTTAGGTAATTTAGTGTGAATCTGGTTATATTTACAAGTCTTGTCAACATTAGTGTTTATTGAAAGCAGTCTGCACTATTATGTATTTTTAGGTATTTTTCTCCATATGTGCTGTGAGCCGATCTGGGCCCATCTACTGACCATTAAGTATTACTAAAACAATTTTTATTTTTATTGATAATCTATCTTTGTCAGTTTTGGGTTTATCACCTAAACGTTCATTTTATCATACTGCTCCACTCACTGATATATTTCCAATTTTTACATTATGTATATGTATACTATGGGCGCCGCCAACCCATCTGAGAAGTCTCTTGCTTCACACAATAGGTTAATGGTTAACTACAATCACTGCATATGGAAAGCTAGTGTTGTGCATTTGGTGCCATATTTTCCAGGCAGCCTTCCAATAGCTAGTCTCGGAAGGTTTGTATCCAGCAGTTTGCCTTATACAATTAATATAGTCTTGGAGAGTAGGGATTTCTGTGGAGAGCCATCGTTTGTCCAGTTCTGCTATTAATACATCAAAAATCGGATATTTAACATGTTTAGGGTATGTCTCTGCAAACAGAAACAAAATGATACATTCTGGGATATTGGGGTTTGAAAAGCCTGAGCAAGTATGGATCAATGAGATTACTTGCATCCAGTTGTTTAAAAAATGTTGGGCAACCCCACCAGATGTGTACCATAGTTCCAATATCACCAGAGCATCTTTAACATTTCTTTGTTTTTGTTGGACACATAGATGCCATTCTAACAGACACTAATAAAATAGCTTGCTGAGTATTTTTCAATGTGAGGCCAAAAGGTTAATCCTTTAAATACCGGTATATTTGTTGCCTGCAACTAATCCTTTTCTGATATGGTGTAACCCCTATTTACCACTATAAAATCTTAAAGCATAACATTTAGCAGAGCTGACCATTCAGATATATTCAGCAAATATATTATATAGTTGGTAAGTGATTTTCTATTTAAAATATATAAATAATTGAGAATACAATACAAAATAGGGAATTGGAAGCAATTTTTTTTGTCTCTGTTTTAAAATATTTTATTGAATTCAATAAATACATAAAAATGAATATAGCCATATTAAAAATTAATAACCCATGAATATGTTATAAATCAGAGCATATATAATTTAATAACATACCCTTCCAAATTGTACAGGTTATCTCTCCGTAATGTCTCCTTCAGAGTCAGTCAGTAAGTCTTATCCAGCATTGGACAAGCAGAAGAATTGATGATCTCAGACAATCCAATGCTATCTGATAGGAGGCGGGTCGTGGGCATCTCTAGGGGGAAAGTTCAGCGTTTCCATGCAAAGCGTGGAGACGCTGAACATCAGTGCATTTGAGGAGTGGCCACAGGAAGTGTCCCTAGATAACAATGTAAACACTGACGTTTCCCTGAAAAGGCAGTGTTTACAGCAAAAAAGCTACAGGGACGGGTTAAACTCACCAGAACAACTAAATTAAACTGTAGTTGTTCTGGTGACTTAATTTTCCATTTAAGGTTTTCATATCTGGGAAAAGATTGCCATCTTCTGGTCAGAGACCCAGGAGGCAAATAAATCAATACATTTTGAGATATGCCCATAACCAATCAAAAGTCAGATTTTACAGCCCATTTATAAACAAGGAGCAGGAACTGATAATGGAGAAATAATAGTTAAATAGGGAGAAACATGAGAAATCAGGAGGAACAAAGATATGTAGATCATCATCAAAGATCAAGGAATCAAAATAAGATCCAGTAAGGGACTGACTGATTGGTAATGCATAAAGGTTTTTCTTTATTGTAAATATAAAATAAATGTGTATGTTATATGCATATATATATAGATATATAGTGTTAAACTGAACCTATCCAACTGAGAAGGTATAAAGTGAATAGTTAGATTTTTTTTTATTCCTACCTGCAGTCTGAGTGAGACATACCTTAGTAAGTTAAGGAATTAAGGAATATTATTGATTCCTGTTATATATATATATATATATATATATATATATATATATATATATATATATATATATATATATATATATATATATATATATACATATAATTAAAAATAGAAGTGCCTTAAATTATTTAAATGTATGTCTTAAATTAGAAGGGTTAAATAAAGTTGTGGCATATGATTGCATAAAATAATAGTAATAGTACAACATTTGTGTACACCATGAAGCAGGATTTGGAGGGTGAATGTGAAACAATGACCTGGGAAGGCAGAAACATAAAACATACACCAGCATGCCATCCTAGGTACCTGGCTAACACTGCAGTTTATGCTGGTAAAGACATGAGGAAAAAATGAAATAGCTTGAATCAAAAGTAGATATAATACTGTCCCAATAAATTTAAGGCACCTTGGGCATAAGTGGCAGGATAACTGTATGAGCTTACTATGGAAATGGTAATTGGAAATGGAAATGGTAATTAAACAGGGACTCTTGACCATTTAAAACGCAAATGTTTTGGCTAAGAATTCGATGGAGAATTTGGTGTGTCATTTGGTCATTGTTGACAGGTTCCAGCTTTTTAGGAGGTGTAGGCCATCTTCTATTGAATGGATGACAAAGATAACTCCTTCTTCGTGATAATCATTCGAGTGGGAAAGGCCCATTGTTAAGGAATATGATGTGATCACAACATAGTAGTGATTTTCAGGTATGCCTTCCATTGCATAAGTGTCACTGCTGACAGATCGGAGAAAATTTGGATGCCAGCATAGTATTTGGCAAATCTCTCACCATTCGATTGTGCTTCGGTAATAATTTCTTAATATTTAAGTAATGGGCCTTTAGGAGTATGTCCCTGGGCACTGTTGTTGGTTTGATGTTGGGGTTTATAAACGATATGAAGCCTGTCCAGAAGGAGCATGTCAGATGTGATCTCTGGAACTAGGAGCTTGAAAAAAATATGTACATAAGATGGTAAGTGTAAAAAAATTTGCAGCACCAAAATGGGAGGTTTCGGGATCTGGATTCAGACTACTGCTACATGAACCTCCGGCGCCATCTTGAAATTACGGCCTCAATTCATATATCACCATCAAGCATTTCTGGCTGAAGAAATTCAGATTCTCCATTTTGTATTGCTGTTTTCTGGACTTGTTTTGTGACATAATGTGTTGGGTTTTCGAAAACTGCTTACTGACCACTTTGTAGAAACATTTGCCAGCACCGGTGGTGCAGAGTTTTAGCTTGTGTGGCCTTCTTCCTCTGCTTCAAATCACGCCCCTATACATCATATATTTTTATCAGGCCACCCCTCTGTATACCAATCTGTCCCAAGATCAGCGGTCTGTTATTTTGCCAGTATAGAAAAAAGTTAGTGTAAAAATGCGTATTTCTGTTAAAATACAAATACAACTAGATAGTCCTAGGGAAATGATCACCTTACAGTTTCTGCTCATAAAATAAACAGTAGAAACCAATCTTGCTTTTTATGAAACAAGCTCTATCATTTTTACTGTCACTGTAAATACATGTAATTTAATATAATGAATGGCCTCCTGGCTGTTTTTCATGTGGGAAATTAGTTTTCAACTATAGGGACCCCCATTTTAACTCTGTAAGATTTCCCACAGGAGGCTAAAAGTGTAATACTGTTGATGTGGAATTTAACTAAAAGATATTTGTTCTTCAATTCTTTGCTTTATGCAACTGCAATGAAATTGGAACCAAATAGTTAAAAAAAAAAACTGGACACTATTTCTGAGAGCAATGCCTCCATATTTGGGATCTTTCATGGAACATTATGGGCTTTCAGATTAATTTATACAGACTCCATTATAAATTATTTGCTCCTCCGTTATGTCGGAGGATATAAAATTAAGTGAATAGCTTTTAAAATGTCAGATTATTTTTCTCATGACTTTTAATGCAAATGTAGGGCTCTGTAAATAATACGTTTATGGTCTTGGTAATGTATAGGAGAAAATTATCTATTGCTAAGCAAGGAAAGGATAGGCATAAGGTGAAGGTTTGTGAGTGGGATAAATTAGCTGGAATATTATAGATAAAGCATTGGATAGTAGCATGGAGGAATACAATGAATCCATGTAACATTTTGTATGAAAAATAACATGAGCTTGAATAGTGCTAAGGCAGACAGATGAGATACGAAAGGAAGGAAAACTGTATCAGGTTGGCTTTTGCAAAATGTCTGGCTGTTCCATGTATTGCTTATTTTTTATATATAATGAGAAGTTAAAATTGTTAATATCACGTTTAAGCTGAGAGCGTGGGCATTGAGTCCTGAAGAATCCTACTCTTTTGTCAAACTATTTGAAAATGGTTTGACGAAAAAGCTGAAGTGACAGCTTCCACAGTCCTCACACCATAATCACTGCTGTATACTGTAATGGTGTTTGGGGTTTCCTTTAACACAGTTCAGCCTGACTCATTATATAGCAAAAAGGATATTCTACATTGTATGTCCTTTTTTTATGAAAATTTAATTAACAGGTGAGAGATGTGTAAATATATATAAAAATTAATAATAATATGGACTGTGATTCTGGAAGAATAGTTGTGGAAAGAGTCCTTTGTATTTTTGCCCTGTATTGTGTCATTTAATACTGTTATGTTTGCAACTCAAAGAATGTGTAAAAGCATAAGAATTGCCATAGAGTCATGTACATGAATTCTTCCAAGTGGAACATCCATTGGAATGCTCATACAGTTAAAAAGAATATTTGAAACTCAAAATTGAATCCATACATGATTGTTATGATTGAGTGCTGGAGTTAGATAGGAGGACAATTGCCAATTTCCCATATCCTGCTCATCCCAATGTGAGTATTTTATTCTTCTATACTGACCTGTCCTGCAATATATACAGTGAGCACTATATTTGGTTCTATTTTTTCCTATACCGAGGACCTCTTCCTCTTACCAACACCTATATCCTACCAGTGGGGGATCGACGCCACTGAATGCCAGCTATACCTGAGATAGTTTAAGCTCTTTAATATGTGAGTGGATTACCTCCCTGCTGTGTATTTTTATTTCTCCCGGTTTATTGTCAGTTGCAGTCTGCACTATTGGAGTCCTTTTCTTTTTATGTTTACATATCTTAACCTGAGTCAAGATAACTAGACCATCTGAAGACCCAGAACCGAATCAGACTTAAACCATATTCAAGTTTCTGCAGGTCAACCTGACCATCTGTCTGTCCACTCAGTATCAGGTATATTGAAAACATTTTGTTTATATTACTTCACTGTTTATTGTGGCGCAACCTATTTCCATTTTTTGTCTTTTATTCTTTTTTGAGGGTTTGTGAGGGAAACTCATATTTATAGGTTGCAGCCTTATACTTATTCTAGCTTCAAATTGACCATATAGCGCTGATCCAACATCTATCCGTTTGAGATGTATATTGTTGTCTGTTTGCCCATTTCTGAATGGCTAATACAGCACGCAGGAATTGCACACAACCTTTGCATTGCTCTGTGTTGGTTTGTGTATGAACTGGTGGACTGTACTTTTAATGCTCTCCATACTGTCTGTGAATGCTCTTGTGCAGATCATACAGATGGAGGCTGAAGACTTATATAATGTAACACTTTGAAAACTTTCCATTAATTATTGATGTCCATGGTTTTCATTGCCTACTTTTTTTTTCCTTCTGGTTAATAAACATTGTATTAAAATTTTTATGTTGATTTTCACTTAATTGTGGACTTTAGACTTTACTTGCTCAGGTGTCACTTGAATTCTATTTTATCCCTCTATATTTAGTATTAATTACCTTTCTGTTTTAGCTATGACAGAGATAAGTTAAGCAGTTAGTTCAAATCAAGCTTTGTTTGAGTGCACCATTTAAAACAAACCCTTGAATTTTATGCTATGTTTCTTTCAAAGATGAAACAGATGGAGTCAGGTTAGAGCCTTTACTTGGATGGATTGTTTGATTAAACAGATGCTAGGGTTTTACTGAGCTGTTGACCACAATTTATTATGATTAGACAGTTAGGAACTCATTTAAAGATTACTATTTGCAGCACACAAAAAAAAAAAAATTCTCAGCTCAATACACAGTGTGAAACACATAGACAGACTCTTGTGATTAATTAATATGGTAATTTTGCACTATTTGTAAAATAGAATATAAAGATCTGAGCAGTTCTAATTGGACTTGTGCAAGATGATACATTTTGGTTCCAAGAAATAATATTTTCCAGAGAGAGTACATTTTTTCGGGACATCTGACATTCATTCGGATGGTTCAGCTTGGCTGAATGTAAATTTTTGAGCTGAATCAGAAAAGTAACCCAAAAAGGTGCAAACATGCGCCATCCCCACCCCAACATGTTTGGCATTACAAATGTTGGTTTATTTGTAATTCGCATATTCTTCTACAAGGAATTTGGGAGTACTGCTGAACACCTTGATTGACCCATATATTGGCAGAATTGCAGTTTGGTACAAAAAGAATCTCCAAGTCTAGTTTTATCCAGGAAAGTTTTATGAAAGAGAAGTACAAGGGTATGCAGTTCTGCAGTCCATTTCTTTATGCAGCAATTCTTAAATACTGTATATGATATTTAATCAGATATATATTTTATGCTCATCCCTTGTATCCTGAAGCCTTGCAAATTGCTATATAACTTGTATGATTGCATGTCTTTTTATTAGATGGTAAGGGTGGTCCAGACTAGACTTTTGACTTTGGTTAAATATAGCACCCTGTTTTACTCTTCTGATTTGATTCCTGCATCAAAATCTGCTGAGACGAACTGACATTTTAGTGAAATTTGGTTGTCCAGAAACATTTTATATTTTCAGAAAAATATTTTGGCTGAGCTGAACTTTCTTACCTTCCCTAATTATAGTGCTTATCATATATGCTAGTCACGAATGACACTGTGATTATGGAGACCTGAGCCTGAATTTCTTAGATGTGCACTGATTCCTGTCAATGCTCCCTTATGCTGCACAGGTCAGGTTGATGTTTTAAGGATAAATGTCACACTCTGTGGCTGTCACAGCCTACAACATTTAAACCCAAGAGATTGTATGAGCAGAGTGAATAACAAAATCCACCCAAAGGTTTGTTACACAAACACTTCTCCACCTTCATCTCTGAAACCCTGGTGTCTAAAACGACAACAACTGAACTCTCATCACTTCAGGCTGCCAAACATCAGACCACATACTCAGGTCAGCAGGGCTCCTGTGTCAATGTGAATGGATCTCCTAAGGAATTAATGATTTAAAGTGACAGATTAATGCTATTTTAAGTTGACAATGATTAGATATGGGTTATGATAACATTATACAAACATATTTGGTGCCAATATAAACCATTCTCTGGAAATCTATTCATAAAAAGGACTATACATAGGACACAAGACTGGAAGAAAGGAGAATTAATCTAAGGCAAATGACAGGGTTTTTTTACAGTAATAACCATAAGGATGTGAAATTTTCTACCTGAAAAGCTGTTTTTTTCAGTCTATACTGATATCTAGATGTTTAGACTACAATTGGAAAAATACTTGCAAAAACATAATACACAGGGATATACATTTTAATTACATGGGGTTTGCTCCTTGATCCAAGGAGATACATGACAGCCATTCTAGAGTCAAGATGTTTGATGCAAAATTGCAAGCACTTCAGACTGGGTTTTTTGCCTTCTTTTGGATCAACAGCAAAAACAAATGTGAGAAAGACTGAACTTGATAAATGCATGTGTCTTTTCAGCTATGTAACTATGTGATGGGTGGTGGGAAGGATGAAATTACCTATGTCGAACATAAATAAAACAGGACAGGGGAACCAAGAACGAGGTCAGAAAAAATATATAAAAACATTGCTATGCTTAACCCCTTAAGGACTGAGCCAAATGTACACTTTGGTCAAATTTAGCATTCATATTTGTTTGTGTGTGAAAAATGCAAAAAAATAAATTGAACGCTAATTTTGGCCAATGTTTGTGACTAACTGGCTACTAAAAAAAGACTGGACATACCCCATTTGCAATACGTTGGGTTGTCATTTTTTGCAAATGCTATGCCATCATGTGGGTAATTCTCATTCCTTGGCTACCATACGGTCTCAAAAGCAATATATCCAAATTTAAATGTGTAAAAAAGGAAACTCAAGCCTTATATTTGACTCAGTTATTTTTTATAAACCCCATAAAACCTGTACATGGGGGGTACAGTTAAACTTGGGAGACTTCACCAATCACAAATATTAGTGTTTCAAAATAGTAAATTTATCACAACAATTATATCGTCAGTGGAAGTACCTCTTGTGTGTGAAAAATTTAAAAAAACTGCATTTTTACTGGTGATATCATTATGATATGTTTTACTGTTTTTAAACACTGATATTTGTGTCCAGCGAAGTCTCCCGTGTAAAACAGTACTCCACATGTACAGGTTTTATGGTGTCCTAGAAAGTTACAGGGTTAAATATAGGGCTTGCAAGCCAAATTCTCTTGACTTTCAGCCTGGGTTGTCAGGCAGGTCCCTCAAATTGTAATTAATAAAATAATTTGATTATATAAAAATATTATATACATTTTACTATTTTTTATTTATTATTTTTATTTATATATAGCTATATATATATATATATATATATATATATATATATATATGTATATGTATTTATAATGCTATTCTAATATGTAATTAATAAAATAATTTGATTATATAAAAATATTATATACATTTTACTATTTTTTATTTATTATTTTTATTTATATATAGCTATATATATATATATATATATATATATATATATATATATATATATATATATATATATGTGTATTTATAATGCTATTCTAAATGTATTTTGAATTTAATATATGTATATTAATATCAAAATACAGTTAGAACAAATTAAAACTGGTATATATATTATTTTAAATGTATTTATTGATTATTTTTGTTTTATATATATCCTACTAGGATAGGATTCTGTGTTCTGTGTTTTATTTATATATATATATATATATATATATATATATATACATATGATCTGGTACTTTTATTTACTTTATTAAACTTTTTTTATTAACATTTAATAACTTTCTAAAAATTTTTACAGACATTAGGGGGACTGCCTGAGAGCTCAGGCAGGCCTCCTGCAGGCACTGCATTAGCCGGCTATTCCGGCCATGTGATTGCATGGACCCCGTGATCACATGTCCGGAGGGGGTCGGAACGGTCAGAGGGGGTCTGCCTGAGCTCCCAGGCAGACCCCAGGTTAGCGACCGCCGTCAAGGGAACGTCGGGGACCCGCTAAGTCTAAAGGACGTTCTATGCTGCCCGCCGACGTTTAGGACTGCCCTAAAAATGACGGCATAGAACGCCCGCCGTCCTTAAGAGGTTAAACTGTGGACAAACCAGTAAGAAAATTTTGTATACATGTTGGTGGATAGTAATGTATTTGTGTGTGCCTTAAAGTATGGTGATGCAAATATCTTTAAAGTGCACATATGTGCATATATACATTTTTGTAGGTCCTACTAAATGTACAGTGATCAGCCAAAATATTAAAACTACCTGCCTGATTTTGTGTAGGTCTCTCTCGTGCTACCAAATCAGGTTTGTTGTTTCAGTACATCCCACAGATGTTCAATCGGATTGCAATATGGGAATTTGGGAGGCCAAGGCAATACCTTGAACTTTTTGTCATATTCCTCAAAACAATCCTGAACCGTTTTTGAAGTGTAGCAGGGTGCATTATCCTGCTCAAATAGGCCACTGCCATCAAGGAACACCATTGACATGAAAAGCAACAGTAACAAACTCAAGGTACGTATTACGTGTCAAAGTAACATCCACAAGAATGCCAGGTTTCCCAGCTGAACATTGCCCTCAGGATAACATTTCCTTTGCTGGCCTGCCTTCTTCCCATAGTGCTTCTTGCTGCTATCTCTTCCCCATGTACATGATGGACATGCAACTGGCCATCCACCTGATTTAAAAGAAGATACAATTGATCAGACCAGGAAACCTTCTTCCAATGCTACTTGGTCCAGTTCTGATGCTCATGTCGTTGCAGTTTGCTGCATATGGGGCCAGGGCCGGTGCAAGGATTTTTGCCACCCTAGGCAAAAACAAATTTGCAGCCCCCATATGTCCTGCCCACCATGTGACATCACAATGTCCCGCCCATATGCTCTGCCATATGGGCCAACACCAGTCTTCACAAAGTGTCTTTACATTAAAAGCCTACAGGCACAGGCTATAGACACTAGAACCACTACATTATGCTGTAGTGCTTCTGGTGACTATAGTATCCATTTAATGTGAGGTAAATTAGAGATTAGTGCCACTAATAATATATTGGATTGCCTACTTACCACCAGATGAGGACAATAGGCTGATGATGGGCTCAGTCTGGCTCCACAGGTCTGGTGTAAAGGAGGCTCTCTGGAGACTGTATTTAACAGTGTTCACAACAATTAACGAACAGGAAGCAGCTCCATTTTTTAGGGCCCCTTACACAGCTCAAGGTCTGGACCCCCAGGGCTTGACCGTGAGTATGCCTACAATGCCCACCCATAAATCCACCTACATGGCCCACCCATGAGTTCTCTCACAGGAAGTGGAGTGTATGTGTGTAGGGGATGTTTTATGTGTTATTGTAGAGGATGCAATGTGTGTGTGTTTTTATAGAATGTAGTGTATAGGGATACCAATTTGTGCAAGGGATGTAGTGTTTATAGGGGATGCAGTGTGTGTTTGTGTGTAAGGAATGCATTATATGTGTATGTGTGTGTGTGTGTGTAAGTGGTGCAAGGTGTGTTTCTGTGTATGTAATTGAATGCAGTGTGTGTCTGTAAGGGGTGCATTGATTGTGTAAGAGATGCATTTTGTTTCTGTGTGTAAGAGAATGAGTGTTTGTGTGAACGTAAGGGATACATTGTGTGTTTCGGGTGTGTCTGTGTGTGAGTAGGAATTGTATGTTTCTGTGTGTGGGGGGGGATGCATTGTGTATGTGTGTAGTGTAAAAGAGAGGGTTTGTGGGGTAGGATAGAGACTTAGAGTGGAGCAGCTCTTTATTTATTTTTTAAAAATGTAATAGTGCTCTCCCCTCCTGTCAATTAAAGATTTTCCCTTCCCTCCTGTCCCTCCATGTTCTCCCCTTCTGTCCCTTAGTGCTCTCCCTTGGCCCCCTGTCCCTCTGCAGTCCCCCCTTGGTGGTCTTCTCACTCCCCCCTCTCCCCCTTAGTGGTCCTCCATCCCTCCCCTTAGTGGTCCTCCCTCTCCCAAACCCCTTAGTAGACCTTCCCCTCCTCCCCCCACCCCCTTAGTGGTAATCTCCCCCCTCAGTGGTCCTTACCCTCCTCCCCTCTCCTTAGTGGTCCTCCCTCCTTACCCCCCTTTGGTGGTCCTTCCCCCCCTTAGTGATCCTCCCTTTCCCAAACCCCTTAGTGGACCTCCCCGCTCAGTGGTCCTTACCTGCCCTCCCTCAGTGGTCCTTACTCCCCCCCACCCACTCTCCCCCTGTGTTCCTTCACCCCCCTTCCCCAGTGGTCCTTACTTCCCACCCTCCCTCAGTGGTTCTTACCCCCCTCCCCCAGTGGTCCTTACTCCTCCCCCTACTCCCCCAGTGGTCCTTACCCCCCCTCCTCCCCCAGTGGACCTTACTTGCCACCCACCCTCCCCAAGTGGTCCTTACTCCTCCCCCCATGGTCCTTACTCCCCCTCCCTCCCCAGTGGTCCTTAGTCCCCCCTCCCCCAGTGGTTCTTACTCCCCCTCCCCCTGTGGTCCTTACTCCTCCTCCCCCTGTGGTCCTTCTCCCCCCCCCCTCCTCCCCCAGTGGTCCTTACTCCCCCCTCCTCCCCCAGTGGTCCTTACTTGCCACCCACCCTCCCCCAGTGGTCCTTACTCCTCCCCCCATGGTCCTTACTCCCCCTCCCTCCCCAGTGGTCCTTACCCACCCCCCTGCCCTCGTGGTCCTTACCCCACCCTCCTCTTCCTTCCTGCCTATGTAGCATGGCCGGGCGGCGCGGAACGAGGGACAGGAACTTCTGTTTCCTGTACCCGGCCACCTGAAGGGAAGTGCTCACTCAGTGAGCACTTCCTGTCATTCCGCCGGCGGCCGGGTACAGGAAACAGAGGTTCCTGTCCCTCGTTCCGCGCCGCCCGGCCACACTACATTGAGAAACCGGCAGGAGGGAGCGCTCTGCGGCCGCCCTCCATACCGACCTCCATACAGCAGTGCTGCGCCGCCTGAGGCTTGTAAAAGTGCTCAGGCGGCGCAGCATGAGGAGCCGCACCGGTGACTCCGGGCACAGGGATCCGGCGCCCCCTGCTAAAGTCGCCTTACAGGTAGCGCCGGCCCTGTATGGGGCTGTGTATTGAATGCACTTTCAGCAGTAGACAAGGGTCATAAAGGCATTCAGACTGATCTGCGGCTACACAGCCCTATATGCAGCACACTACAATTTAGCAATATGAGCTGTAGTAGCTTTTCTGTGTGATCGAACCAGATGCCCACATGGCTATGACCCTGATGCTGGTTCACCTTCCTTCCTTGCACCAATTATTTTAGGTTCTAACTATTGCATACTAGCAACACTCCACAAGAACTGTGTGGCAAAAGTAACCTCACCACTGATTTTTTGAGGGGCCTGTTTGCCAGCCTCCTACCCTGTGACTATGGCCCCTGTGCTAAACCCTAATTAAAACAACTGTGTGTGCCTTTTTGGACTTGTATGTCAAATTACCGAACAACCACACAAACCACAGACCACCCTGGAGCTTGTTAACACCTATTAACAACTTGGAACGCTTCTCACCGCAGTGTTGCGTGCGTTCGATTCTATTCAACTTAGAAGGGCACTGTTCGGCGAGATCATTTGTCTGGATGAGGGGAACAAGCTGCAGGGTAAGACTATTGACTCTGTTCAGTAGTTTTTTTGCTTTCAAACTATCAAACTAGACCGATCCCAAGCCCTGATTCTCTGGAACTGTTTTGGGCATGTGACCATGCCTGGGATCGGTCAAATAGATGACTTCCATAGAACTCCTGAACCCCTTAACTGATCTGGGTGATTTTTGGATATGTTGGTCACCCAGATCAGTGCTATCGGGGGATGTAACATTTGAGGATATTGTGTGTTTTGGGGTACTTTTGGGACTTTATAGAAATGTGTGGTTTTTCTGCCTAGAGATAATTGGATTAATATAGTATCTGACTCAATTATCTCCCACGCAGAGGGGAGGGATTGTGTGGTGTGTATGGGAGTGTTGTGCATTGAATACTGTTCTTATTGGTCTGTGAATATTGTAACTCAGTTCCCCACAAGGTCCATGTGGGCGTACCCCTTGCATGGGGATTGTCATGTAAGGCCAAGTGTGGCTCCCATTAACCCCTTAAGGACCGGACTGTTTTTGCGATGTTGTACATTTGCGACCAGGCATCTTTTTACACTTTTGTGGTGTTTGTGTTTAGCTGTAATTTTCTGCTCTCTCATTTACTGTTCCCATACAATTTATATATTGTTTTTTTCAGGCCAAAAGGGGCTTTCTTTACATACCATTATTTATATAATCTCATGTAATTTAATTTTAAAAAAATGAAAAAATATGATGAAAAATTGAAAAAAATACATGTTTTTTTACTTTTATGTGAAAAATCTTTTACTCATCTACAAAAGAGAATGAAAAAAAACTGCTAAATATATTCAAAATTTTGTCCTGAGTTTAAAAATACCCAGTGTTTACGTGCTTTTTGCTATTTTTTTGCATGTTATAGGGCTATAAGTACAAGTAGGATATTGCGGTTTCAAAACATACATTTTTAAAATGTATCAATAGTGACATTGTAACACTATTATCTGTCATAAATCGCTGAATAACACCCCACATGTACATATTTTTTTTAAAGTAGACAACCCAGGGTATTCAATATGGGGTATGTCCAGACTTTTTTAGTAGCCACTTAGTCGCAAACACTGGCCAAAGTTAGCGTTCATATTTGTTTGTGTGTGAAAAAAGTAAACTAAATTGAACGCTAATTTGGGCCAGTGTTTGTGACTAAGTGGTTACTAAAAAAAGACTGGACATACCCCATTTGCAATACCTTGGGTTGTCTTCTTTTGCAAATGGTATGCCATCATGGGGGTAATTCTCATTTCTGGGCTACCATACGCTCTCAAAGGCAACGTAACCAACCTGGCCATTTTCAATGTAAAAATATTTGACCCATATATTTGACCCTGTAACTTTCAAAAAACGCTATAAAACCTGTACATGGGGGGTACTGTTATACCAAGGAGACTTTGCTGAACACAAATATTAGTGTTTCAAAACTGGAAAATGTATCACAACAATTATATCATCAGTAAAAGTGCTGTTTGTGTGTGAAAAATGCAAAAAAAGTCACTTTCACTGACAATATCATCTCTGTGATATGTTTTACTGTTTTGAATCACTAATATTTGTGTTCAGCAAAGTCTCCCAAGTAAAAAAGTCCCCCCCATGTACAGGTTTTAGGGTGTCGTAGTACGTTACAGGGTAAAATACAGTGATAGCAAATTAAATTCTCTGGACTTTCGACCTGGGTTGGCAGGCAGGTCCCTTAAATTGCAATCAATAAAATAACTTAATTATGTAAAAATATTACATAAATACGCACGTAGAATTTAAATATATATGCATATTTATATATTTGAAGTCTTCGTGTATATTTATATAATATTTATGTTATTTTGTATATGGACATATGAATAGTTTGTATTCTTTTTATTTATTTATATATACATAGATATATATACAATTTCATTCTAAGTGTATTTTGATATAAATATATATATATATTAATATCAAAATACAGTTAGAATAACATTTCGTATAGATATATAATTTTTTTTAACATTTTTATTATTATTTTTACATGTTTAATTTAATTTAAATTACTTATTATTTGTATTTTATAATAATATATATACAATATATATAGTTATTATATATATTATATATATACGTGTGTAATTTAATTATAATTGTATTTTTATATTAATATATGTACATAATAATATAAAAATACACTTAGCATGACATTATATATATGATATATAGACATATATTATATAGGTATAATATATGTCTATATATCAAATATATATACACATATTTAATAATAATTTTTTTTATTCACTTTAACTTAAAATTTTTTTTATGATTTTACAGCAGCAGGGAGACTGCCTGTCAGCACAGACAGTCCCCCTGCAGGCAGACACTAGGACACCTATTGTGACCATGTGGTCACCTGTTGGGCGATCACATGGCCCCAGGGGTCCTAATCCACCATGGGGAGACTGTCTGGGCTGCAGGCAGTCTCCCCACAATGGGAGCACCGCCGATCGCCGCCGGGGGAACAACGGCGATCGGGTAAGTACATCTTAAATTTAGGACGGTTCAGGACCGTCGTCGGTCGGCAATGGAAAAATGCCGATGACGGTCCTGAACCGTCCTGTGTCCTTAAGGGGTTAAAGAGAGATTTGTTTACCCCTTCATGAAGTCTTGGCTCATGTTTATGGTGCCTGCTAGTACTAGGAAGCAGCGATTGACAGAAGGTCCAAAGTTTCCCTGCCAGGCACAGGTACCAACACCTTATGATGTGGTGTCCATAATGAAGTGGAGGTATCACTTCACTTGTCCTTCCTGCTGCAATCTGATTTTCTTCTCGTTCATTTGACACAGTCTTCTTTTTCTTCTGACACGGTCCTCTCTCCTCCTTGGCTCCTTCTGCTCCTTTAACTTTCTGCTACTTTCTGCTTACTTATTTTGCACCTTTCTTCTCCTTTCTCTTTCTGATCCCTTTCTGCTCCTTGCAGACCCTTTCTGCTCCTTCTCCTACTTTACCTTTCTGCTCCTTGCAGACCCTTCCTTCTCCTTGCAGACCCTTCTTTCTCCTTGCTGTCCCTTCCTGCTCCTTGCTGCCCCTTCTTTCTCCTTGCAGACCCTTCCTGCTCCTTGCTGCCTCTTCCTACTCCTTGCTGACCTCTCTTGCTCCTTACAGACCTTTCCTACTACTTGCTGACACCTCCTACTCCTTGCAGACCCTCCCTGCTCCTTGCAGACCCTCCCTGCTCCTTGCAGACTCTTCCTACTCCTTGCTGACCCCTTCTGCTCCTTGCAGACCCTTCCTGCTTCTTGCTGCCTCTTCCTACTCCTTGCTGACCCCTCTTGCTCCTTGCAGACCATTCCTACCCATTGCTGACCCTTCCTGCTCCTTACAAACCCTTCCTACCCCTTCCTGCTTCTTGCTGCCCCTTACTACTCCTTGCTGACCCCTCCTGCCCCTTGTCTACCCTTCTTACTCCTTGCTGACCCCTCCTGCTTCTTGCTGACCCCTCCTGCCCCTTGTATACCCTTCTTACTCTTTGCTGACCCCTCCTGCTTCTTGCTGACCCTTCCTGCTTCTTTCTGCTCCTTCTACTTTACCATCTTGCCCCTTGCAAACCTTTCCTAGCCCTTCCTGCTTCTTGCTGCCCCTTCCTATTCCTTGCTGACCCCTCCTTCCTCTTTCTGCTCATTTACACTCCTTTCACTTTACCTTCCTTTAGGCTGTCTCCCCATCCCTCACTTACCTGATCTGTAGCCTGCCACCCCATGCCTCACTTACCTGATCTGTAGGCTGCCAACCCATTCCTCACTTACCTGATCTGTAGGCTCCCCTCCACCTCTCACTTACCTGATCTGTAGGCTGCAACCCCATCTCTCACTTACCTGATCTGTACGCTCCCCTCCATCCCTCACTTACCTGATCTGTAGACTGCCCCATCATCCCTCACTTACCTGATATGTAGTCTGCCCCCCATGCCTCACTTACCTTTTCTCTAGTCTGCCCCCATATGCCTCACTTACCTGATCTGTAGTCTGGCCCCCCATCTTTTACTTACCTCATCTGAAGTCTGCCCTCCCCATGTCTCACTTACCTGATCTGCAGGCTATGGGTTGCTGACTGTACTCTGTGCTGCTCCCCTGCGGTTTCAGTCATGAGAGAGAAGCAGGAATTAACTGTATCCTCCTATCCCTTCCTTTCTACATTCACTGGACTGGTATTGCAGTGTATTCTCACATTGAATTGAAAAATAGCAGCACAAGCTGAAAAATCCCATCCCATGAATGTATCCCACACACCACACAGCATTCTGCCAATCAGATGTTTCCTTTCTTACACACTTTAAAAGGGAGAGCATGAGAGACCAGAACAACAATTGTGCAAAACCTCAATAATTTATTTAAAAAAAACTAGGTTACAAATGCTTACTTTATAAGTGGTGAGTGTTCCACTAAAGGTAACTCACAGCAATGCTAAATGAGGCATGCTAGCCCTGATGCATACAGGCTTTTCTGGGTTGTTACGTTCCCGACCAGATAGGGAAACTCTTCGTGATGTGCAACATGATGCATTTCATCTGCCATTCTCAGGCTTCATCCGACAATGCCTCTTTTATTTTGCATTTTATACACAGAGCTCCTCCTTTTCTTCCTTCCTGTGGCGGAACCCACCTCGCCACTGGACATTGGAGGGGCCTGGCTGCCTGCCTCTTACCCGCTGACTATGGCCCCTGGAAAACTGATACATTTAGAGATTTATATTTGGGCTTGTTATACTGTATATTGCTGCTACTGGCCCTTTTAACAGCATCTATGGACACATTGGGACTTTTGGGACTACTGTCCCTTTAAGACTGTGAAGCATATTCGAGTGTACTGCCTGTAATATTATATATGTATTTATATATGTGTTAAGTTTATCCTGGGTGATTTGTATGCAGCATTCAACTGATTGTTCGGTAGAATCACTCCATTCAGTATATTGAGTGAAACTACTGAACAACCAGACCACCCAGGAATGAGTGTGCCTCCAATTACCGTTTGCAACAATGTTGCAAACGGGCAATTGGCAATCAGTGCAGTGTGGTCTGTGTCCTCTGGGTGGCCGCCATTCGGGAAACAAACACGTGGCGGCGGCCATCTTAAACTACCGAACAGCGGTGTTTTGCCGTCGAGTGTCTGGAACTGAAATCGGACACTTGACTAGGCAAGCACCGCTGAGACCTCCATACTTCCAGAAATTCGTATGGAAACTACCGAATGACCCGCCGTTCGGTAGAAAGAACCCCATAAACAAGGGAATTCATTCAAACCCTCTCCAGGCTCTATAACACAGGCAATTCGCCTGTTTTCATTCCCTTGTTTGTGACCGACCGCAGGGCCAAAATGCATGGAACTGTTTTCGGATACTTTACCCATGCGGTCGGTCAAATCTTTGGAACCCCATATCTCACGAACCATTCATCCGAATTACTTGAATTTTGGATATGTTGTCCCCCTGAATAAGGGCTATCCAGCGATGCTGGATTTAAAGGTGTACCCCCGGGTTTTGGGGTACATCCAGAACTTGGCTGAAAAAGTGTACCGGATAATGGAGTTTAATGTTATCTGAGGGGAGGGGATGTGTGGGCTGAACCATGTATGTGATTGGTTATTTTATGCCTCCCCCTGGGTGTGGCCTGTATGTGGATTAGTGTAATAAAAGCCAGGCTGGATGAGCCAGTCCAGAGTTCCTGTTTTACCCTCAAAGTGATGTGTCGTCTCATTATTGGGGGGAAGGATTTAATGTTTGCTGTTCCAGTTGACTGCTAGGAGTACAAGCCTATTCGTATGGTTCCTATTCAATGGTCTACAGCATTCATACGCTTGGGAGAATTTAAAGGTTTCTCGGATTCGGTGATTATGGTGTCTGCCAGAGTGCTTGGAGTCCTCAGGAAGCACTAGGAGCATCCATTAACGGAGGTACCAAGTCGGGGTGCCAGGCGATCCGTTACACTTCCGATTAGTGTAAACATCGCAATTTGACTCAGCACCCTCTCATTATTCTCATATCTATCTAGCCTCATTTACCAGAGAACATTACCATTTACCATTTATTTAAATGCCTCCATTTAAGTCACAATTACAAATCAATTACTTAGTGGTACAAAACATCATTACCACATAAATAAATGTATAAATAAAGTATAGTATTTGTTCTATACTAAAAATGCCAGTTCTTTAAATGTGCATATGGTTATTTTATGTATTGGGGCTGGTGAGTAATATGGTCATTGTTGCCACCCAGGAGCAGTAGGAATTTTAGAGGAGAGCTTAATTTTCTATGTTAGCATTTCTTCTAGCATGATATCTCGTTGTTCCCTTTTATTTTATTCATAAGCCATTTTTTTGCATTATGTTAAATAAAAAAAAGATGGGAGCATTAATTGTTGCTTTTTGAACTTCTAATATGAATACACGCAGCTGTTATTTAATGGAAGTCTGAACATAGATTAACAGGTGCTGCTTATTTATTTTATAATTATGTTCCAACGCATTTGCCATAGGCTTACCAGTGAATTGTACATAACCTACATTTTCAATGTGAAAGACAGACGTGTGCGGTATATAATTACAATCATTTCTCTGTGTGCAAAAGGAGATAATTTTGATTATTTGTATTTGTGTAATTTAAATTGAAATCTTCATTATTATTTTGGAATAATACTGCAGTAAATGGCAGTAATTGTAACATGTATGCCTTCCACATCTGCTAATATTTTCTTATCTTTGTAACCTTATATCTATAAAAACTATTTGTGCTGTGATCGAGTAATTTAATATAGCATAGCGAGTAAGGGTTACTTTTCTGAAGTTAAAGCTAACAAAAAAAAAATCATAAAATGTGAAAAATGAATACCATGGTTCCTTTCTTTTGAATTGAGTGCAACATTTCAAAAACATGAGTCTTTTTACAAAACTAAGTTAACCAGCTTTCGAAAAGTCAACTTTTTTAAATTTAAATTTGGCCCGTTGTCAAGCAATTCACTAGTAGTCAAGTATGACAAGGCGACAAGGTATTGAATTGAAAATTGTCTGATTGGAAAGACATAGACCAACTGCCAATAACACACTTGATTGGCTGCCAAATAATGATCCTTTCCAGCCAAAATGTCAAAAATGGTTGCTATGGAGAAAGTTTTGATGGCCATTAACAATGACATGCCTTATCAGGATAGTGTGCATTGCAGTCTTTTGGGAAATAAAGGAGCTAGGCTGGAAAATCCAGAAGATCAAATTATGATACAGGGCAGCATAACTTTCCCAATCCCCATATACCATTGTGCAGCTCATTTATTTCATAGCTACTGAGCAGTGTTTCATTTTTATATATATATATTTCTGCGATTCTATTTTTATTCTGTTGCTCTTTTAAAGATATATTTTCCATGTTCCATTTTCCAGATTAATGCTTCTGGGTTTTGTTTTGATATTATTGTAAGCTTAGAATTGCTGCTTATTTCTGAAAATTGCACCTGTTAAAGTGATTTTATTTAATTGTATTTTTTTTTTTTTAAGGAACACTGTCAAATTATATTTTCTGACCTTGTTTTCTGCATGTGACATTTTTTAATGATAGTGTTTCATGATAATTTAAAAATGCATATTGCCTTCCAATCTGCTAATTTGCTTTAAATGTCAGATATCTATGTAGAGAAAATTCAAATAAGCAGCAAGTTTATTTCAATACATTCTGAAATGTAATTTGCTTTTTAATTGTTGCTAATTGCAAAATCTATATTCCTGAAAAGGTTCACAAGTATTTTAATTGTTGCAAGATATTTACTTAATCTCCTAGTGACTTAAGGATAGATAGATAGATAGATAGATAGATAGATGAACAGCAACACATAACATATTACACGGTGTAATGATTAATTTAACAAAAATAAATTTAAAATGGAGAAGTCATGTGTGAAAAACTAAGTGCACCCTTACTGCTTCCAAATAAATTAAGAGGCAAAGTATAAGACAGGTGCTGTTAATAAAATGCCCTTGCATAATTGAGCTTCAATAAGTGTGACCACCTCTATAAAAGTCGATGTTATAGCAGTTTGTTGTTCTGGAGTATTCAGACGTGTGTTAACACAATGCCATGGAGGAAAGATATCAGAAATGAACTTAGAGAACAATTGCTGCTGCCCATCAAACTGGGAAGGATTAGAAGTCCATCATTCTACAGTGAGAAAGATTATTCAAAAGTGGAAAAGATTCAAGACAGTTGACAATATTCCCAGGAGTTGCCATTTCAGAAAATTCACCCCATTATCGGACAGTGCAATACTCAGAGACATTGCAAAGATCCTAGTTACATCTCAGACTCTACATGCCTCTGTTAGCATGTTAAATGTTAAAGTTTATAAAAGAACAATTAGAAAAAGACTGAACAAGTATAGATTGTCTGGAATGGATGCCAGGAGTTAGCCTCTTCTCCTGGCAGCATGGCAGCATGGCAGAATTGCAGCATGGCAGTATGGCAAGACTTCTGGAACAATGTCCTTTGGACACACCAACGTGGACCAACATGGATATGTTTGGTAATAATGCACAGCGCCATGTTTGGTGATATCCAAACATAGCATATCAGCACAAACACCTCATACCAACTGTCAAGCACAGTGGTGGAGGTGTGAAGATCTGGGCTTGTTTTGCAGCCACAGGACTTGGGATCCTTGCAGTCATTGAGTCAGCAATGAACACCTCTGTATACCAAAGTATTCTAGAGTGAAAGTATTCCAGAGTGAGGCCACATGTTCCCCAGCTCAAGTTTGACCAAAACTGGGTCATACAACAGGACAATGATCCCAAGCACACAAGCAAAATCTGCAACAGAATGGCTGAAAAAGAAAATAAAGTGTTGCAATGGCCCAGTCAAAGTGCAGACCCCAACCCATTTGAAACGCTGTAGCAGGACCTTAATAGTGTATAGACAAATATCAGAAAATCTAAATGAACTGTTCTAAAGAAGAGTAGGCCAAAATTCATGCGCAACAATGTGGGAGACTGATAAAGTCATACAGAAAAGGATTACTTCAAGTTATTGCTGCTGAGGAACAGATGATGAATATTATTATGCGTTGATATATAATACCACATAATTTAAAGATGGTGTGCTTTTTAGAGTAAGGAAAATACCCTTATATATATAAACTTCTTTTAATATAGTAGTGCACATGTATTTACCCATATCGACATATCAAATTATCTTAACTTGTAGTATTTCATTTTAAATCAGTAGGTAAATCAACGCTGTAGTCTCATATTTGAATTGTTTTGGTTACAAAACAAATACTATTAGGGTAGTTAAGAAAATATATTGACATTTAATGAATATACAGTTGTTTTGCTAGACCATCAGAGATCCCACTACCAGGAATGAGGTCTGTGGCAAACCTAGCCACTGTGGAACTATAATCTGGGAAGGTTGTCTGGAGGCTGTATTATGTGCCATGTATATTTGCTGTGTATGTGTTATGTTAGGGCGATTCGCATGCTGGCAGCCGTAAGCTACCAGCATACAAAGACTTCGTTCGACGAACAGCGGTGACTTAAGCCGTTCGCCGAACGAATAAGGGCTCCCCTGATAGACCACACACTTAGGGTCGTGTGGCAATTGTTAACCGATTGCAACAATGTTGCAATCGGTAATTATAGACTATTCTGGGTGGCCGTCGTTCGACTACCGACCATGCGGCGGTCGGCCATCTTGGATTCGTCTATTTGGCAGCGGTGCTTGGTCGTCGAGTGCCTGGAACCAAAAACGGCTACTCGATGATGCGAGCACCGCTGCACTTCCAAGCCATTCGGGAGCCCGGTTTTTCGGTAGAATCGTTCCCCTGGATATGTTCGACAGATTGAGGGGAACTTCTATGTAAAGTTATATTTGTGCGGCGTTCGGTCAATTCCGCCGGGATCTGAGCGGTATTCTCACGAAAGGTGCGCTCAGACCCCAGCTACCTGCCGAACGTTCGGTCATTTAAATCTACCGAATAAAATGTGAAAACCGTATTTTAATATAGATTGTCAGTTCTGCTGCACGAGGGGATAATCCACTTAATCGTCCATTTTAGTGGGTGTATCCTTCTCGTGCAGCACAGCCTGTTGGGAAAGTTACAATGTATGATGGGAGAAATCCCCTGGATTTACTGTCTGGAAACCCCTTGCATGGGGAACTGTATAAATATGCCAGCTGTGAATAAAACGAGTTAGTTGACTCCCAGACTGTGTTTCGTCCGGTTATTGGGAGGATTTGGGGATTTGTCTTACCCTTCAGCGCTGACTGTGGATGTACTCGTGGAACCAGCGGAGATTGTGGTCTTTAATACCTGCCCTCCGCTACAATTGGTGGCAAGCGACGGGATCCGACCTTACAGCTGAAAGAGCGCAATTCGTGCAAATCGTAACTGCTGAAGGAGGAAAAGGGAATGGCAAGCAGAACCCAACGAAAGAACCGACTACCGAAGTGAATGGAGACGGATTATTCTAAATTAAAGAAACAGACACTAAAAGATCTACTGGAAGCCAGGGGTAAAGTAGCCAGCAGCAAACCTAAGGCTGTACTAATTGCCGAGCTAATGGAGGGAGACCAAGCCCGCAGCGCTACACCCCCAGTAGTCATGGAAGAAACGCTCTATGAGAGAGAAATGAGGACCAGGCTGGCATTTTTACCACAGCCTATATCAGCGGACATGATGAACCTAGTAATGGCGAATGTGCAGGAGTACGTGATGGCACACAGCCCACAGTATGCAACCCCTCGGACCGGGACCACGACCGAGTCATCACACAGCCAGGTACCACCCAAAGTTCCTTATCAAGCATTTAAAGTATTTTGCGAGGAGAAGGAGGAAATCGATGGGTTTTTACAAGATTTTGAGAGGCTGTGTGATTTACATGACTTGGCACGACCCACATGGGTCCCCCTGCTGGCAAGCAGACTAGCAGGGCGGGCAGCCGATGCATACCGCGCTGTACCCAGCGAGGACAGCAAGGACTATGAGAAAGTAAAACGAGCGATACTAGACCGGTACGCCATCACCCCAGAAGCCTACCGGCGAAAATTTAGAGACCTAAAGAAACCAGAGAAAGACTCACATGCCGAGTGGGCACACAAGTTAGACCAAGCATCCAAAGGGTGGATACAAGCGAGCCAAGCCACGACCATGGAAGGATTGCGGCAGTTACTACTGCTGGAGCAATTTTTTGATGGACTAGCTCCAATGACCCAAGAATGGGTAAGAGACAGGAAACCTCTCACCCTAACCGAGGCGGCACAATTGGCCGACCAGCATTTTGACGCAAGGAGACATCAGGTAACCCTCTCCAAGGGCTACCCACGACCCACGGGGTCACCCAGCACTCCCATTACCCCAAGTCCCACTACAACCCCTTTTCGCACGGCCCCAGGGAATGTACCACCGGCTTCCCGGTTCAACGGCCGTGCCAATATCCAGTGCCACTCTTGCAAACAGTGGGGGCATATAGCCCGGGAATGCACCCAAAACCGGGGCAGACCCACCTGGAACCAAGCCCGACCAAACCCAGCCCCAAGGGCTGCAGCCCACTATTATCAGCGGGAACCAGCGGCCCAAGAACTGTGGAGTGTACAACCGGAGGAACCACTAGGAGTATTACATGAGGTGATGTCGGTCAGAGCTACTGACAACAGACAACATCATCGGCAGCTGGTAACGCTGGAGGGGAAAGAGTTACAGGGGCTTCGCGATTCCGGAGCCACCCTCACTTTGATTGCACCCCACCTAGTTTCCGGGACCGCTCACACTGGGGGATCAGTGGCCGTGAGGGTAGCAGGGGGAGCAGTGTACCGTTTGCCCACTGCTAAAGTACATTTGAATTGGGGTGTGGGGGAGGGAGTTGTAGAAGTAGGTCTCATGCAAAACCTACCTGCGGATGTGGTACTGGGGAATGACCTAGGACAGATGACCTCTGCTTTTGTTCCCCAAGCTCCCTACCAAGAGGCACAACCAGTCACCACCCGGCAACAAGCCCGCACCACGGCTCCACCTACACACTCTGAGGCTCAGGTAAGAGACCAAGACCCTCACCCGATATGTATGTCCTGGGATACCCCAGCTAAGTTTGAAGCCGAGGTAAAAGCAGATCCCACATTACAGGTGTATAGGGACAGGGTACGCAATGACCAAGCGGGGACAGAGGGGGAGCGGTATACGTGGGAAAAAGGGCTACTATATCGCATTGCAGAACGAGGAGTGGGGGGGTCCGCCACAGTGTCTACCAAACAGTTAGTGGTTCCCCAAAAGTACCGGCCCGAGCTACTTAAGATTGCGCACGATATACCCTTATCCGGACATCTAGGGGTGACTCGCACCCGATATAGATTGACACATGCATTTTTCTGGCCAGGGATTTCTAAAGATGTGAGACACTACTGCACGTCCTGTGATATATGTCAGCGAGTAGGCAAAAGAGGTGACCGCCACAAAGCGAAATTATGTCCCCTCCCGATCATTTCCGAACCGTTCAGTAGAGTGGCCGTAGACATAGTGGGGCCACTATCCAAACCCAGTCCCTCCGGTAAAAAGTATATCTTGACGGTAGTGGACTATGCCACCCGATACCCCGAGGCCGTAGCTATCTCAAATATCCATGCCGAGACAGTAGCCGAGGCATTGATGAAAATATTCTCCCGGGTAGGGTTTCCCCAAGAAATAATATCTGATAGGGGCACCCAATTCACCGCCGAGGTCACTCAGCAACTATGGAAAATATGTGGCATTAAGCCCATAATAAATTCCGCATACCATCCCCAGTCCAATGGTTTATGCGAAAGATTTAATGGTACGTTAAAGCAAATGCTCCGTACGTTTGGGGAGGCACACCGAGACTGGGAACGTTTTCTACCCCATTTACTTTTCGCCTATAGAGAGGTACCCCAAGAGTCCACCGGATTTTCCCCGTTTGAATTGTTATTCGGGAGGAGGGTGCGGGGACCATTAGATCTCATTAGAGAGCATTGGGAGGGAGAGAGTAGCCCAGATGGAACCCCTATCGTATCCTACGTGCTGGAGTTCAGGGACCGTCTGGAGGCGCTGACTCAGGAGGTGCGCACCAACCTTCAGGCGGCCCAGCAACGCCAGCGCCGTTGGTACGATAAGGGAGCCAGGGACCGCAGCTTTCAGGTGGGACAGAAGGTTTTGATTTTAAAACCTGTCCGCACAGACAAGCTGCAGGCCATCTGGCAAGGCCCATACCAGGTGGTGGAACAGAAGTGTGACACCACCTACGTGATTGGCCCCTGCTCAGGGGTAGGGAAGAGACGCATGCTCCATGTGAACATGCTCAAACCCTACCATGAGAGGATAGAGGACGTGGCGGCGATATGCGCCTCAGCCTCGGAGGATCAGGAGAATTTACCCCTACCCGACCTATTGGAACCGGAGGAGCAGACCGAGCCCTCCAAGGGGGTTCAGCTGGGGGAGCGGCTAAGCCCACAGGAGCGTGCCCAGGTACAAGAGTTGATCGTAGCGAAAGGAGCTACCTTCTCCAATTTACCAGGGTACACTCAGCTGGCCACCCACCGAGTTGAAACCCCAGGACAGCTACCCATGCGGCAGACTCCGTACCGCGTTCCTGAAGCCGTCAGGGCTCACATGGAAAAGGAAATAGCGGAAATGTTACAGCTAGGGGTGATCGAGCATTCAGATAGCCCCTGGGCATCGCCGGTAGTGTTGGTACCCAAAAAGGACGGCACGACACGTTTCTGTGTCGACTACCGGAGGCTAAATGACAAAACGGTGTCTGATGCCTACCCGATGCCCCGGATAGACGAGCTGCTGGATAAGATGGCACGGGGTCAGTATCTCACTACCATAGATCTATGCAAAGGATACTGGCAGATTCCACTAGCCGAGGATGCCATCCCTAAGTCGGCGTTTGTCACCCCGTTTGGCTTGTATCAATTTAGGGTCATGCCATTCGGGATGAAAAACGCTCCGGCAACCTTCCAGCGGATGGTAGATCGGCTACTGGATGGATTCCAGGAATACGCCTGTGCCTATTTAGACGATATAGCTATATTCAGTCAGACCTGGGCCGAACATCTACAACACATAGGGGCCATACTCGATCGCATTGGAGAGGCAGGATTGACGCTGAAACCCAGTAAATGCCATATAGGGATGGCAGAGGTGCAGTACTTGGGCCACAGGGTGGGAAGCGGGCGACAGAAACCCGAACCTGCTAAAGTAGAAGCGGTAGCTAAATGGCCAACCCCTAGAACGAAAACCCAGGTGTTAGCATTTCTAGGTACCGCCGGGTACTATAGGAAGTTTGTACCCAATTATAGCGCCCTGGCCAAACCCCTGACTGACTTGACCCGTAAAAATCTTCCTCGACAGGTTATCTGGGCCCCAGAGTGTGACCAGGCCTTCCAACAACTAAAAACGGCACTAATCAATGCTCCAGTACTGAATGCTCCTGATCCAACTAAACGATTTCTTGTCCACACAGACGCTTCAATGTTTGGATTGGGGGCAGTGCTGAGCCAAGTTGGACCTGATGGCGGAGAACACCCCGTAGCATACTTGAGCCGAAAGCTATTACCACGCGAAGTAAGCTACGCCGCCATTGAGAAGGAGTGCCTGGCCGTGGTGTGGGCCCTTAAGAAATTACAGCCCTATTTGTACGGACAACCTTTCTCCCTACTCACAGATCACAACCCGTTGGTGTGGCTTAACCGTGTAGCAGGAGACAACGGCCGGCTGCTGCGCTGGAGTTTGGCGCTGCAGCCCTTTGACTTTACGATACACTATCGCCCAGGGAAGCAAAACGGTAACGCCGACGGGTTATCTAGACAAACTGAACTTGAAAAGTGATCTGTGAGTATTTTCCCGGACCTCCCCAAGCCGATCCGTTGGGATCAGACTGTGTATGCCGGCTTGATTTTGGGGGAGCATTGTGGCAAACCTAGCCACTGTGGAACTATAATCTGGGAAGGTTGTCTGGAGGCTGTATTATGTGCCATGTATATTTGCTGTGTATGTGTTATGTTAGGGCGATTCGCATGCTGGCAGCCGTAAGCTACCAGCATACAAAGACTTCGTTCGACGAACAGCGGTGACTTAAGCCGTTCGCCGAACGAATAAGGGCTCCCCTGATAGACCACACACTTAGGGTCGTGTGGCAATTGTTAACCGATTGCAACAATGTTGCAATCGGTAATTATAGACTATTCTGGGTGGCCGTCGTTCGACTACCGACCATGCGGCGGTCGGCCATCTTGGATTCGTCTATTTGGCAGCGGTGCTTGGTCGTCGAGTGCCTGGAACCAAAAACGGCTACTCGATGATGCGAGCACCGCTGCACTTCCAAGCCATTCGGGAGCCCGGTTTTTCGGTAGAATCGTTCCCCTGGATATGTTCGACAGATTGAGGGGAACTTCTATGTAAAGTTATATTTGTGCGGCGTTCGGTCAATTCCGCCGGGATCTGAGCGGTATTCTCACGAAAAGGTGCGCTCAGACCCCAGCTACCTGCCGAACGTTCGGTCATTTAAATCTACCGAATAAAATGTGAAAACCGTATTTTAATATAGATTGTCAGTTCTGCTGCACGAGGGGATAATCCACTTAATCGTCCATTTTAGTGGGTGTATCCTTCTCGTGCAGCACAGCCTGTTGGGAAAGTTACAATGTATGATGGGAGAAATCCCCTGGATTTACTGTCTGGAAACCCCTTGCATGGGGAACTGTATAAATATGCCAGCTGTGAATAAAACGAGTTAGTTGACTCCCAGACTGTGTTTCGTCCGGTTATTGGGAGGATTTGGGGATTTGTCTTACCCTTCAGCGCTGACTGTGGATGTACTCGTGGAACCAGCGGAGATTGTGGTCTTTAATACCTGCCCTCCGCTACAAGGTCCATCTGTTATTCAGCAGGGATGTAAAGGGTGAGTAAAAGTTAATGTTAATGGAAAAGTGATCTGGAGTTAATGAGTAAGGCAAGGCAGAAAAAAAATAAAATTGGTAATGAGACAAAAATAAGCGAAAAAAGAACCGCTTAGTTCTTAATTGAAGTGCTTGAAATTAAGTTGGGTTAGTGAGGGGTTTCTGAGATTAAGTTTTAGTTATTGGATAGGTCTGTATAGTTTACAGTTCGGTTAAGCTCCAAAATATGTAATACGCCTGGTGGGTAAAACCCCAACACCAATTTAAAGAAATGAAGAATACTATTTTCAGTCTGTTATAGTTATAATTAAATGTTAAGTGCGAAACTAAAAATACAGATTTTTTACTAAAATGTATTTAGCAACAGCAAATTATAAAACACCCACTCAGAATGTGTGCTTCTCTATTCAATATATTGGTTGTCCTTCAAATCATATCTATTTAAGTAGACAGTTGTACAGAAAATGGAAAGGATGTGATCTTCAGATAGAAGAGTCACTTTGATAGGCACAAGTTCAACTTGATCTTTCAAAATGATATTGATTTTACGTGTGTGTCAGTTTTATTTACCAGGCTCATGTGTTTTATCATCACTTCAGTCAGTCTGATCCCCTGCTTCTGAATGTCGAACAGTAAGAGTAATAAAAAGAGACACAGGCAAATACATTTTTCAAACAAGTATCCACATCTTTGATAGGACAAGTTCAATAACCAAAACAATTTTAACAAGTCTCCTGATGAATGATGAGCGACAATATGCAAAAAAGAAAATGAAAGAATATGTAGCAGGGACAATCTTAAAAGATCAGACACAACACTGATTCATCAGTGTGCAATTTTGTTAAATCTGTCTATCCTTTTGATATTACAATTACTTCAAAATGCAATATATTTTCTAATAGTAAAGATTTTTGCACATCATGAGGATTTGGCGACTTCTACAGAAAATATTGGTGCACATTAGTTCATGGATTGCTTATTGACTGTAAAACTTACATCTATTGCTCACAGCTTACTCATTTAAATGATTACACCTAAATTACCCATCGTGATAAGGAACTTTATTTCAAGCATGAAACATCTAAACCAAATTATAGCTTTTTACAATGTTCTCAGTACAAGTTTTTCTTCCATGGTAAGAATACAGTACTAATGCATTCTAGAGGGTTCAGTGAATCTTAATACCATTTAAAGTATTTATACATGTGTATGTGTATATACTATTGTGGTTTTATTTATACACTGAACAAAATGATAAATGCAACACTTTTGTTTTTGCCCCCTTTTTTCATGAGCTGAACTTAAAGATCTTTTTCTATGTACACAAAAGGCCTATTCCTCTCAAATATTGTTCACAAATCTGTCTAAATCTGTGTTAGTGAGCACTTCTCCTTTGCCGAGATAATCCATCCACCTCACAGGTGTGGTACATCAAGATGCTGATTAGACAGCATGATTATTGCAAAGGTGTGCCTATGCTTGCCACAATAAAAGGCCACCAGTATGCAGCTTTACTTTTTGACAAGTTTGTTCTTCTTCCCTAGTTGTGCAGACCATGAACCAGTGACCTTCTGTTTTGGGAAAAAGTAAAATGGCATATGGAGAGAGTTCATGGAAAGAAAAAAAAGGGGGGGGGGAGAGAAACCTGTAAGGTAAATAAAAGTAACCTGGATAGTGTATCCTTGTGCCCTGATATTCATATCTCGGATAGTTATCATGTATGTGTTGACAGGAGGCCCAAAGTCTCTAGATGGCTGTGAGTTGTCAAACCACCTGTGCCCATGCACTCTGCCAGGTCTACCAACCTATGCGACACCCTCACCATAGAGGCAATCTGGGAGGTTTCACCTATTCATTGACACCTAGTGTATGGAGAACCTATTTAGTGATAATTTGTAAGTATGGGAATATGAGAGAGTACGTATGGGAATATGAGAGAGTAAGTATGGGAATATGAGAGAGTAAGTATGGGAATTTGTAAGTATGGGAATATGAGTTGGGCAGTTTATACCTTCTGGGAATAAAAAAATGCAAGTTTGGGAGCATATATCTCTGATGTGTCTGATGCCTAATTCACAACAAGGTTTCATAGACAGTCAGGGCGAAACCACCTCTAGTGTGGAGATTGGTGCTATAGGGCGGAAGAGGTGAATGTCCCCACTAGATCCACAAAAACTATCCCAATGAAGCAGTGTTAGTTCTTTCTTGGCAGTAACTCATGCGATTTTTGGACGTTTAGCTCTCGGGGTCCACAACATTTCTACTCTGAATCCTTTTGGTGCTAGATCATTCTCTAAATATACCCACTGGGTGGTACCCTTTGTACTCTGTAATTTGATTACTGCTTCCAAGTGGGAGGCCTTATAATAACTCTCCAATATAGGAAGTCCCAGTCCCCTGTCTTGGGTGTGGGTTTGTAATAGGGCTAGTGGCAACCGTAGTTTGTGGTTTTCCCAAACAAACTTTTTCAGGATGCTCTGGAGTACTTTACTGAAAGCAGTTGGTATTTGTAAGGGCAGCATTCTGAACATGTATACTATTTTAGGAAGTAGTACTATTTTAATTATATTAATATGTCCCATCCATGTCAATTTTACATGTGTCCATTGGAGGAAGCTTGTTTTGCATATTTTTGTCAGCGGTGTTTAATTGAGTGCAATCATTTTCAGTGGGGAGGGGGGATAATTTCCCTCCTAGGTAGGTAATATTTGTATTTCTCTGATCAAAGTAAAAATTCTCCTGCATTGTCAGTAATGTAGAGCCCGGGATCCCTATCTTCACAGCCTGGGTTTTCGTTCTGTTCAGTTTGTAATAAGATATAGTGCTATAATTATTGAGAAGCTCTAGTAAGTGTGGTAGGGAGGTAGTTGGGTTGCTCAGAGTCAATAAGATATCATCGGTGAATATGGACAGGCAGTATGCGTTGTTTTTCATAGTAATCCCTGTAAGGTGGGGGTGGTTTTAAATTTTGTGGGCTAGAGGTTCGTATGAGAATATGAAGAGAAGGGGAGAAAGAGGGCACCCCTGGCATGTACGGTCAGTCAATCTGAATGACCTCAGAATGACCTCAAGAAAAACCCTACGTTAGATATTTGTGCGGTTGGTTCAATGTAAAGGGCCATAACACTACAGGAAAACTCAGGAAACCCATACTTCCGTAGCATGCAAAGCATATAGTATAAATTCAACCTTTTCAAAGGCCCTCTCCACGTCTAGTGCACCGACATATGGGAGAGAATGCTCACTATTTTTCTAATTTTGTCCGAGCCCTGTCTCCCTCTCAAGAAGCATAAATGGGTGGTATGGATTAGTCTAGGGAGGATCGAGGTAATACTATTTGCTATTAGTTTGGCAAATAGTTTAGTGTCACAATTTATAAGGGAAATTAGTCTAAAGTCATTTGGTTCACTGATTTGCTCAGTTTAGGCAGAGTTAAGTTAAGCTTGCAAAATCCTGATGGCATAGACCTTGTTATGTAGCATCTATTAAACATGTCTGTCATGTGTAGTAGAAGATATTCAATAAATGTTTGGTAATATAAATTTGTGAACCCATCGGTGCCCAGTGATTTGTGCTTGGGAAACTGCCTAATTGTTTGAGCTACCTCTGATATCGTAAAGGGTGCATTGAGATGTTCTATGTCTCCTGGTTGTAAGCGTGGGAGGTCTATTGTGTCCAGAAAAGATTAGATCTGGTCTGTTGTGGTTTTTTTTTTGTCTGGATCCTTACCTAGATTATACAAAGCACTGTAGTATGTACTAAATCCGTCCACAATTTTTTGTGGGTTTAAAATCTTTTACTTACCCGAATCATACAATAATGCTATTTTAGGATTGCCAGGACTTTCCCTGCTCAATTCCCCGCAGTCGAAAAATGTATGCTTCAATCTAGTAAGTAGTTAGGTGGTTTTAGCCATTTCTATATCTCTGTTTATCTGGAGGTTATGTAGTAGTAGTGGACTGGTTCTTTTTATTTGTATGTGTCAGATCCGTCAATGATTTGATAATGTTTGTGTGTTCTGTCATACATTTCTTGTTTGCGATACTCATGTATTTGATAAGTAGGCCCCTTATCACAGCTTTGTGAGCATGCCAAATCATTTCTACGGAGTGTTCAGAGGTTTTGTTCAGAGTAAAGTAGGACTGTAATTCTTGGTTGATTTGAATGACTATGTGTGGATCTTTTAGAATTGACTCATTAAGCCTGCAGTAGGCTTTGCCAGTGCCTGGGAATTGTTCTTGTAATTGAAGCGTAATGGGTGCGGGATCTGACAAGGAGATCAGACCTATGTGTGATGCCCGGACTTTGTGTTTTAGTGAAGAGGGTATCAAAAACAGTCAATTTGGGAATAGGTATTGTGTGCTAGTGAATAATAGGTATAGTCTCTTTCACTGGGGTGTGTTGTTCTCCATATGCCTAAAACATCTTCTTGGAGAATTGTAGAACTGAGTTTAGATGCAGATGACATGTCCATATTATTATTATTATTTTATTATTTATATAGCGCCAAAAAATTCCGTAGCGCTGTACAATGGGTGGACTAACAGACACATAATTGAGATCAGACCACTGGACGTACAGGAACAGAGGGGGTTGAGAGCCCTGCTCAATGAGCTTACATGCGAGAGGGAGTGGGGTATAGTGACACAAAGGGTTAAAGTAGAGGAATTAAATAGTTTGTTAGAGAAGGGTTTATTGAGTGCTTGGTAGGTCATTTTTGACAGTTGCAGGAGAGGAGTCATGGGGTGGGGGATGAGAAGCCTGCTGACAGTTTAATTGATATGCTTTAATGAAGAAGTGAGTTTTCAAAGATTTTTTGAAGAAGTGCAGGCTGGGTGAAAGTCTGATTGAGGAGGGAAGGGAGTTCCACAGAATAGGTGCAGCCCTAGAGAAGTCTTGAAGGCGAGCGTCAGAGGTGGGGATCCGGGCAGAGGATAGGCGTAGGTCTTGGGCTGAGCGCAGGGGTCTCGATGGGACATACTTGTGTATGAGGGAGGATAGGTATGTTGGAGCAGCATTATGTAGGGATTTGTAAGCAAGCGCCAGGATTTTGAATAAATTCTAATAAAAATTTGATGCCTTCCCCACCTATTATATTGCTGTGTTGGTGTGCTTTAACTACAGTGAGAATTGTGTTTAAGAAGAGGTTTTGATTATTGTGAGGGCATTAAAGATTTAAGAGAGTATATGATAAATTATTTATTACACATTGGAGCAATAGATATCTCCCCATCTTACCCTTCATCTGCTTTATTAACTAGAATGATACAAATTAGCATATCAGCAAATTAACTTTGCTGATTAGAGTAGAAACCTCCCTCTTTTTCTTTTTATAGCATGTATGATATCCTGTGGGGAACTGAACTAAATTTTGGTTGACATCCACTCTTGAAACGCGTTTCTGGATAGAACACTACTTGCACCTTCTCTTGTTTGGTTTCCTGGAGATCAATTTGTCACTTGATAGGCAAATTTAGTCCCTTAGCTTTAAGGGGAAATATGGTCAGTGACATGTGAGGCGAACTAGTGTTGATTATCTTTCACATCAGAGGGGTTCGTACCTCCCTTTCTGTGTCCCTGTATTATATATCCATGTGATTGCCTTGCACAGTAAAGTGTTACATTACATTCCCGCTGGGTTTGATGAACACCAGTGATATAATGAGTTATACTATGTTTTGGGAGTACTCCTGTATTTTTCACTCTGAGAGTGTGTTTTGGCCTTCTGGCCCTCAGAATATAATCTATATTTTGTTTGGGTCCCTCTATATCCTCTTTTAAATGTATGGCAGAACCATGTGTCGAGTTGGCAGCGTGTGTTGGGTCAAAGGTACAGAAAATAAACATAAGGAAAAAGGGAAAACTAAAGAAACGGCAAAAAGAACTATATACATTTAATGGTTCAGGTGGGTGATACCTGAATATGTAACTCATGAGCAGGCAAGATTGCCCTAGGGGGAGAGGTACCAGTAACCTACTTATCTGATTCCGCATACTTCTTTATACCCTTATGTGTAGGGAGTATTTCCTGATGTAGTCATATTTGCTTGGAATTTTGGCTGCCACTCCGTCACTGCACCCAGATGATTTGTCCGCAGAGGAGCCTCTGACAGGGTATGAAACCTCATAACAAAACTTGTAACAATTATATCATAACATTAAATAAGTAATGGTATATGTGAATTAAAGCTAAATAGCGAAGAAAGCCATTTGTAATAGCCCTGTGAGAGAAGTGTATCAAAGGGACGACTAATCAGTGGTGTGAAAGGCCTTGTGGCCATATGTGTGAGTCTTTCTGTGTTAATAAACGATCACTTAGTTGTAGTGGTTTTTTCCAATCTAGTCTCACACGTGTAGGACATTTCTGGGTCTGTTGTGACTTGTGTTGGTCTTCTTGGGGTATTGTTTGCATCTTCCACTCCACCAACAGCTTTTCTCCTTCTTCTGGGGTTAGTAGATTTTGTTCCAGGCCATTTCTTCTCACGATTAGGCAGGCTGGCAAATCTCACTTATACAGAATGTCAGCATTTCTCAGTGCCTTGGTGATATGGGCAAAGGATCTACATTTGGTTAGTGTGGTCGCAGATCAGTCTGCAAATAGTTGGAGGCCTTTAAATTTCTCCTGCAGGTCTTGTGTCATTCGTAACATCTGCATTATTTTTTCTTTTGTTGTAAAGTAGTGGATTCTGGATTCTACATCCCTACGAAACACGCTAGACAGACAATCATAGGATTGGATGTAACACACTTATTGTCAGCCAGGATCAAGTTGCAAGCAGCACCGTCCATTTCGGATTCTGGACCTGTCACAACTATCATCCCTTAAAAACAGTGCTTACCCCTTGGAGTGAGGTCCAGAGTGGAACAAACTGTGAGACGCACGCCGTCCTCACCGGCAGTCGGGATACAGAGGACTAACTTACCAACACCATCCTCATCCATCAAGGTCTGGGCTCAAGGTTTACTTGCAATCTTCATTTCCAATAGACTGGTTACTATACTGTGTTTTCATTTTTATCCTCATTTTTATATTTTATGAATGAACTGGTTAAATTTTATTTCCAGTTGTTTCTCTCACTTGTTAGTGGTGTAGCGATATTTCCATATATTGCTCTGTAGCAACCAGTTCCATGTACTGTTATGCTATATTTTCACATGGACATTATTATATATTTTATTCTTATAAAAGTATATAATTTGGCATTGGTACCATTTATCCTGTGTTGTTTCCACAATCAGGGTTAGGGATACCTACACCATATATATTTATTTAACTACTCTGGATACTGAAGTGTTATTTAACATTTTTTATAATTTTCTGTTTTTACACTATTTATGATCTATCCTATCTACTAACTAGCTCTTGGATACTCTACACTATATTATATAGTGTATTTCACATACATTGTTTGTATGTATGATTTTAGCTCTGTCCTGTCTGTCCTGGTGAAGGTTTTGCTGTGAAAAATGTAACATTGGAGGTGGAGCTAGAGGCTGCCTGACAAGACATATTTAGCTTGAGCTCCGTATGTCAAAGCATTTAACAGGACTTCCATGAGCTGATTTGGCACTGAAATTGAACACAAAGTTGCTTCATGTCAGTGACTTGATGGGGAAGATGCTGAAGAAGTGGAATAACGCTACAGATCAAAGTTTCCGAGATATTGGGGACCTGTTGTTTAATAGGGCACAGTGTAGTACATATAAGATGGCCACTCCAGCCTTGGGCACATCCTCAGAAGAGGAGCATTTTCTGGATATGCTAGATGATCTACCTAGGATGGGGGGCATCCATCAGGTGTCATCCGACTGGGAAATGGACATTCCCGCTACCAAATGTGATATTAAGTGCCTACTGAGGGATATTCGCTCTCTCTCAAGCCAATCTCTCGATCATCCATGAGGGCATACATTCTGTCATAGGCAGGATAAAAGCAACAGAGGAAGACGTGATGGAGGTGCAAACCAAACAGGCCGCAACGCAAGAATCACACAGCACAATTCTAAAAGCTCAAGAAAACTCTGGGTCTTACCGTACATTTCTCAACTCACCTGAACATATAGGTGACCTAGCCTTACATATACCTATGTGTTGCTATCGTCTTTACTGTAATTAAGTATTGTCTTTGTAGTGCTCCCCTGTGCTCATAAAGTTTATAATAAGCATCATTGCATCCCTAACTTTGCCTTCCACATGTTTAAGGGAGGGATGGGCAGTCACTGAGTCCACTTACTTTATTCCCCCACCTTTCTACTCAATTACTTCACAAAGGGCTGCATAATGGGACACTCTGCCTAATCCCTTGCAGCCATGCTATTAAGGTTTGCCCTACTCTGCTCACCTCTTGAGCGATAGTTAAGCTGATCCCGCACAAGGTAAGCCTTCCACAGTACCCCCACACTTATAGGCTTGCAGCATTTGAGCGAGAATCCTGTTAAACTTTAGTTTCATGATTGGCTTTCCTATACCACACAAATCCGCATATGTTTACTTTTACCCGTATTTCTCATTTCACTTCCTGACTATGGCAAATCAGTTCTAGACAGTGATTAATAACTATATTCTTCTTTCCTCCTGGGGGCTTTAACCCCTTTTCACTTTTCTAAACTGTGTCTAATTTCTAAAAGAAACCTGGGATGTCATTGGTAGGCATGTTTATAGGATAAATTATGGGGGGATGATGGAAGCATGTGGAAGGATGTATTTTCTTTAACTGATTGAAAGTAGCAGGATGTCTGTTGGCAAAGTACTGGAAGAATGTGGCAAAAGCAGGAATTGTACAAGGCCTCTGCGAGCCAAGCACTGTATAGGTTTGTGCTTGGGCTGGTGACTCAAGATCTCAATATTCCCATAGGGTTGGACCTTCCCAAGAGCACAAGGCTACTGATGAAGGTTGAATGCATATTTTTCACTTTCGCAATCTACAGATGCCACATGGATAAGAAAGTCACATAGAGATTTGTGTGCAAAAAAGAACATTTGTCCTCCAGACCATAGGTCCCTGGGCCTCCCCTGACAAAGATTTGATTATTTGATCATTTCATGTCTTGGTCTTTTCTTGTGTACACACTACGTGTAGAAAATAATTGACAAAATACTATTTCTATCTGAAACATGCAGTTGTTTGTGTATTTTCTTACCTCTGTAGTCAAAAATATATTCTTGGAGTCAAGATATTTGAATGGACATCATACGAGTTCCAAATATAAATTTACTTATTTTAATAATGTAATCCTACAATTCAAAATGCTCTTTTTTTTCTAACAAATTATTGTAAAGGTTGATAATGTATTTAAATAATTAATGTCTCCTCACACCAAAATACCTAGAGAAATGTTCTAGTGTAATTCTTTGTCAAAAGTAATAACTGTCTAAGAATCTGAGCAAAAGACAGAAAATAGCTTGTGGTGATGTGAACATTTTGATACCTACTTGATTTTCAAATCCAAATTTCAAAGCTTTGTGTGTCTGACTCCAATAAAAAATACATTTTTGACACCTCAAGGGAATGAGAATCAATTGGTTTTAGATGTTATGAGATTGATTTGGTTAGCTAAAACCTAATATAATGATAATTCCAGCAGGACTATTCTGCTTCCAGGGACCTTTTGGACATATTTTGTTCTAGCAACTAGCTGGATGTATGAAGTATATAAATGCAATTTACTGTATTTCAGATAATATTTTAACTGGGAAACTGTACTGGCTGTCAAGTAAAACCTCAATGAAAACAACCGTTATTGGAAGAGTCTCCTTATTTATGTGTTCCTTTAGCTTATTGCTCCTCTAGTGAGAAGGCTGTGATTGGTTGCCCTAAATTAATCATTTGATCACATAACCAAAGAGGATAAATTGTAAAAAATCTGTTTCTTATTTAGACATTTCTAACTTCCATTTGTTTTACTTTAAACATCAGAACCTATTTTTTCTTTGTAATATCCAATTAATCTAAATGCTGTATCCTCTGTCTGAATACCTATTATGGTGGCAGAATGAGGATTATTACTAGAATTGATTTTTGTAAGTATGGTAAAAATCCAAAAGAATGGTAAAATCCAAAAGACTTGCAAATAGTAATGTTGTGTACAAACTAATATAATCAATTATATCATATCTACAACATAAAGTAGACATGATGTAATTGGCTGCTGTTGTTATAAAATATTATTTTGGATGCTTTTGAAAGCGATTTTAAAACAACTGCAAGTACTTATCCCAGGTGTAACAATTGTAGCATTGTTTATTCCATCAGCAACAACAGAGAGCGGAAGTACCTAAAGGAACGCTGAGCTTTGTTAATGTATATTATCACCAAGACTATATAACTATTGCAGCCAGTTGACCACCAACACTCTCTTCAGTGTAAAAAATAGTCAATATATATTGAAAACAAAATTTAGAGGTGACCAATCATTTGGAAAGTTTCCCCTACAGTATTAAATAATCTGGAAAGATAATGCTAGTTTTAGTGTACCAGTAATCCAAAAAGAAACATCAAGAACCAATCATTAACAAGAAAAGGTTAGAAGAGGTGCCTCTTCTTCATCCTGCGACCAAGTCCATTGCAAACAAATCAAATAACTAAGAAGAATACATTTAACAAGTATGCTCAAGAACAAGGAGCCCAATGGCAAAACATTTGAGGGCCAACCTCAGGAACGATTCAAGCTGAAAAGAGACAAAATACAGTTACAGCACACACACAAAAATACAGTTTTACATTTTACAAGGATACTTAAAATCACCTGTCTCAACAAATAGGGGGATTCAGGTACACCATATGGCAATACTGTGTTGAAACCACCACTGTATAGATTTGGGGCTCTACGGCAGCACCACTGCTTAGAAATGCTGTTCTAAGTTTGCCCCCAATTTCCATGCTTTCTAAGTATTGTCAACAAGCAGACATGTACGAATAAACAATGTATACATGAGAAAATCATTAAAGGGACACTATAGTCACCTAAACAACTTTAGCTTTAATGATGCAGTGTTTATGTGTAGTTCATGCCTCTGAAGTTTCACTTTTTTGCAGCTCTAGCCACACCTCCAATGGCTGTGACTGGGACCGCTGAGAGAAAAAAAATGGTTCCACTTTCAATCAGATGTAATATGTTTTCAAAGTTTTTTTTTACTGCTCTACAAATTGAACTTTAATCACAAACAGGAGCCTCCTGCAGGTTCAAGTTAATAACAGTACAGGAGATACAACATTCTACATCAAACAGAATTTGCAATAAAGGAAGTATAAAATTAGATGACTCATTACATGAAGTATTTATTGACAAGAAGTATTTATGAAGGCTGTGCAAGTCACATGCAGGAAGGTGTGGTTAGGGCTGCATAAACAAAGTGATTTAACTCCTAAATTTCTGAGAATTGAGCAGTGAGACTGCAAGGGCATGATCTATACACCAAAATGGCTTCATTAAGCTAAAGTTGTTTTGGTAACTATAGTGTCCCATCAACAAATGACAAACATTGCAAGTCCTAGAAAAACAATAAGTAAGTTAAACAATCTGAGCTAAATGCAAATAGACATGCATGTGAGAATGCAGCCTACACAGGTAAAATCATGAGAAGGACAACCACAACAAAGGGAGGGAAACAGATAACAAAAGGAAGGAAGAAAGTTAATGCAAAATATGAAGCCTCCTGTTATTTTGTAAAATAGAGGCCCATGTAAGATAAGATAAAAACAAATTAATAATCACAATCTAAATTAAATTGTATAAAATCCAATATATCCAAGATTGGACTCTTACAAAGTTTTTAACCTAAAAATTCACTCCTTCTTTGTGTTGAATTTAAAGCTCTATTTCTTCCTCTCCAGTGAGGTTGAAGAACAATGGTGTTCCATTGATCTATCATGTAAAATTCTAGTGGAACATCCCAAATATCATAGTCGACAATTACATTGTAACCAATCATGTTCTTACTTGAGCAATGTATAAATTGGTTAATATGGTTTCTCCAGTTATTGTAATTTTAAATTCGGTATTCTTATGTGTAGCGGCACCCCGGTGTAGTAGGGGGTTTACGCCGCTGAGAAGGTGTCCTTTCCCCCAAGCACGAAGTTAGCTACAGCACAACAGGTTCCCCATAATTACGATATCCAAGTAATAGTCATCCCCTCCAAGCACGAGACGAGACTCTGTGTTGAGGGTCAAAAGTAAGAGTAATGTTTATTCGGTAACTCGGGCTTTTATGCCGTACAACAACTCCTCCCCGTATCCGGAGGAGATAATACATTTACAGTGGGAGTCACTCCCACTGTACCGAGCAGAATATTATAACATTATTACAAGTTTATATAACACACACAATATGCAACGAAAATACATTGTGCTACGTGTATTAGGGAACGGAGAGCTAGGGGAACAACATACGTGAAAATCCCCTAGATCGGTTGGGCCGTTCGCCAGATACACGTTTGCACCAATTATTCAAAAACTATACAAGATAAACGAAAACTCTCTGTTGGACCGGGTGTCTTTAGTTCGGTACTTTGGATCCGTCGAATAGCATGGGCGTATGTCGTTGGTAAGGTCGGAATTCATCGTGTGGAAAGTTCGGTCATTAGTCCACGCGGTCAAAATGGCCGCGACCCATTGTTCTCTCCACGTGGCGATGTATACCGTACGGATCCACAAGTACCCGAAATCCCCAACAATCCATATGCAACGGCAATTCTCCGAGATGGTATCGGTTACACTAGAAAGAGGTCTGTCACACGGCTCCCTCCTAGTGGTACACTCCGGCAGACCTGGATTGATCCTTTCGGATTAACTTAGGGATGACCGGAATTCATTTGTCCGGAGAATTGTCCAGTTGTCGAGACAACCCATCGGCGTTGCCATTTAGCTTACCGGGTCGATAGCTGATGGTGAAATTGTACGTTTGCAGGGCCAAGCTCCATCTCAGCAATCGGCCGTTGTCTCCTGCGACCCGGTTAAGCCATACCAATGGATTGTGATCTGTTACCAAAGAGAATTCCTGTCCATACAAATAAGGTGTTAGTTTTTTCAATGCCCATACCAGGGCCAGGCACTCTTTCTCTACGGCCGCATAACTCACTTCCCTCGGTAACAGCTTTCGGCTGAGGTATGCGACCGGATGCTCCTTTCCATCTTCCCCGATTTGGCTCAGCACAGCCCCCAGTCCATACATGGAAGCGTCTGTATGTACAAGGAAACGTTTGTTAGGTACTGGGGCAGCCAAGACAGGGGCATTAACAAGAGCATGTTTGAGAGATTGAAAGGCGGCTTCGCAAGCGGGAGACCACAGGACCTGTCTGGGTAAATTCTTTTTGGTCAAGTCAGTCAAAGGTTTGGCTACCGTGCTATAATCAGGGACAAAGCGTCTATAGTACCCGGCGGTCCCTAAGAAGGCCAATACCTGGGTCTTGGTATTCGGTGTGGGCCAGTTTGCTACTGCCTCAACCTTGGCAGGCTCCGGTCTCTGGTTTCCACACCCCACCCGGTGTCCCAGGTATTGGACCTCGGCCATTCCGAGATGGCATTTTTCGGGTTTTAGTGTCAGGCCCGCGGCCCGAATCTTATCTAGGACTACCCCTACGTGGACTAAATGTTCTTCCCAGGACTCACTGTAGATCGCAATGTCATCCAGGTATGCACACGCAAACTCCTGGAAGCCATCGAGGAGCCGATCCACCATTCGCTGGAATGTAGCCGGGGCATTTTTCATCCCGAATGGCATGACCTTAAATTGGTATAAGCCAAACGGGGTGACAAAGGCCGACTTGGGCACGGCATCCTCGGCCAGGGGGATCTGCCAGTAACCCTTGCAGAGGTCTATGGTAGAGAGGTAGTTACCCCTGGCTATGCGATCTAATAATTCGTCTACCCGAGGCATGGGGTAAGCGTCAGTGGTAGTCTTTTCATTTAGCCGCCTGTAGTCGACGCAGAACCGAGTGGTTCCGTCTTTCTTGGGGACTAAGACTACGGGAGAGGCCCAGGGACTGTCGGATGGCTCAATGACCCCCAGCTGTGTCATTTCCCGTATTTCCTTCAGCATTCCGTCCCGGACGGCTTCCGGAATACGGTACGGGGGTTGTCGGAGGGGGGCCTGCCCTGGGGTCTCTACTTTGTGTATGGCCAGGGTTGTGTATCCTGGCTCCTGGGAGAAGGTACTCTGCTTCTCCCATAGGAGCTGTCTAGCCTGCTCTAGCTCCGTAGGGTTCAGTCGTTCTCCCAGTTTCACTAGGCTAACTAGGTCGGGGTGAGTCTCCTTTTCCAGCAGGTCAGGTAGGGGTAAATTTTCAGGGTCATCAGTAGCTGGGGCACAAACAGCGTTAACATCTTCCTGTCGCTCTTGGTACTCTTTCAGCATGTTCACATGAAAGGAGCGTTGGATCCTTTCATCTGCACAGCTGGCAATAAGGTAGGTGGTATCACAGAGTTGGGCTAAAACCTTGTAAGGACCCTGCCACGCAGCCTGCAGTTTGTTGTCCTTCACCGGTTTTAGCACCAATACCTTCTGCCCTATATGGAACAGTCGTTGCCGGGCACCCCTATCGTACCATCGTTTCTGTCGCCCCTGGGCCGCCTGGAGGTTCTCCCTTACCAATAGGGAGAGTTGCTCCATGCGGTCCCGGAGCTCCAGGACATATGGCACAATAGGTGTCCCTGCCTGTTCGGTTTCCCCTTCCCAGTGGTCCCGAATGAGATCGAGGGGTCCTCGCACCCTCCTCCCATACAATAACTCAAAGGGAGAAAAACCCGTAGATTCTTGGGGGACCTCCCTATAGGCAAATAACAGGTGGGGTAAGAATCTCTCCCAGTCTCTGCAACCGTCCGTAAAGGTCCTCAACATTTGTTTGAGAGTCCCATTAAAGCGCTCACAGAGGCCGTTAGTTTGAGGGTGGTACGGGGAACTGAGCAGGGGTTTAATGTGGCACACTTTCCATAACTGCTGTGTGAGTACGGCAGTGAACTGGGTTCCCTGGTCGGATAGGATTTCTTTAGGGAATCCCACCCGAGTGAATATCTTTACCAAGGCATCGGCTACCGTCTCCGCTTCAATATTCGGCAGGGGCACCGCCTCGGGGTACCGGGTCCCATAGTCCACCACGGTAAGAATGTACTTCTTACCGGACGGGCTATGTCGCGCTAGGGGGCCTACAATGTCGACGGCGACCCTATAGAAGGGTTCCCCAATGATCGGCATCGACATTAATTTGGCCTTCGGGCGATCTCCCCTCTTACCCACCCGTTGGCAAGTGTCACAGGTTCTGCAATATTGTCGCACGTCCCGGTTAAACCCTGGCCAGAAGAAATTCTGGGTAATCCTATGGGCCGTGCGACGTACTCCTGAATGGCCAGCTAAGGGTATATCGTGAGCGATCCTCATGATCTCTCGCCTGTATTTTTTCGGTAGCACTAGTTGCTTCTGTGGGACGGGGTTTTTACCGGCTGCGGGCTCCTGGGGGATCCTATACAGTCTATCCCCCACCCACTCGTAGCTTTCCCCATCTGTCCCCGGTTCCCCTTTCTCTGCCTTATCCCTATATTTCCGGAGAGTGACGTCTTCCCGCGTCTCCCTCCCAAACGTCTCAGGGGTATCCCAGTCTAAGGGGGTCTGTCCTAAGGTCACAGTCGGAGGGTCAGATCTTACCTGGGTCTCCGCGACTGGCGGGCCGATTCCAATTGCACGAGCCTGAGCCCGGGTGGTGACAGGGCAGGCTCCAGCAGGGCCTTGAGGAGCAAAAGCGGACAACAGCGGGGCTAAGTCATTTCCCAAAAGTACTTCCGCGGGTAGCCCTTTCATCAGGCCCACATTCACTTGGCCAGCTCCCACCCCCCAATCCAAATGCACTCGGGCCGTGGGGAGGCGATGTACTGCACCCCCGGCCACTCTAACGGCCACCGTTTGGCCAGTATGTTCTTTTTCTGGGACCAGGTCGTGTTGAATCAAGGTTAAGGTGGCCCCAGTGTCTCGTAACCCACTGACAACTTGTCCATTCACTCGGACTGTTTGTCGGTGATGCTGCCGGTTGTCTACAGCAGCCGCATATAGGGGATTGGCCTCGTGTAAAATCTCCCATTGCTCTTCCCCCAGAGGTTGTGCTTCAATGCAATGGGCCCCTGAGGTAAAAGGTCGGGGGTTCCCTTCAGCGGGCTTCCTCCAGGACGTTTGTCGAGCGGGATCAAGTGGGCATTTGTCCCTCAGGTGACCCACTTGCTGACACCTATGGCACCGCCGGCGGTCCGGGACACTTGACTGGGTGAAGCGGGAGGAAGTGTTGTAGCTAGGTTGGATAGTGGGGGTGGTTGGAGTAGGGCCGACAGGGCGGCTTTCTACTCGGGCAGCTGTCTTTTGGACCGAGGGATCGGGTTTGCGGGCGTCTGCATACTCGTCGGCCAACCGGGCGGCTTCGGGTAGGGTAAGTGGTCTCCTATCCCGAATCCACTCTCTGAGCTCCTTGTCCACCTTTTCAAAAAAATGTTCCAGCAAAAACAACTGTAAAACCTCCTCTGCGGTGGTAGCTTGGCACCCATCCATCCAGTGGCCAGCCGTGCGTTGTAATCGGCAGGCCCATTCGGTGTAAGAGTCACCGGTTTGCTTTCGGGATTCCCGGAAGCGTCTCCGATATGCTTCGGGGGTTACTGCATATCGGGACAATAGAGCTTCTTTTACCAATCGGTAGTTTCCCACCTCATGGTCCGGGATCGCCCGGAAAGCATCGCTGGCTCGTCCGGATAATTTGCCAGACAAAATTTTGACCCACTCCTCGGAGGGTACTTTATGTAGGGCACATTGACGTTCAAAGTCCGCTAGGTATTGGTCAATCTCCCCCTCTGTTTCCACAAAATTTTTAAAAGCGGCAAAGTGTACTTTCCTCTTTTCCTCGGGAGTTTGGAAAGTCCCCGCAATTGGACTGGTGCCCGTGGACGTCTGGCGCCGGTTGGCATCGACTGCCGCAATGACTTGGGTTACAATCCTAGGTGAGGGGTTGGGTCCGTAGTGAGCCAGCCTTACCCTCACCTCGTGGTCGAATTGTTCATCTGCTGGCGTTCGGACCAAAGCGATCTCCGGTTCTGGGTTTGGGTCGACATCCAGTCCGTCATTCTGTTCAGCTAAGTCCAATGCGACCAACTCTGCCAAAATGTCTCTTTTCTTTTTGTTGCTAGCCGAACGACCACGGCTCTCCAACAAGTCTTTTAGGGTAGATCGTTTCAACCTTCCGTAGTAGGCCTCCATCCTGATTGCTCTCGGTAGCTGTCCTTCTGGGGTGAAAGAACAATCCCGCCGCTGCCACCAATTGTAGCGGCACCCCGGTGTAGTAGGGGGTTTACGCCGCTGAGAAGGTGTCCTTTCCCCCAAGCACGAAGTTAGCTACAGCACAACAGGTTCCCCATAATTACGATATCCAAGTAATAGTCATCCCCTCCAAGCACGAGACGAGACTCTGTGTTGAGGGTCAAAAGTAAGAGTAATGTTTATTCGGTAACTCGGGCTTTTATGCCGTACAACAACTCCTCCCCGTATCCGGAGGAGATAATACATTTACAGTGGGAGTCACTCCCACTGTACCGAGCAGAATATTATAACATTATTACAAGTTTATATAACACACACAATATGCAACGAAAATACATTGTGCTACGTGTATTAGGGAACGGAGAGCTAGGGGAACAACATACGTGAAAATCCCCTAGATCGGTTGGGCCGTTCGCCAGATACACGTTTGCACCAATTATTCAAAAACTATACAAGATAAACGAAAACTCTCTGTTGGACCGGGTGTCTTTAGTTCGGTACTTTGGATCCGTCGAATAGCATGGGCGTATGTCGTTGGTAAGGTCGGAATTCATCGTGTGGAAAGTTCGGTCATTAGTCCACGCGGTCAAAATGGCCGCGACCCATTGTTCTCTCCACGTGGCGATGTATACCGTACGGATCCACAAGTACCCGAAATCCCCAACAATCCATATGCAACGGCAATTCTCCGAGATGGTATCGGTTACACTAGAAAGAGGTCTGTCACATTATGTTTTTCTATGTTCACATTGAACATTTTCTAAATTAGAAATGACCTTTCTGTAAAGTGGGGATTTCTTTCCAAATTTTGCTTAACTTTGTAAAAAAAAAATATTTTTTTTTAAAGTTTGCTTTAGTGAAGGGACAATGTAGGCACCATAATTGCACCATCTCATTGAACTAGTTATAGTGTCTGGAGTCCCTTGGCACTGTCCTTCTGTTCAGCATCAAAATATTAAATATTTTTAATGGTTTAATACTAAACAAAAATCCTTAGTAGTCCATCCCCTCTGCTTCTTGGCTAATGATGAAAATATTGCATTAGCAGCAAAGAGTGTCAGCTGACCGCATTCAGACAATCACAGTGTCATTGTAGGTATGAATTGGTTCAGCACTACAAGGATTGTAATAGTTTTGTTGAAGTATTTTACCTGGAACCAGAAATAGTTGTGGTACAGAATCAACTCAATTGAATCCAGAACAAACCTTGCTTAAAAAGGTAACACTTTAACAGCTTGGATAGCTTTTTGAATATCAATTATGGTATATAGCAATGTTACATACAGTCTAACACATAAATACTTCCGTCTTCAGAAAATATAGTCTACTTAACTTATGACCACTGCAGAATTCTTTAAAAATGAAAGAGACAGAGTGTTACAAATTTCTTTAATAAAAATAAATGAAAAACTGATATAATATATTGATGTGCATGGCCTGCATACAGGGCCGGTGCAAGGATTCTTGCCGCCCTAGGCAGCAATCCATTTTGCCGCCCCCTCATAAAGGCAACTACATTCTATCACATGTTTATTCACTAAATTCTGAATTGCAATGAACACACTGCATAGAAACACTCATCCAGTATATGCATCCATATAAACACACTGCCTATTACATACAATCAACCATATGCACATTTCATAAATCCTCACACACACACACCGCCTAATAAATACATTCATACACTCATACTGCCGAATGCATAGATCAGTACACATGTACTGCCTAATGCATACATCAATAGACACATACTGCCTAATAAATATATCCACACACTCTTTTTCAATGTATTTGGTGCTGTTTAATTTTTAATAATATTGAGATTTAATTTATGTTACTACAAACATTTTTTCGGTTTAATATAGAATTCTATTAATATATATTTTAAATATAATTTAATATATAAGTATCTAATTACATGGTCACTCTGACATACATACACATTTTCACTAACACTTTCACTGACATGCAATGTCACATACACATTCTCACTAACACACACTCTCACTGACATACACAGTGTTGCTTACACACTTTCACTAACACACACTCTCACTGACATACAGTGTCACTTACACATTCACTGACATACACACTGTCACTGACATACACACAGCTTCACTTACACACACACTGACTGACATACAGTGTCACTCACACATTCTCACTGACATGCACAGTGTCATTTACACAGTCACTAACACACACAGTATCACACACACACACTGTCACTCAAGCACAAACTCATACCACTTTACATATAGTCACAATGTATTTACACCCACAAACACAGCAATTCAATACACACAGACCAATTTACCATCATACACTCATACTCATAATCAGTTCCACTTACCTTCAGATGGATCATTCATAAGTGCTGTGAATGGAGCAGAGGGGTCCATCCTGCAGGTAGCTGATGCTGTTCCTGGTGGGGGAGCAGGAGAGCCGTGCACTGTGAGCACAGGCTACTTCCTGTTCCCCTCAGAGTGCTTCCGGTGTTCACAGGCAGGGGGCAGCTGGGATATTAAGTCATGTCCCGCTTCCCCTGCCTGCAGGAAGCACAGAGCTCTGCTGGGGTTACAGCATACCCCTCTCCCGAGCAGGCAAGCAGTTGAATGGCTGCGCTGGGGGGTGGCTAAGAAGCCGCTCGCCCAGCACAGCAGCAGCAGGGCAGCCCACCAGAAAACCTCCCGGTGGGCGCCCCCCAGAGGCCGGCGCCCCAGGCGAATGCCTTATTCGCCTTAATGGTAGCGCCGGCCCTGCCTGCATATCTCAAGATGAACTTTGGAAATTCCTCCTTGGGCATAGAAATTCAAGAAATTCAAGAAATTCACAGATTTCCAAGCTTCATAGGCAAATGAGGACAGATGGGCATTGTGTTTTAGATTTCCATCTGCATTTCTGCAGATAAACTTAGCAATGGATGCTGTTCTAACCACAGCTTTAAAACACAAGAGAAGTAAAATATAGCATCAGTTATGATCCAAAAGGAAACCAGCCATAGAGCGCAGTTTCAATTTTGATAGTCTCATCAGCAAGGTGCCGATTCTGGTATGGAAGTTACATAGTTGTCTAGGATGAAAAAGACTATCAAGTTCAACTCGTAAACCCATTCTTTTATGATGTTAATCCAAAAGAAGTAAAAAATAAAATACTTGTAGCCATTTCCAATGTTGTTACAAAAAGGGGGGAAATGCCTTATTGACTAGATAATGGCAATCCGATTTCTCCATAGATCAGCAACCTGTTTATATACATATCAAATAGATCCAAGTTTTTTTTTTTTTTTCATTATGTATATAATCTGATAAGATAATATTTTAAGCAGAAAATACCACATCTTTAATGTTCTTACTGTAAAGAACCCTTTCCTCTGCGGTAAGCGTAAACGCCTTTCTACCATTCTCAATGGATGACCTAGACTGTTGTATTCTATTGTTACAGAATTACAACTTTTATAATTTCTATTACTCAGTAGTGGATGTAAAATCTCAGCAGGTTGTAAATATCTTAGGTAGTGGCATAGGTTGCATATGAAACACAATTAAATGTTTGACAGACATAAAAAGGTCATAATATACATTGACATTGAAATCCCAATAAAGAAGGATAAAAACGGAAGCAATGTTAAAGGTATTTCAGGTGTAACAGACTTTTGAAATAGGGGGCCAACACTTCCATGACCCTCATTCTCGGTTACCTCTTCCTGCTTTACAAGATGATCCTGAGACTCTGCTATATGGGAATTAGGGTACATACAATTGACAGTGCTTCCATCTGACTGGGCATCCAGGCCGTGGATGGGTTTCCCAGGCAGGAACATAATAAATAACTACCATACACATCAGGAACAGTAAAACAGTATGAATATGTATTAAAGGATAATGGTAGAAAAAGTAATACAGTGGATGACTGAAAACACATTTGTCTAAGCAGGCCCAGCACCCTCCCAAACCACTTGCAGACCCACCCTTAGGCTTCACACTAATGACTGATCTGTACCAGCTGGTGCACTGAAGTGTTTCAGCTCAATGAAGTGGTCTGGGTGACTATAGTGTCCCTCTAGGGTTAACCCTGCCTGATGTAAACATAGCAGTTTCAGAGAAACTGCTATGTTTACATTTGGGGTTAAGCCAGTCTCTAGTGGCTGTCTTCTGGACAGCCACTAGAGGCGCATCTGTGACGCTGGAGGCATTTAATGCCTCCATCACGCAGAGCGTCCATAGGAAAGCATGTGCATTCCGCTCCGCTGACGTCAGATGGGGATGCTGACGTCGGTAGGGGAGGAGAGGTAAGAAGGTGAGTAACTGAAGGGGTTTTAACCCCTCCAGCGCCATGGGAGGGGGAGCCTGAGGGAGGGTCACCTTCAGGGTACTAAAGTGTCAGGAAAACCGATTTGTTTTCCTGACACTATAGTGCTACTTTAAGGCAATCAACAAGATTAAAGCAGTTGTAAATCACAGGATTGCTGTTACTGAAATGCCACAGGAGGGCTGTGTAACTCTTTATTACTGCATGTGAAAAACAGAATGCTCTGTGACAGAGGGAGAGGATACTCCTCACCACTATTCGGTTACACATGAAAAAAAGGAAATCTCCAGAGTCAGCCATTTGCTGTGTCTGAATTCTGCTCCACAACTCTGTTACTGGATCAAGGTGCAGCTGTCAGCACTCAGATCCACAGCTATGGCCTCACACACTTTCATTGCTGGAGCATGTCCTTCTGCCCCTGTGTCTCATATTGTTCTGGAGAGTTCCAGTTGAATGAATGCCCTATTGGCTGAATTGATTACATGACCCCTGCCAGTCAGATGTCAAAGTTCAACAGTTCCAGTGGTGCAGCATGAAATATGTGGGCTACACAGGTCATAACAGGTGATAAATACATTGTGAATACATTGTGAAATTTCCAAAATATCACCACCTATCTTGTATAAGTATTCCTCCAACATTATCTGGACTGTCCACAGTATCAAGAGGAGATAAAAATGGTTACGATGAATTCAACCTAGATTTAATTCCCCTTTCATATCAGAAAAAAAAAACTACATTAGGATAATAATAAAATTAATGCATTCCCTCCAGAGCCTTACACAAGACTCCCCCTCCAACAAAACACCTGTCTTGAAGCATTAAGAGACAGACTAGCTTGTAATACATAGTGTATAATGAAGAATGTGTAATAAAGAAAAAAGGCCAAAATGGGAGCTGGAAGCTTACGTTTTTCTATGTTCTCTGGATGACTCACAGGAGATATGAAACAAAGCATAATAAAAAAATAAAAAAAAAAGGTAGGCATTTGTGTAGTAGTAATTGTAGATATGTGTCTCATTTTGTACTTACATGCAAGCCCTCTGTCTCTGAGAAGTTCAGCTGATATTGACCTTGGTGGCAGAGGCTAGTCCAGAAACATATAAAGTGAAAAGATGGTGGTGTGGCTAAGGAGGCAGGCTTGCGATAAGAAAGCTGCAAAAATATTTTTTTAATCAAAACTAAAAATAAGTGAGCAATGACATATCACAGCACATTACCATAACTTGTGTAGGTGTCCATAGTGCCTTTTTAAGTGGAATTGAGCACTGGCGACAACCAGGAGAGCAGGATTAGTACTATGCGAAACTGTGGAAATTGAATGTTCAAAGAAAAACAATTGCTTTTAAAAATCAGAAGATCTGTTCATTGCAGGAGGCAAAAAAAAAAACAAAAAAACAACCAATCAGAGAATGAGGTAAGACAAACATAACCCTCACCAGGATCTTCCGACTTCTTCTTTCTTTGATGACGTCGAGCAGTAGAGTAGAACAACCAAACATCAACTAAGGAGTTGAACACATCACATGGGAACCAAAAAAACTCAGATAAACTGCTACACACTGAATAGAAAACAGAAAGTCTTGTGAAAGTAAACTGTAATAGACTGGTTGTCGCAACAGCACAAAACAGTCAGATAAACCAGTATTATACTATAGCATAACATTAAGCCATAATACAAACCCCCAAACAAAAACATAATAACAACCTACATAATAAGAAAAACCAACAAAGAACCTACTTTGGGACATATAGAACAGAGGGAGAGGAGGGGATATTTGCCTCCTGTCATTAATAAAATTTTAATTATTTTTTACACCAAGGCTAGAGTAATCCTCAATTTTACAGCAGGACAAAAGACTTTATATTAGCAATTTCAATACCCTGAGAGCAAGGTAAATAAAGCAGGAGAGTGTGGTCGGCAATAAAATGTCCAGAAAGTAGTTTCCCATGACCAATCTGCCACAGCCATAATCTGGGACAATGAGCCATCCAAGTAGCCACTGAAGCCACAGCACTACACACTGAGTGGGCACCAAGATCCTTCTACACCTGCAAGACTTAGGATATGCTTGCAATAGCAGTAAAATAGAATAACATACCTTCCTGAACATGTCAACCTCTCAGTTATGATAAAAGGGAGCAGCGTCTCTGTCTTCAAAATCTCTCCTCTGTGTCCTAATATTTATAAGTACACGTATTTTCAATTAGGTCATGTTAGGACCTACCTTAACTTGGCAAAGATACGAGGCCATAACTTGGTCATTTCACATGGGAACATCTTATGTATGTTTAGACTAAAACGTAAGGGTACACATTCCCTGACTTGGGGAATTACACTAACCTAGGACAAGATGGCATCCTAAAGTCTGAACACCATATTCACTGAATAAGGGTAAGGGGATATTTATTAAAGAAACATTGTATGAACAACAATATGTTCCATTTCTAACAACTTGTTAGTTTGCAAAATCTCTTAAAGACAAAGTATACAGTTTAAGAAATACAACTTTTCATTCTAAAACTTTTAATATTTGCATATGAACGTAATAAAAGGGCTCTAAACACCTTTCTAAACACCAGCTATGCTATGTTCCATATGCCTGAAGATAGCTATGGTGCCCCTAGCACAGGAGTCCTAAAGCAAATTCCAAGCCACAGCTGTTAGGTCCGACACATTCCACGATCCCTGGTAACAGCACAGGTCACCAAGGACAGATGTTTCTGAGAGACCAACACATGCAGAGCCCCATTCAGAAGGAGGTAGGGTGCATGGCAGAAGGATGAGGAGGTCATCGCTGGACAACTCCAGCAGAATCAGGAACCATAGTTGAGACCTCCACGGAGGTGTCACAAACACAATCGTCACACCCTGACATCTCAGAAGATGAATCATTAAGAAAGGTGGAAACATGTATACCTCCAAAGGCAGCTATTCTTGAAAAAATGTGTACATTGCCAGGCACAGGGGGTCCAGAAGCATGCTGAAGAATAGATCCATGTGCCAAGTTGCTCTATGGCGAACAAACCCAAGAGATGGAATATCTTCTGGATGAAACCACCAGTTGTTGGCATCTCTTCAGTAATGAGAGAACCATTCTGCTACAAGGTTGTCCTCACCCAGAGGGTACTCCACCCTGGTTGAGGGCAATACTAATACAGATCTTTTGTAAGATTCACCAGAACCTTTGAGCGGGAACCGCCTTGACGGTTTATGTTACACACCACCTACGTGTTGTTCATCCGAAGAACTAGTGAACAGTGCAACTTGTCCTTTGTGAAGCTGCAAATTGTGAAGGAACCCACAATCAGTTTCAGATAATTGATATGAAGAGAGTGTTTGTCTAAAGTCCAAAGGACGCCCATGACCACACTGTTGCACATTGTGCCACATCTCAAGGAGCTGGAATCCAATTCCAGGATGAAGTCTGGACTTGAGCCAAAAATCACTTTGCTGTTCTATACTTTCATGTGTGTTAGCCACCAGTGGAGTTCGAGATGAAACAAAAAAATGGAAATATCCAATGGCACAGTATAAACACCAATAGTCAGGTAGAATACAAAGTAGGTATCTACTTACATGGTATAAAGCATGAACCTGCTCTGATGGTATAAAGCAGTGCTCCCCAACCTTTTTATCGCCGCGGACCGGTAAACGTTTGATAATTTTTGCGTGGCCCGCTTGTTTTGATTTAATAAGACAAAAAAAAACCAAACAGTCACATATATTAAAAAAAACACGCAGACACATACATAGTCAGAAAATCACAAACACAGTCACATAAAGACATAGACTCAAAATTGTGTGTGTGTGTGTGTGAGCGGTGCAGTGTGTATGTGAGGGTGGCAGTGTGTGTGAGAGTTGCAGTGTGTGTGTGGGGGGCAGTGTTTGTGGGGCAGTGTGTGTAGTGTGTGTATGGGGGAAATGTTTGTGGGGCAGTGTGTGCAGTGTGTGTATGGGGGCAATGTTTGTGGGGCAGTGTGTGTATGGGGGCAGTGTTTGTGGGGCAGTGTTTGTGGGGCAGTGTGTGTAGTGTGTGTATGGGGTAGTGTGTGTATGGGGTAGTGTGTGTATGGGGCAGTGTGTGTATGGGGCAGTGTGTGTATGGGGCAGTGTGTGTATGGGGCAGTGTGTGTATGGGGCAATGTGTGTAGTGTGTTTATGGGGCAGTGTTTGTGGGGCAGTGTGTGCAGTCTGTGTATGGGGCAGTGTTTGTGGGGCAGTGTGTGCAGTCTGTGTATGGGGCAGTGTTTGTAGTGTGTGTATGGGGCAATGTGTGTAGTGTGTGTGTGGGGCAGTGTGTGTATGGGGACAGTGTTTGTGGGGCAGTGTGTGTAGTGTGTGTATGGGGCAGTGTTTGTGGGGCAGTGTTTGTGGGGCAGTGTGTGTAGTGTGTGTATGGGGTAGTGTGTGTATGGGGTAGTGTGTGTATGGGGCAGTGTGTGTATGGGGCAGTGTGTGTATGGGGCAGTGTGTGTATGGGGCAATGTGTGTAGTGTGTGTGTGGGGCAGTGTGTGTATGGGGACAGTGTTTGTGGGGCAGTGTGTGTAGTGTGTGTATGGGGCAGTGTTTGTGGGGCAGTGTGTGTAGTGTGTGCATGGGGGCAGTGTTTGTGGGGCAGTGTGTGTATGGGGCAGTGTTTGTGGGGCAGTGTTTGTAGTGTGTGTATGGGGCAATGTGTGTAGTGTGTGTATGGGGCAGTGTTTGTGGGGCAGTGTGTGTATGGGGGCAGTGTTTGTGGGGCAGTGTGTGTAGTGTGTGTATGGGGCAATGTGTGTAGTGTGTATGGGGCAGTGTTTGTGGGGCAATGTGTGTAGTGTGTGTATGGGGCAGTGTGTGTAGGGCAGTGTGTGTAGTGTGTGCATGGGGCAGTGTTTGTGGGGCAGTGTGTGTAGTGTGTGCATGGGGGCAGTGTTTGTGGGGCAGTGTGTGTAGTGTGTGCATGGGGGCAGTGTTTGTGGGGCAGTGTGTGCATGGGGCAGTGTTTGTGGGGCAGTGTGTGCATGGGGGCAGTGTTTGTGGGGCAATGTGTGTAGTGTGTGTATGGGGCAGTGTGTAGTGTGTGCATGGGGCAGTGTTTGTAGTGTGTATGGGGCAGTGTTTGTGGGGCAGTGTGTGTAGTGTGTTTATGGGGCAATGTGTGTAGTGTGTGTGTGGGGGCAGTGTGTGTAGTGTGTTTATGGGGCAGTGTGTGTATGGGGGTAAGGAGGCTTTTTTAAAATTTATTTAATTAAAATTAAGATATTCATGTCCCCCCTCCCTTCTTACCTTTACTGGGAGGAGGGGGGACATTTCTTAGTCCCTGGTGGTCCGGTGGGGATTCCCTGGTGGTCCGGTGGTGGTGAGGTGAACTCTAGCCCAGTTACAGGGCTAGAGTTCACTCTCGCGAGATTTGGAGCGTTGCCGTGGTTACCGCGGCAACGCTCCAAATCTCGCGAGAGGAGGACCCGGAGGAGCTGCAGGTAAGAGCTCCCGGGTCCTCTCTCACTCCCTCCCCTGCCGGCTGCCAGCACAGTGCCTGCAGACCGGGGAGGGAGATCTCTGATCTCCCCTCCGGTCCGCAGGCACATTGCAGGGCTGGCACTTGGGCAATGCCAGCCCTGCATTAGCCGGCAGGCTCGCACACCCCACACCCCTGGGCGGCCCGGTACCGTTTGATCCACGGACCTGTACCGGTCCGCGGCCCGGGGGTTGGGGAACACTGGTATAAAGTGTTAGTGGTACAATGCCCACCTGGGACGTATTGAGCCATGAGGAGGCCAAATAAGTAAAATAGTAAAATCCAAAATAAATTCAAGATAAATTAAATTTAAAAAGGATCAACTTTATCACTTTATACAAAACAATAATAGTTGAGAAAAAAAAAAGCATCCAAATAGATAAAAGAAAGAATCCACACTTAACGCTTTTCACCTTGGGGTTTCATCAAAAGTTGATCCTTTTTAAATGTAATTTATTTTGAATAATAAGAAACAAATCCCAGCACACCCTCAGACAAATCAAGTTTGGAGGCAACAGCAAAGAAAGAGGAAGTGGAGAGTACTGTTGAGGGTTATGTTTGCCTTACCTCATTCTGATTGGTTGTTTTACTACTGACTGTGTTAACTGTTTCTTTGCTGCTGGAGGTGTCAGTAAAAAAAAAGTATAAATACTGAGAAATGTACCTTTATAATATTTGTTTGAAGTTATTCCATTTATCCTCAGTATTTTATTCACTAAAGAGTTTATGCCAGTCAATTAAAATTGGCCTTTTTAAAATTATATGTTTTAGTATACCCATTGTACTGTTGCTTTTTTGAGATTATTACAAAAGACACCATATTGTGATCACTATTTCCCAAGCGCTTCCCTGCTTGAATGTTGGTTAAAAAAATAAACATGGTTAGATATAACCAGATAAGCAGATAACAACATCTTTCTACTTCATAACACCTTTGGGCGCTACTTAATTAGTGGAGTGCCCTGAATGACACCTCTGCTAGAACTGTATCAGCAGTTTTTTTTTACTTATTTTAGTTCTAAACAATAGTGATGTTGCGAACATAAAATTTTCCGTTCGCGAACGGCGAACGCAAATTTCCGCTTCACCGTGACAGACCAAACTCCCCGTTTAACGCACCGCAAACAACCGCAAACAGTCCATTTGCACAACCGCAAACTCCCCATTTGCACAAGGTTGGATACCAAGCTAGCCATGTCCTGTTCCTTGACCTCACTGATGTCATTGAAGGTCTCTTCCTCCACCCAGCCACGTACAACACCAAGGGTCCCCGAAAGGTGGCAACAAGCCCCTTGGGATGCCTGCTGTGTTTGGTCTTCCACCTCATCAAAGCCACCTTCCTCCTCTGACTCCTCTTCTTCAGACTCCAACTTCAAATTTGGGGCACTGTGCGTGTAATCTAATGTGCCACCAGATAGGAGTGGTGTGTTAAGTAGTCCCCCTCATCAGGCCTTTTTTAGTCGAATGTATTGCCCACTGTCAGTCCCTTCGGGATCCATCCCTCATTCTTCTTAATAAAGGTGAGGTAATCTAGACTTTTTTAACCTAGGCGACTTCTCTTCTCAGTGACAATACCTCCTGCTGCACTGAAGGTCCTTTCTGACAGGACACTTGAAGCGGGGCAGGCCAGAGGTTCTATCACAAATTGGGATAGCTCAGGCCACAGGTCAATCCTGCAAACCCAGTAGTCAAGGGGTTCATCGCTCCTCAGAGTGTCGATATCTGCAGTTAAGGCGAGGTAGTCTGCTACCTGTCGGTCGAGTCGTTCTCTGAGGGTGGACCCCGAAGGGCTGTGGCGATGCGTAGGACTTAAAAAGCTCCGCATGTCCTCCATCAACAGCACATCTGTAAAGCGTCCTGTCCTTGCCGGCGTGGTCGTGGGAGGAGCAGGATTACTTTCACCTCTTCCCCTGTTAGATTCCCGTTGTGCTGTGACATCACCCTTATACCCTGTGTAAAGCATACTTTTTAATTTATTTTGGAACTGCTGCATCCTTTTTGACTTGCGGTAATTCGGTAACATTTCAGGCACTTTCTGCTTATACCGGGGGTCTAGTAGCGTGGACATCCAGTACAGGTCGTTCTCCTTCAGCCTTTTATACGAGGGTCCCTCAACAGGCACGACAGCATGAAAGACCCCATTTGCACAAGATTGGATGCCGAGATACTCATGTCCCATTCCTCGTCCTCAGTGATCTCACTGAAGGTATGTTCTTCCCCCCAGCCACGTACAACACCACGGGTACCAGATAGGTGACAACGAGCACCCTGGGATGCCTGTTGTGGTTGGTCTTCCTCCTCCTCCTCAAAGCCACATTCCTCCTCTGACTCCTCTTCCTCACAATCCTCTTCCAGCGTTGCCGCAGGTCCAGCAAGCGATGCTGATAAGGCTGTTTCTGGTGGTGATGGTGACCACAACTCTTCCTCTTCCTCTTCACGCTCATCTACGGCCTGATCCAGCACTCTTCGCAGGGCATGCTCCAGGAAGAAAACAAATGGTATGATGTCGCTGATGGTGCCTTCGCTGCGACTGACTAGGTTTGTCACCTCCTCAAAAGGACGCATGAGCCTACAGGCATTGCGCATGAGCGTCCAGTAACGTGGCAAAAAAATTCCCAGCTCCGCAGAGGCTGTCCTAGCACCCCGGTCATACAAATAGTCGTTATCGGCTTTTCTTGTTGGAGCAGGCGGTCGAACATTAGGAGTGTTGAATTCCAACGTGTCGGGCTGTTGCAAATAAAGCGCTTCACTGGCAGGTTGTTTCGCCGCTGGATACCTGAAAAGTGCGCCATGGCCATGTAGGAACGCCTGAAATGGCCACACACCTTCCTGGCCTGCTTCAGGACATCCTGTAAGCCTGGGTACTTAAGCACAAAGCATTGTACGATCAGATTACACACATGTGCCATGCACGGCACATGTGTCAACTTGCCCAAATTCAATGCCGCCAACAAATTTCTTCCGTTGTCACAAACCACTTTGCCGATCTCCAGTTGGTGCAGAGTCAGCCACTGATCCACCTGTGCTTTCAGGGCGGACAGGAGTGTGGTCCGGTGTGACTCTCTGCTTTCAGGCAAGTCAACCCCAAGACGGCGTGACACTGCCGTATCCGGGATGGGGAATAGTACCTGGGGAGCTGGGGGGGTGCCGTTGATGTGGAGCAAGATGCAGCAGCAAAAGAGGACTCAGCCGAGGAGGTTATGGAAGAGGATGGAGTAGGAGGAGTAGAGGAGGTGGCAGCAGGCCTGCCTGCAAGTCGTGGCGGTGTCACCAACTCCTCTGCAGAGCCAAGCATTCCATGCTTGGCAGCCGTCAGCAGGTTTACCCAATGCGCAGTGTAGGTGATATACCTGCCCTGACAATGCTTTGCAGGCCAGGTATCAGTGGTCATATGGACCCTTGCCCCAACACTGTGTGCCAGACATGCCATTACTTCCTTTTGCACAATTGAGTACAGGTTGGGGATTGCCTTTTGTGCAAAGAAATTTCGTCCGGGTACCTTCCACCTCGGTGTCCCAATAGCTACAAATTTTTTGAATGCCTCAGACTCCACCAGCTTGTATGGTAAAAGCTGGCGGGCTAAGAGTTCAGACAAGCAAGCTGTCAGACGCTGGTCAAGGGGGTGACTTTGTGACATTGGCTTCTTACGCTCAAACATGTCCTTGACAGACACCTGACTGTGGGCAGATGAGCAGGAACTGCTCAAGGTGAGAGAAGGAGTGGCGGATGGTTGAGAGGGGGCAAGGAGGACAGCAGTGGTTTACGTGGCTGAAAATGCTGGACCAGGAGGAGGATGGCGCCTTTGAGTTTGTGTGCTGCTTGTACTCATGCGTTGATCCCACAGGTGTTTGTGATACCTAGGTGGGTGTTGGACTTCCCACGACTTTTTTTTTTTCTCTTGGCACAGGTTGCAAATGGCATCGCTATTGTCAGAGGCAGACACACAAAAAAAATGCCACACTGCTGAGCTCTGCAATGACGGCATTCTGGTGGTGGCAACAGCATGCGTTGATTGGCGTGCTGTCTGGCTGACCCCGGGTGCCGATGCATGCTGTCTGACTGTGCCACTAGCTCCTTGAGACGACCTCCCCCTGCTTCCAACTCGTCTCCTCCTCCTCTCTGTCTCCCCATCTGAACTTTCCCCCTGTTCTTCTTCCCTTCTAGCGGGCACCCACGTGACATTCACAGACGCATCGTCATCATTAACCGCTTCACTTGTATCTGACAACTCAGCAAAGGAGCAGCAGCGGGTACAACATCATCATCATCACACCGTACGTCCGTGTGTGTAATGCTGCCTGACTGAGACATATCCCTGTTATCTACATCCTCTGGCAATAATGGCATCACTCATTTCTACCAACTGATGTGTAAATAACTCCTCTGACATATCAAGTGAAGCGGCTGTGGTGCAAGTGTTGGTGGTGGCGGCAGGCGGGCGAATGGTAACTTGAGAGGTGCCCGAAGCTAAGCTGGAGGAGGATGGTGCGTCAAGGTTCCGAGCGGAAGCTGTAGAAGATTGGGTGTCCTGTGTTAGCCAGTCAACTATGTCCTCAGAACTTTTCGAGTTCAGGGTACGTGGCCTCTGAACACTGGGCATTGTTCTAGGGCCAAAGGGAATCACAGCACCATGACCACGATGGCCCCTGAGGGGTGGCCTGCCTCTGCCTGTCATTTTTTTTTCAATCAGTGGTACTATGCGTGCAAGCTACTGTGACAACATATATGAGTGGCACTGTGCACTGGCAGAAGTTGGCAGAGTAGACACTGTAGGCCTGACACACACGCTTGCAGACAACTAACTGCTATTCAATCTATTACAGTAAAATTTTATTTATTTTTTTAAATGTACACTACTGTTACACCAGATATGAGTTGCACTGGTGTGACACTGTGCCCTGGCAGGCCCTGAAACGCACACATGTGAAGGAAACTGACTGCTGTTATATTACAGTCAAAAAAGTTTTTCTTTTGTTAAATGCAAGCTATTGTGACACCAGATATGAGTGGTGGCACTGGGCAAGTGGGCACAGTATACGCTGTGTGCCTGACACACACGCTGTCGGACAACTAACTGCTATTCAATCTATTACAGTCAAAATTGTATTTTTTTTTAAATGTACACTACTGTTACACCAGATATGAGTTGCACTGGTGTGACACTGTGCCCTGGCAGGCCCTGAAATGCACACATGTGAAGGAAACTGACTGCTATTATATTACAGTCAAAAAAGGTTGTTTTTTTTAAATGCAAGCTATTGTGACACCGGATATGAGTGGTGGCACTGGGCAAGTGGGCACAGTATACGCTGGAAGCCTGACACACACACTGGCTAGCAGGCAGGCAACTGCAATTAGATTACACAGGAAAAAAAAAGCAGACTGATGTTCTAGCCCTAAAAAGGGCTTTTTGGGGTGCTGTCCTTACAGCAGAGATCAGATGAGTCCTTCAGGACTGTAGTGGACACTGAATACACTAGCCTAGCTATCAATTTCCCTATTAAATCAGCAGCAGCACACTGTCCCTCCTCTCACTAAGAATGCAGCTTCAGAATGAATCTAAAATGGATGCTGTCCAGGAGGTGGGAAGGTCTGTGAGGGAGGGTCTGCTGCTGATTGGCTGGAATGTGTCTGCTGACTGTGAGGTACAGGGTCAAAGTTTCCTCAATGATGATGAATAGGGGGCGGACCGAACATCGCATATGTTCGCCATTGACGAACGTGAACAAGCTATGTTCGCCAGGAACTATTCGCCAGCGAACCGTTCGGGACATCACTACTAAACAAACATGCGCTCCACATTCATTTGTCCACACATACTGCACAGTTCTTCTCCAACCCTCTTTGATTCACTCATCAATAAGTATTTAAAGTTACCCCTGTCTCTTCAGGCCTCCTGCCTCCTTTAGGAAAGACTAACCTATGTTAATCCCTGCCATCACCTGAGCAAAGGAATGGAAAGTTAGTTTTAATTTTATATATGTATTATTCTCCACTGGTTTGGAGAGGCTACCTCTAATTTTCAACCTTAAACTAACAAAAGGATTGTCATTATTTACATGTAAGCCTGTCATATAGAGATGTTTTGGTGGTCAGTTATCTAAAATCAAGAGTCTGTGTAAAAGTTCTATCCCACCCCCTCTATGACATACTTGGGGATAAGGTTTGAATCTGTCCTTTCAAAAGCCCATTACACCTTTTACTCAACCCCGAGGAGTGGTGATGATATGAAATAGTCTTATTCCCATGGTTGGACTGACCCGTAAAGTTAGTACCGGTGTCAGGTGTTTTTTGGTTTTTTTTAAGTTCAATTGGCATGTTGTATACAGTAATATTTATTTAACTGCAGACAGGACTTGCTTGGGGGTAATCACAAATGAAGGTCCTTTTGCTTTAACCCATTCCAGGGTGTCTTTACTTCCATTATTTCCTCCAGTTGCTTGTTCCCATGTAGCTATTTGAAGTAAAACTGGAACAACAGGTTCCCTATCTTAAGTCTTCTGGCTCCTTATTTGAGTAGGTTCTTCTGTAGTTTTATTGGGTTCATTGGCCCCAAATTCTTTGCATCCCTCTTGTTGGGGGGGGTACCCAGATCTTCTCCCAAGGTTTAGCACCTCCCATACTACTGTGCCATGCAACAATTTAATTGTAGTCTCTTTATCACCAGATTCTTGCTCATGAATAATCACCTCTCCATACAGAGTGTATGCTACAACTTAAGCAGTCCTTAAGCAGATTACACAAAATATACAAATACTCTACACAATATACAAACCACTCTCAAAGGCATTTCTACTATGGGTAATGAGAGCAATCGATCTCTTGTATTAATCTACCTGCATTTTGTAAAGTTGCATAACTATTAGAAGAATCATGTGATTAGAGAAACAGGTAGAATATTTTTCTGCATCACAAAGTCACTTATCATGTGGTATTTAAGCAAAAATATAATATCACCATTTAATGAATACAATCGCCAAAAGTAGTACCATTTATTTAGAACATAAAATAATTTGTTTACTGTCTTAAAGCTGTTTTGAATATTCATAGTTTAGTATTTTTATTCACTGTTGTGTTACAGCCTATTTTTGTACATTTCATCCTGCATTTAAGTAAATGGATTTTCGATACTTCATTGCAGAGTTTTCTTCTGCTATGGGCAAATTTATTCATTTGTATTTGTGAAAGGTTTATTTACACATTCAGAACTTTGATCTTCTCTCTCTATATTTTTCTTCCTTTATGAACTTTTACAGTTTCGTACCTTTACTGAGTTAAAAAGTAAAATAACAGACAAACTGATGTAAAGCGTTATAGTGATTACATCTGGGGCCGCTCAAGGTTCTAGAAGCCTTAGCCGAACAGTGGTTTTAAATCTAAGTCAACTCTTTCCCTGAAATTCCCTTTGCATTTGTCATGAACAGACATACAAAAGTAACCAGTTGAGCTTGTTGCCTCAGGTAAATGCTTAGTTTGTTTGTAAAGATATGCTACTGGCCTTGATTACTCCAGATCCCACTGGAGATCTACACTTCCCATTTTAACTACCGTATATACTCGAGTATAAGCCGAGTTTTTCAGCCCATTTTTTGGGCTGAAAAACCCCAACTCGGCTTATACTCGAGTCAAGGTCTGTATTATGGCAATTTACATTGCCATAATACAGACTGGGGCTGGCAGAGCTGTAACTTACCTGTTCTGCAGCTCCTGTCAGCTCTCTCCTCCTCCGCGCCGTCCGTTCAGCACCTCGGTCAGCTCCCAGTGTAAATCTCGCGAGAGCCGCGGCTCTCGCGAGACTTACAGTGTGAGCTGATAGAAGGAGCTGCACGGACGGCGCAGAGGAGGAGAGAGCTGACAGGAGCTGCAGAACAGGTAAGTTACAGCTCTGCCAGCCCCCCCTCTCCCCCTCACTGAACTGCCACTGGACCACCAGGGAAGGAGAGCCCCCCTCCCTGCCATGTATCAAGCAGGGAGGGGGGACCAAAAATAAATAAAAATATAAATAAAATAAGAAATAATAATAAAAAATAATTAATAATAATAATAAAAAAATAATAATAAAAAAGGGGGTATAAGGACCACTGTGGGAGGGGGGGGGTATAAGGACCACTATGGGAGGGAGGGGGTGGGATAAGGACCACTATGGGAGGGAGGGGGGGTATAAGGACCACTATGGGAGGGAGGGGGGGATAAGGACCACTATGGGAGGGAGGGGGGGGGTAAGGACCACTATGGGAGGGGGGGGGAGAAAAGGAACACTATGGGAGGGAGGGGGGGTATAAGGACCGCTATGGGAGGGGGGGATAAGGACCACTATGGGAGGGAGGGGGGGGGGGGATAAGGATGTAACGGACCGTTTCACTTACAAGAGGGTAAAACCCAGTTTAGGCGATAATCCCCTTTCCAGATGCACAGGCAGCTACTGCAAACACCATTCTCCCGACTGGAACCACACGAACACTGGGACAGCTGAACAAGAAAAGCAGACATCGGCTTACACTCTTGGCAGTCAGCATACAATCCCATTCCCCCAAAGACCGAGACGACACATCGCTTTGAGGGTTAAGCAAGACTGTGGACTGGGACACCCAGTCTGGCTTTTATTACAACCAAGTACATACAGGACACTCCCAGGGGGAGGATGAATTTAACCAATCACATGGATGTACCTCCCACACATTTCCTCCCCTTAGATTAGCACTTAACATAATTATACCGTACACCTTTTTCCCCAATTCCTGGATGCAGGACCGGTGCTAGGATTTTTAGTTACACAGGCGAAGATGCATTTTGGTGCCCCCCACCCTCGTTTAAAATAAGGTTCATACAAACACAGAAATAATCATACAGAGACATACAGACACAGACAGAGACATACATGCAGGCATATAGACATACATACAGAGGCATACCGTCATACAGACACATACATACATACATAGACAGACATACAGAAACATACATACAGAGACATCCAGGCATACAGACACATACATACATACAGGCATACAAAGACATACACGCATACAGAGACATACAGACACATACATATATACAGGTATACAGAGACATACAGGCATACAGACACATACGTACAAAGACATGCAGGCATACAGACACATACATTTGTACATACAGAGACATACAGGCATACGGACACATACATTTGTATATACAGAGACATACAGGCATACAGAAACATACAGACACATACATACATCCAGAGACCTACATACATACACATACATACATACAGACACATACATACATCCAGAGACCTACATACATACATACAGAGACATACACACATACAGAGACATACACAATTACATACTAGTTCAATCTTGTCCCCTGGATGCATGCTGTCTGGCTCCTTGGAGTCCTGCCCTGCAGCCCAGCCCCATCACAGGGCGCCAGCCGCGCTGTGTGGTACACAGGGAGCAGGGATATGATGTCATTCATATCCTCGCCCCCTCCAACACATGGCGGCGGGCACCTGGTCGCAGGGCTGTGACCCCTGCGACCGCGGTATTTACGCCAGTGCATGCAGATGCACACACAATTAAAGGACCACTACAGACACCCAGATCACATCAGCTCAATGAAGTGGTCTGGGTGTCAGGTCCCTCTAGTTTTAACCCTGCAGCTGAAAACATAGCAGTTTCAGAGAAACTGCTATGTTTCACCGAGGGTTAATCCAGCCTCTAGTGGATGTCTCACTGACAGCCGCTAGAGGAGCTTCCGCTATTCGAAAACACTGAACGTCCATAGGAAAGCATTGAGTAATGCTTTCCTATGGGCGGTTTGAATGCATGCGCGGCAAGAGCATTCGGAGCTGAGAGGCGGAGGGATCCCCAGCGCCAAGGGAGTCCGGCGCTAGAGAAAGGTAAGTGCTGAAGACACACACACACTCTCACGAACAGATGCATACACACCAGCTAACAGACACACACATTTACTGACAGACACACTCAGCGACAGACATACATACACACTCACTTACAAAACATACACTCTCACTGACAAACACTCACTAACAGACATCAAACAGACTCACTAATACACACACAAACACACTCAGTAAGAGACACACAGTAACACACTGACACTCACTAGCAGACACACTCACTGACACTCACTAGCAGACACACTCACTGACACTCACTAGCAAACACACACACTGACACTAGCAAACACACACACTGACACTAGCAGACACACTCACTGACACTCACTAGCAAACACACACACTGACACTAGCAAACACACACACTGACACTAGCAGACACACTCACTGACACTAGCAGACACACTCACTGACACTAGCAGACACACTCACTGACACTAGCAGACACACTCACTGACACTAGCAAACACACACAGTGACACTCACTAGCAGACACACACACTGACACTCACTAGCAGACACACACACTGACACTCACTAGCAGACACGCACACTGTCACTCACTGACACTCACTAGCAGACACACACACTAACACTCACACTAACACATGTTTTTTTTTTTGTATTTAATCCCTCAGCCTCCTTACCTTTTTGGAGTGCTGAAGGGATTCCCTGGGGTCCAGTGGTGCTGCTGGGCTCCTTGGCTGGCTGGCTGGCTGGCTTTTTCCCTTGCTGGCTGGCTGGCTCCCTCCCTCCCTCCCTGGCTGGCTCCCGGGCGGGCGCGAGGGAGCACTCTCCCATGTGTGCTTCCTCTTCAGCTCCCTCGCGCACCGCGTAGGGATGCCGGCGCCGGAAGATGACGTCATCTTCCGGCTCCGGTATCAGTATGCGGCGCGCGAGGGAGCTGAAGAGGAAGCACACATGGGAGAGTGCTCCCTCGCGCGCCCGCAGAACCGGGCGCTCGGCCACGCTACAACAGGTCGTCGGTTGGAGGGGAGCGCAGTGCGCTTCCCTCCTTCCGGTCAGCCTGATTTTGCGCCCCCACGGCCGGTGCGCCCTAAGGCGGCCGCCTGGGCCGCCTTATGGTAGCGCCGGCCCTGCCTGGATGTACCCCAAATACATATGCTACACCTCCAGGTATCCCATGATAGCCCTTATTCAGGGGGACAACATATCCAAGAATCAGGTCATTCGGATGAATGGTTCGGGAGATATGAAGTTCCAAAGATTTGACCGACCGCATGGGTAAAGTATCCGAAAACAGTTCCATGCATTTTGGCCCTGCGGTCGGTCACAAACAAGGGAATGAAAACAGACGAATTGCCTGTGTTATAGAGCCTGGAGAGGGTTTGAATGAATTCCCTTGTTTGTGGGGTTCTTTCTACCGAACGGCGGGTCATTCGGTAGTTTCCATACGAATTTCTGGAAGTATGGAGGTCTCAGCGGTGTTTGCCTAGTCAAGTGTCCGATTTTAGTTCCAGACACTCGACGGCAAAACACCGCTGTTCGGTAGTTTAAGATGGCCGCCGCCACGTGTTAGTTTCCCGAATGGCGGCCACCCAGAGGACAAAGAATACATTACATGGATTGCCAATTACCCGTTTGCAACATTGTTGCAAACTGTAATTGGAGGCACACTTATTCCTGGGTGGTCTGGTTGTTCGGTAGTTTCACTCAATATAATGAATGGAGTGATTCTACCGAACAATCAGGTGAATGCTGCATACATATCCCAGGTTAAACTGCATACAAAAATACATACATGACATTAAAGTATTAAAGGCAGGATTACTGTACTACGCTCCACAGTCTTAAAGGTACAGTATCCCAAAAGTCCCCGTAGATCCACGGATGGCCCTTAAAGGCCCAGTAGCAGTAATATACATTATTACATGCCCAAATATAGTTTTTCCAGTACAATATGTCCAGGGGCCATAGTCGCAGGGCAGGAGGCTAGCAGCCAGGCCTCTCCAGTTCACAGTGGCGAAGCTGGTTTCGCCACATTTCTCCCCTTTGCCAATTAGACTAACAGGGTACCTGACTTTCTGCCGGTCAGTGCCCTGGTTAGTCCAGCAACCCACCCACAAAACAGAAATAACAGAGCAGCCCACCCACACTAACCGGTTACTACATCTGGGTGAGGAAGAATTTTGTCCAGGTTCTGGTGTTTCACCACTGCTGGTTGGGAGACTGGTAGGCTGCCTTGGTGGGTTGCTAAGGGGGCAGAGACCAGCGGTACTCTGTCCGGTTGCCAGCACTACCACGGGAGTAGTCTGGTGGGCGCCTGGTTGCTGGAGACTGACTGTCTCCCCTTTAGGTGCACAGCTCGACTGCCGGAGGGGGAGACCGACTGTCTCCCCTTTGGATCCATCACACTGAGGCTGGGGAACAGGACCGACCGTCCCTATCTCTTGTGCTGTAAGTGCAGAGACTACGGTCCCATCTGCACAGTTGTGGGGCTTAACATCTCCCCTTGGTGGGTTAGGTTGCCGTGGGAGAGAGGGTGTAACAAGTTCCTCTCTCTGGATGGCAAACTGCCGCTGGGGAGAAAGGATGGCACCTTCTGCTCCCTGGGGTACACACTGCCGCTGGGGAGGAAGGATTGCACCTTCTGCTCCCTGAGGTACACACTGCCGCTGGGGAGGGAGGACGCTGCTCTCCTCTCCCTTCACCTCACCCTGCCTTCCTGGCACATCACTTTGTTGCTGGGGGGCAGGAACAACAACCTCTGCCCCCTGTAACTCAGCCTGCCGCTGGGGAGGATGGACGACACCATCAGCTCCCGGAGACACACACTGCCGCTGGGGAGGAAGGACTGCACCTTCTGCTCCCTGGGGCACACACTGCCGCTGGGGAGGGAGGACGCTGCTCTCCTCTCCCTTCCCTTCACACTGCCTTCTTGGCATATCACTTTGCTGCTGGGGGGCAGGAACAACAACCTCTGCCCCCTGTAACTCAGCCTGCCGCTGGGGAGGATGGACGACACCATCAGCTCCCGGAGACACACACTGCCGCTGGGGAGGGAGGACGCTGCTCTCCTCTCCCTTTACTTCACACTGCCTTCCTGGCATATCACTTTTCTGCTGGGGGGCAGGAACAACAACCTCTGCCCCCTGTAACTCAGCCTGCCGCTGGGGAGGAAGGACAACACCTTCATCTCCCTGGGATACAATCTGCTGCTGGGGAGGAAGGACGGCACCTTCAGCTCCCTGGGATACACACTGCCGCTGGGGATCCTCGCAGGACCAGTCTAGGAGGTCCGCTACCTCGGGTCCCGCTGGTTGCTGTTGGGGAAGAGGGCCGGTTGTCTCTTCCCGGGCCTCATTGATGAGTCACAGGTAATCCCACTCCAGGTTCCATTCCTGGGTGACCAAATACCGTAGGTCTGCCTCGAGGTCAATAGCGCTAGGGAGACCCAGCATGTCTTCTCGGTCGTAACACAGGTCCCAAAAACGAGAGTCGGTAGCTGTCCCAAAGTCCTCATCGTCGATATTATCCCAAAATAGGCCAGGGCCAGCGTAATCTCCGCCTTCTGGGAACTCATACTCTGCCATCTCGGGGACACACTGAGCTGCGTACCACTGTATCGCCTGGTATGCGTCGTCGAGCACCAGTTCTCCATATACTAAGATCTCGAGTCTAGTCACCCACGCTTCTTCGGTCTTTTTCCTCAGGAGGGGCATCCGCTCTGCCATTCGAGCCAGGATTCGCTGCCTTCTGCTGCGGCGCCGATCCCCTCTTGAATACTGTACTTCCTCTAGGGCTTCGTCCCACAATCTGGCTCTGGCAGTCTCTCTGTACATCAACATGTCCTCTTCTGACACTGCTCCAGACCTCCGGAATACGGAACCGTACAATCTATCCTGCAACTTCTCCTCCATTTTCTGAGTTCCTTTGTAGATAGGGTCGCTGTACGGATACTAGCGTTGCCCTCAATTTGTAATCCAGAAATAGTGTTGTCTGTAGCTGTCCCTCTGGTTGTAGGAACGATCCCGCCGCTTGCCACCAATTGTAACGGACCGTTTCACTTACAAGAGGGTAAAACCCAGTTTAGGCGATAATCCCCTTTCCAGATGCACAGGCAGCTACTGCAAACACCATTCTCCCGACTGGAACCACACGAACACTGGGACAGCTGAACAAGAAAAGCAGACATCGGCTTACACTCTTGGCAGTCAGCATACAATCCCATTCCCCCAAAGACCGAGACGACACATCGCTTTGAGGGTTAAGCAAGACTGTGGACTGGGACACCCAGTCTGGCTTTTATTACAACCAAGTACATACAGGACACTCCCAGGGGGAGGATGAATTTAACCAATCACATGGATGTACCTCCCACACATTTCCTTCCCTTAGATTAGCACTTAACATAATTATACCGTACACCTTTTTCCCCAATTCCTGGATGTACCCCAAATACATATGCTACACCTCCAAAACAGGTATCCCCTTATAGCCCTTATTCAGGGGGACAACATATCCAAGAATCAGGTCATTCGGATGAATGGTTCGGGAGATATGAAGTTCCAAAGATTTGACCGACCGCATGGGTAAAGTATCCGAAAACAGTTCCATGCATTTTGGCCCTGCGGTCGGTCACAAACAAGGGAATGAAAACAGACGAATTGCCTGTGTTATAGAGCCTGGAGAGGGTTTGAATGAATTCCCTTGTTTGTGGGGTTCTTTCTACCGAACGGCGGGTCATTCGGTAGTTTCCATACGAATTTCTGGAAGTATGGAGGTCTCAGCGGTGTTTGCCTAGTCAAGTGTCCGATTTTAGTTCCAGACACTCGACGGCAAAACACAGCTGTTCGGTAGTTTAAGATGGCCGCCGCCACGTGTTAGTTTCCCGAATGGCGGCCACCCAGAGGACAAAGAATACATTACATGGATTGCCAATTACCCGTTTGCAACATTGTTGCAAACTGTAATTGGAGGCACACTTATTCCTGGGTGGTCTGGTTGTTCGGTAGTTTCACTCAATATAATGAATGGAGTGATTCTACCGAACAATCAGGTGAATGCTGCATACATATCCCAGGTTAAACTGCATACAAAAATACATACATGACATTAAAGTATTAAAGGCAGGATTACTGTACTACGCTCCACAGTCTTAAAGGTACAGTGTCCCAAAAGTCCCCGTAGATCCACGGATGGCCCTTAAAGGCCCAGTAGCAGTAATATACATTATTACATGCCCAAATATAGTTTTTCCAGTACAATATGTCCAGGGGCCATAGTCGCAGGGCAGGAGGCTAGCAGCCAGGCCTCTCCAGTTCACAGTGGCGAAGCTGGTTTCGCCACAAAGGACCACTATGGGAGGGAGGAGGGGAGAAAAGGAACACTATGGGAGGGAGGGGGGATAAGGACCACTATGGGAGGGAGGGAGGGAGGGAGGGAGGGGGGGATAAGGACCACTATGGGAGGGAGGGGGATAAGGACCACTATGGGAGGGAGGGGGGGATAAGGACCACTATGGGAGGGAGGGGGGGATAAGGACCACTAGGGGAAGGGAGGGGGAAGTAAGGACCACTAGGGGAGGGGAGGGGGAAGTAAGGACCACTAGGGGAGGGGAAGGGGAAGTAAGGACCACTAGGGGAGGGGAGGGTAAGGACCACTAGGGGAGGGGTGAGTCAGGACCACTGGGGGAGGGGGGTGAAGGAACACGGGGGTGGGGAGGTAAGGACCACTGAGGGAGGAGGAGGGGAGGTCAGGACATATGGGGGGGGGGGCGCAAATATCCTTGCACCGGCCCTGCACACACTGCATTCATACACTGCATTCATACACACACTGCATTCATACACACACTGCACTCATACACACACACACTGCACTCATACACACACACTGCACTCACACACACTGCATTCATACACACACACACTGCACTCATACACACACTGCACTCATACACACGCTGCACTCATACACACGCTGCACTCATACACACGCTGCACTCATACACACGCTGCACTCATACACACACACACTGCACTCATACACACACTGCACTCATACACACACACACTGCACTCATACACACACTGCACTCATACACACACACGCTGCACTCATACGCACACACTGCATTCATTATACACACACTGTAAATAAATATTCAATTAATATATATTTTTTAGGATCTAATTTTATTTAGAAATTTACCAGTAGCTGCTGCATTTCCCACCCTAGTCTTATACTCGAGTCAATACGTTTTCCCAGTTTTTTTGGGAAAAATTAGGGGCCTCGGCTTATATTCGGGTCGGCTTATACTCGAGTATATACGGTAACTGTTGTATTTATAGTATGGTCATTATTTTACCAAAATTATATTCCTTATGTTTTTCAAATGTATATATTTATATATTGACAATTCTAACCATTGTATTCTTCCTAAAAAATGTTAATTGAAATATCTAATAATAAACTATATGACTATTTTAAACTATAAATGTATCTTTCTTGTATTCATCATCTTCAGAGTAACCGAAGAATAAAAGTGAAATATCTCATATTTCAATGTTGACAGGTACTTTCTTCCATAATCTTTTACTAAATCTATTTTAGTATTCAAAAAACATTTAAAATGTCAAAAGATTATTTTCCTGTGGAGAATTATTTTGCTGTATTGTTTCTCATCTGTGTCTTGCTAAGGCAGACGTGTGTGTTAAATCTTTTGAGGATACGCAAAGGGAGCATTTGAGTGACCTAGAACACAGGAGATGCTGGCCTTGGTTTTGCATTGAAGGCTTCTTTATGAAATAGAATCTTTATATCTTTTTCTTGAAAATGCAATCGTGCCAAACCTTTCATCAGGTCACAGGCAAATAACCTTTTACCTTTTCAACCAATTGAAAGTTTTCTTTTAAATCTTTTAATCAGTTTCTAGAAGTAGAACAAAGCTGGTGAAACTGGCAATTTGCCACCTTTGTAAAATACATGTCTATTTTAGTATTTTTTTGTATATCTTTATATAACAGAGACATAGTATGAATCCCCAAATGTAAACCTTCTATTAAAATTATTTTTCGGATAAGTATTATTTATTATAATATTTCCATCCATTTAAAACAACTGGTGTCCCTAAGGCTTTAATACATAAAAAAAAAAAAAAAAATTTTTTAAAATCTTAAGTGAACCAGGGATTGCATGCTATTTTTTGCAGATTTCTCATGTTGCTACAAGTTCAAGAAAGAATGTCATGGCTTTTGTGCATGACTGCTCTGATTGCTCCCACAAGTATTTAGCAAGAAATGTAACAGCTTCAGAATAGATATCTATTTTCTGAAATGCTGATGGCAGTTTGAGAGACTGATCCCTGTTTTAATTTGCTTGTTGTTTATTATCATATGTCTTTGCTGCATCACAGTAGCAACAAAAGTATAGGATCTGTAGTTAATTGCAATTTTATATGGCAACATGTTTGGACTTCTAATTATATGATGTTTTTAATACATGAACATTTCATAGGCACCAAGAGTAAAAAAAAAAAAACAACAATCCAACATATGGCAAATTGTTTAGATAAAGGCATACAGTTGCTGTATATATTTGCCTTTTTTAATTTATTTTTTGTAGTTACTAGAATTGTGCATGGTAAAAAAATTATTGCGCCCGTATGGTGGGTCAACTTGTCTGAAAATTATTAACAAAATAAAGATTTGAGATAATGAATCATACGAACCAAAGGGATGCAAAAATGTGTCAATCAGTGTACTGCAAAATATATACATTAGCATACTATGTATATAGGATATCTTGATAACTCATTCATACTGCGTACAATCAAAACATCAATCAGGACCTAAATATGCTTGATATGGCATGAACTGTGGCACTTATTCTGGATTGACAGCAGCTCTAAATCTACAACAATATCTGCTCCCACCGGAATCCTTTGTCCCTAACAGCATGCCTTTTTTAATCCACCACTTGGTGAATGTTAATGGACAAAATATATCTTCTTCAGATATTTTGCATATTAACATATGTTACTGCTAGTTGTGGGACTTTAACTGAGAGCACAAGCCAAACACTGAGCATTACTGATCTGTTTTCTTTTTTTTTTCAGATGTGCTACAAAAGAAGATAACACGACAGAAAACTTGCTAGATTCTTAAGTATCTTAACCCCTTAAGGACAACATGTGTGACATGTCATGATTCCCTTTTTATTCCAGAAGTTTGGTCCTTAAGAGGTTAAAGGATCTATTATATGCTACACTGCTTTAGATGTAGCATTCATGTTTCTGTGTAATACTGCCCAGCTGTAAAAAGAACTGATCATTTAAATAGATTTTAAGCATGTTAAAAATCTCCAAAGCATTCCACATGGCCTCTCAGTCCTTCAGTATATTGCATATATTCTACAAGATCTTTAATACTTTTCAAATAACTGTGGTTTCTCCTTAATGTTATGTCAGGTTTAAGAACTAGCCGTATACTTGTACAAAAAGTAGATGTTCTCATCTCACCAAAATGTAATCGATATACAAATCCAAGTAAGTTACTACAAGCAAAGTCAATTTTAAATCTAAATTTTTGTAGAAAACTAATTCTTAATTTAGACCGCCTAGGTAAATCATTTTTAATATGTATTGGGATTCCATCTGTAATAGGCCATTAAAGTGCCCTTCTCTTGAACCAGATATACATTTTCCAGCTTCCACAATTTAAAAAAAAAATAGGATTTTAATTATGATATGCATGCACATGTTTTAAAATCAGTGTCAATGTAGACCCAGAAATAGAGTGTTAGCAAGGCATAAATGTGTTATGCCTTGCTAACATGTGGTAAGCTACGGACACATGCAATAAAATATACTATCTATCTATCTATCTATCTATCGAGGTAGAATCACATTCCTCTAACTAAGATTTTTTTTTTTATCCTTAGAGAAGGCAGAATATTGAGACATGTTCCTCAAGGGATTAATTTTTTCTCCTTTTGATAGGTTTGGAGACTATATCCTATCATGCTTTAAATAGTTTTAAAGACTGTTTCTCTGCAGAGCTAAATGCAGAGTTTTGTGTCAAGATTGAGGCAGGAAGGTGAAAAAAAAAAAAACTTCCCCTTACTGAGCTTCAGAACGGACAACTGATCGATCTGAATGTGCAATGAGGGAAACGTAACCCAAAAGATTGAGTAGATGCTAAGCACACATCTATAGAGAAAGCCAATAATAAGTTAGCCTTAATACCCACACTTATTATACCTCCCAAGTTATACTACATTAATAAATGTAAAGTTTCTTTAAAATTATTAGGCCACTCACAATGACCGTAGCATGTATAGTTTACTATGGTCACACTAAATGTCTGACATGTGGTTATATTTGGCATTCAATTTCGAGTTTTAGCCCCTTTAATAGCTCTGAGATTTTTTCAGTCCAATCTGATATTACTTGTAATACCTCTTTCGTAGTATATCTTCTAATTTGTCCATGTGATCGTCAGTATGTGGGCCAAACAACAAGACCCCTGAAATGCAGGTTCCGTGAACACAGAACATCTATAATTCGCAATAATTATAAATCTTCAGTAGCTCGACATTTTTCCACCTTTCATGATAATAATCCATTTGGTATTAGGTTATTGGGTCTTACGCATATTCCCCCACTCCAGGATTAGGCAAAAGGAAGAGGGAACTTATTAAATGCGAGTCCATGTGGATTTTTAGGCTGAACACTATGACACCTAATGGCCTGAATGAGGAGCTAGATTTATTCTAAGGGCTTCAATATCTGGCTTGTCTGTTCATTGGCATCTTTGTATCTTTATACCGTCTCTTTGGTTTTGAATAGATGTTTTTGTGTATCTATATTTATTTGTATGATCTTAGTTGGTCTTCATGACTGAGTTTAAAAAAAATATATTTATTTATTTATTTATTTGTATTTTTAATTTTGGACCTAATTTTGGTCCTACTAAATATTATGGGGTATACAAATATCATAAGTATTCACGATTTTAGATCGCTCTCTAAGTTTAATAATAATTCTATACACACATCAATGTTTGTTTATGGGATATATACTATAGGCATCTATTGTTGCATGTTTGCCCCCTTTTTAGATATATATATATATGTATATATATATGTTTCAGGTGTTTACACATTTCCTTTGTGTGTTTTCTATTGGTAGCCTTATTATAATTTATGATATCTTTATTCAACATTATTTGTTTATTTGTTCATTTATATTGAATAGCTGATTGATGTATGGAAGTTTTTTTTTTTTTTTTTTGTGTTTTTTTTTTTGTATTTAAACCATGACCTGTGGCTGTTACTGCATCTTGAGAAAGTCCCGTGGGTGGGACGAAACACGTCGATGAGCCACAGCTGTTAGTTTGACACTCAGATCCGCTGTTGCAGGAGGAGATCAAGTTCAGGATTCCCCGTGAGTACCGGCTTGTAGCGTGGTCTGCTGTGGGCTTGTCCTCACACCGCGGTCTTTTTTGAAGGTACCGACCGCGGTGCAACGTATCTTATCCCATTTATGGGTTATCGTTATATCTAATTTCATTGGGAGTTGGAGTGCTTTCCCATCATACCGCGGTCTTTTTAGAAGATACCGACCGCGGTATAGCACCACACCTCTCACGATGGAATCTCGTCTTGCTTCTTAATATTTCTATTGCTTATACCTCGGTGGGGGCCCCCACTGAGGCAAGGTACTTTTATTGAGTTCATTTATATATATATATGTTTTATTTTGTCACATTGTATGTTTTTTATATTTAGATACTTGTGTTTTTTATATTGTACCTATAAGGTTTGTTGAATACCTACTGTGACATCCATTACAATCAAGGTATATTCATTTTATTCATTCATTCAATTTACTTTTTAATTAGTGAATAGGGTCTAATTATAGACCTGTTTAGCTATCTATCAATTTACTATTTCGTAATAAATATTTATATCTGTACAATTTTTGATATTATTGCAGTTTATTTAGGAGCGCACATACATTCTATATCTTGAGCTTACACTCAGACTAAGTCGCTTGTGCATGTATGTTGCTGCCCACCTAATTATTTGATATTGATTACACCGTGTCCATTGGTTTACTACTTTTCATGTATAGTTTACTACTCACCCCAACAACCTCTTTTTCAGTGACAACTACCTCAACGTCAAAGATGGCAACAACCAGTGAAGAAATAAAGGAAACTAAGGGATCCAGCAAACATTATTATTTTAAAGCGGTAATGCCACCGATGCAGAAAGATCAACTTGCCTCTCCATAAGAACTCTTCATAAGTAGCGATACTTGCAGGCTCTGTTTACTAACTGGGTAACTACTATTCGATTGAGAACTTTATCACTGGTGACTAACTTTCTCTCTACTGCATATATTTCAAGTTCACAGTAGAATGTCAATGGGCCTTTCTTTGCACTAAACAGGACTTTCCTTCACCAAACATACATCCTCTTCAAAGTACAACTACATGCAGGTCATATGAGTTTTATATTTATGAAAGCTCTGTTTTCCTTTATAATTTGTTTTCATTACCAAAACATCCATTCTACCTCAATAAGAGAGCTCAGTACAATTACCATATCAGCTTTGGTCACCGTCACTAACACTCTACAACTTATTATTCAATTCCTACACACCAAGGGTATAGAATATAGATTATGTTACCATGTTTCAGACAAAGAAGGTGGGAGAAAACTGAAAACATAAAAAAAAATGTTTTAGTGTAACATTTATTGACCTACTTATGTCTCAGACACCAAGACACCAGGGAGTGGTTTGCATTGTGCTGGCTGAAGACCCCCTGTTGTGCGTAGGGGCATAAATGCATGTGCTTTTCTCCGAAATAAACAGTTCTCTTGTTTTACCCAATATGACTGGTCTTGTCCACTATATTGGGGGATTTTACAAGGTTCCAGAGGGCTATGATCACTCTATGCTGTAGCTGAATCCAGGACCAGTAGAAGATTAGAGAAGTGGCAACCAAGAGACACTAAGAGACCTTGCTACCCATGGCAAGTACTTCTTGCCACATCTCCATTACGGAGACAATATAGCCCCATTCCTTTGACCAAATTCCAAATTCTAGTCAGACTATATTCTAGTCTGTGTTTTTAGAATCACTGAGACAAGATTGGATGAGCTGGAAAAGGGGCGTCAAAGGCCACTTTGGCTTATTAGTATCATCTACACCATATCCAACCAAAAGCACTATATACAAATTGTAATTTGATTTATATAAATGAGCATTTAATTATTTTTTTTTTAATGTAATATTTTTTTTTAATATAAGGCTTTGTTAATTGTTACTTTTTAGTTGTTTAAAAAAATAACTCTGCATATATATATATATATATATATATATATATATATATATATATATATATATATATATATATATATATATATGTTTAAATACAATTATTTAATTCCTTGCAAGAGCACAATACAAGTCAAAATGGTAAAAAAAATTGTCTCACACTTGTTGATAAAACTACAATGTGTAATGATATTGTGATAGTATTCCATGATTGCATTTATGTTTCTTGTCTGAACAAGTTCTGGTTACTTTTTTGCCATAACCATATTATTCTAAATTGCAATGTTTTCTCTGGAATACATTGTATATGACCTATGGCAGTGGCTGAGTGACAGGCAACAGAGGGTTGTAGTCAATGGAGTATATTCGAAGCTTGGGCTTGTCACCAGTGGGGTACCTCAGGGATCTGTACTTGGACCCATTCTCTTTAATATTTTTATTAGTGATATTGCAGAAGGTCTTGATGGTAAGGTGTGTCTTTTTGCGGATGATACTAAGATATGTAACAGGGTTGATGTTCCAGGAGGGATAAGCCAAATGGCAAATGATTTAGGTAAACTAGAAAAATGGTCAGAGTTGTGGCAACTGACATTTAATGTGGATAAGTGCAAGATAATGCATCTTGGACGTAAAAACCCAAGGGCAGAGTACAGAATATTTGATAGAGTCCTAACCTCAACATCTGAGGAAAGGGATTTAGGGGTGATTATTTCTGAGGACTTAAAGGTAGGCAGACAATGTAATAGAGCAGCAGGAAATGCTAGCAGAATGCTTGGTTGTATAGGGAGAGGTATTAGCAGTAGAAAGAGGGAAGTGCTCATGCCATTGTACAGAACACTGGTGAGACCTCACTTGGAGTACTGTACACAGTACTGGAGACCATATCTTCAGAAGGATATTGATACCTTAGAGAGAGTTCAAAGAAGGGCTACTAAACTGGTTCATGGATTGCAGGATAAAACTTACCAGGAAAGGTTAAAGGATCTTAACATGTATAGCTTGGTGGAAAGACGAGACAGGGGGGATATGATAGAAACATTTAAATACATAAAGGGAATCAACACAGTAAAGGAGGAGACTATATTTAAAAGAAGAAAAACTACCACAACAAGAGGACATAGTCTTAAATTAGAGGGACAAAGGTTTAAAAATAATATCAGGAAGTATTACTTTACTGAGAGGGTAGTGGATGCATGGAATAGCCTTTCAGCTGAAGTGGTAGAGGTTAACACAGTAAAGGAGTTTAAGCATGCATGGGATAGGCATAAGGCTATCCTAACTATGAGATAATGCCAGGGACTAATGAAAGTATTTAGAAAACTGGGCAGACTAGATGGGCCGAATGGTTCTTATCTGCCGTCACATTCTATGTTTCTATATTTCTATGTTTCTATGCTTGTACGCAATAAACTTTATAAACAAAAACAAAATACACACATAAAAATAGAACCTATTGAAATTAGAATACATTGCCATTGTGTATTTAGCAAAAGTCATATGGTGTCCATTACCTCCTATATATTCCTTTTTAAATACCTGGTTTTATGCAGCTTGATTTAGTAGAGCTTCACCTGTAGCCATTATTATTATTATTTTATTATTATTTTATTATTTATTTAGCACCAGCAAAATCCGTGGCACTGTTCAATGGGTGGACTAACAGACACGTAATTGTAACCAGACAAATGGACACACAGGAATAGAAGGGTTGAGGGCCCTGCTCAATGAGCTTACATGCTAGAGGGAGTGGGGTATAGTGACACAAAAGGTACAAGTAGGGGTAATGAAATAAGTTGCTAAAAAAGTATTCACTGAGAACCATGGTTTTCAGACTATGTCTGTGACATAGAGATCTATTTCTCAGTAGGATGTTTTAAGATTTTTACCTTGTCTCCTCTCAATCGGAGATTGAGGTATGGAGTTTTTATCAGGGAGTGTTATTATTTGTGCTGATTTTGTAGACTGTTTATGAAAGACTAGAGCTTCTGTTATGGGGATGAACTTTGTTTTAAGCTTTGCAAAAAAAAAATGTTAGAAAGACTGTACATAGGGAAGTTGAGAGGAAAATGCCTAGCATGCAAAATTGATCCAGGTATTCTCCATCATTTGTTTATATGAGTGCCTTATTAAATAGCACATAAAAATAGCAAATACTGCTTCTAATGAACTCTTCATTTGCCTCTTAATGCCTAGCGGGAAGAGCAGACATTCAATCAATAGTTAATTCATAGAAGTTTCATTCACAAGAAGTTCTCGTTGTGAGTCCAACATACCCCACGTCATGTCTATTTGATGGCTGAATCTGTTTGAATTTGAATTTGTCGATTTTGTCCTGAATAGAGACTTCGAAATTACATTAAAGTAACAATATCTTCAGCTAAGCAACCCCATATGCAGCAAACTGTGATGCACTGTGTTCTCTGACACCTTTCTATGATGGCCAGCATTACGTTTTTTTTTTAGCAATTTGAGCTGCAGTAGCTCTTCTGTATGATGGAACCAGATGCTAGCCTTGCTTCCCACATGCATCAATAAGCCTTGGGCACCCATGACCCTGATGCTAGTTCATCAGTTGTCCTTCTTTGCACCACTTTTGAAAGGTACTAACAACTGTATACCAGGAACACCCCACAAGACTTGATCTTAATATGTATAGCTCAGAGGAGAAGAGACAGGGGTGATATGATAGAAACATTAAAACACATAAAGGGAATCAACACATTAAAGGAGGATACTATATTTAAAAGTAAAAAAAACAACAACCCCAATAAGAGTACATAGTCTTAAATTAGAGGGACAAAGGTTCAAACATAATTTCAGGAACTATTACTTTACAGAGAGGGTAGTGGATGCATGGAATAGGGTTCCAGATGAAGTGGTAGAGGTTAACACAGTGAGGGAGTTTAAGGATGCGTGGGATAGGCACAAGGATATCCTATACTTAAGATAAGGTCAGGGACCAATGAAAGTATTTAGAAAATTGGGCAGACTAGATGGCCAAAATGGTTCTTTTCTGCTGTAACATTCTATGTTTCTATCTTTCTAAGACTTGCTATTTTAGTGATGCTCTGACGCCTTCATCTAACCTTCACTATCTGGCCCTAGTCAAAGTTTCTCAGGTCTTTTGAAACTTTTTTTCTTATCAGAAAATTGAAAATCTAGCCACAGATGACAAGCTAATTTACAAGCCCAGACATCTTTCAACGTTCATCATATTAATAGGGTTTGTAGCTTTGAGGCACCGAGCGATTCTTTGTTTACATAGTGTGTGCATTTCTTTTGTGTTGGAATGAACGACAAATTGTGCTTCACAAAAGTATTATGCACATTGTGCAATAGTATGTGCTCTTTAATGTTTTAGTGAATGAAAAGATGTCTCTATTTTCATTCCATCATTGCAGAGTTGCCTGTTGGAATAGATATGTTGGAAGTGCCATTTCAGGATGAGCTGTGCTTGATGAAATTGTTCTTTCAGGAAAGGGACCAGTACTTCCAACAAAGTTGAGATTGGCATTTAAAACAATTAAAGCAAAGTGATAATTGATTAAAAAAGAAAATGGTAGCCAAATAACAACTCTAAAAGATATTTAAGTACGTTAATGGCAAACAAATGTGCTTGGATTAAATTTAAAAAAGCATGTAATAGTTATCCAGCATCAGGAAATGCTGATATTTTAATTGGTTTATTTCAAATATATATCAAATATATATCAGTAGCTTTGAATATGGAAATGTTGGAAAAAGTCTTACAGAAATTGTGATTGCTTGAAGTGTAATTAAGTTCTACAGAAATAACCATATCACTGTTTTAACCTTTCAGATTTTTTTTTTTCCCATTTCAGGAATTATACCAACAAATTAATGTGAAATAGATTTTATGCCTATATTTAAAAAGGGATCAAAATATCACACAAATTAAAATATGGGATGCATTATTTAAAGGGTTATTTAGGTACAATATGATATTCATTTCTAATAACAATATCAATATATCATATCATAATGTATTAGCAAGAATAAACATTTTATGAAAGAGAGAAAAAGTCAAACTGTCTTTCAGATCAGATTGTGGCTAGCTCTGTGCTTTTAAAAAGTATTTGATAGAGTCTCACATAAAAGGTTACTCTGCAAATTGAAAGCAATGGATTTGGATGAACATGCTTGTTGAATGGAAAATAATACATACTCCATATGTGGTTATTAAAGGGAGTTTATAGGCACCTAGACCACTTCAGCTCATTGAATTGGTCTGAGTGCAGTGTCCCAGGTCCCTTGACTTTGCAATTGTAATTATTGCAGTTTTGGATAAACAGCAATAATTACATTTCATGGTTAACTCCACCTCTAGTGGCTGCCTACCAGACAGCCACTAGAGGGACTTCTGGGTGGTTAGGCCACTTGTGGATGCCTGACGCTGGACGTCCTCACGCGTTGCATGAGAACATCTAGCATTGCATAAAACTCTATAGGAAAGCATTATTTCATGTTTTGCTGTGGGGGATGTCCTAATGCGAGCGCAGTGCTCACTGTGCATGTGCATTAGGTCCCTTTTTGGTGCAAGGGGAACTCTGACTGCTATTTTGTACTCCAAAATAATTTTTTACAAAAGAAATAGAATTGGGCTAAATTAAGACTTGTGCATTCATCCAATTTTGGACACTGATACACCATGTGGATACATCTAGAGACAAATGAAGCCAATAGAATAGCTGTTTTGTTTGTGCTTGTGGTTCGGAGTTAAAAATCCCAACTATTTGCCTTTTGGCTGTCAGGATCCCGCGGCGGCTGCGAGGGGAGGCTGCAGTCCGCTCGCAGCACTCACCCTGCAGCTGTCCGAGGTCCCCTTCTCGTCGTATGCTCGACGAGCGGCATCCTCCCAGCCTCGGATGCCGAACGTGCTAATCAGTTTGTGGAATTGTATTTGCGCTGCTTCACCAATGCGCACCAGGACGACTGGTCTCGCCTCCTTCCATGGGCTGAATTTGCCAGGAATACGGTGTCTCATTCGTCTACTGGCTTAAGTCCTTTTGTGGTTGCTTATGGGTTTCAGCCTTCTGTCCTTCCCGGGGGGTTCTCCGACAGGGGAATGCCCTCCTTGGACCAGCACCTCGCTTCTTTGCGGGAGATGTGGGATCAGGCCCATGTTGCGCTGTCTCATTCAGCAGCTGCTCAGAAGAAGTTTGCTGATCGCCGTAGGGGTGCGGCCCATTCTTATGCTCCGGGTGATAGGGTTTGGTTGTCCTCCAGGAACCTCCATCTCAAGGTTCCCTCAATGAAGTTTGCTCCCAGATTTCTTGGTCCTTACAAGGTGTTACGTAGGATTAATCCCGTTTCATACTCCCTGGACTTGCCTCCCTCCATGCGTATTCCGAACACGTTTCACACCTCACTTTTTAAGCCCTTGCTGTGTAACCGGTTCTCTCATCCCCTCGGACGGCCCGTTTCCCCTCGCACTGTCCCTAGTGATGTGTACGAAGTGGCTGCCCTCCTTGACTCTCGTGTTTCTAGGGGTCGGCTGCAATATCTGGTGGATTGGAAGGGGTACAGCCCTGAGGAGCGGTCTTGGGTTTCGAGCTCTGAACTGCACGCTCCCTCTTTGGTCCGCTCCTTGCATGCCCGGTTTCCTTTGAAGCCTTCTGCTTCTCGCCCTCCAGGCGGTCTTTGAGGGGGGGTAATGTCAGGATCCCGCGGGCGGCTGCGAGGGGAGGCTGCAGTCCGCTCATGGCACTCACCCTCCAGCCGTCCGCGGTCCCCTTCTCGTTGTATGCTCGGCGAGCGGCATCCTCCCAGCCTCGGATGCCACCCGTGTCTTCCTCTTCGTCCCCCAGCAGCAGCATGCATGACGCTGCATGCTGGGAGACCGCCCATTTTTGTAAACGCTGGGGTCAGCCACCTGACCCGGCGTTAAAGGCACAGTGCCTCAATCACAGTGGGAGGTGTAGATATCTCCCACGTGTGATTGTTAATTCTGATTAGAAATTATCCAATCAGAATTAATCAATAAGTTTAAATACTTACCTTTCCTGTCTCTCTCTGTCCTGTTGTGGTCTTTGCTTTCTAGTATTGCTGTTCTACTTGTGTTTCTCTCTGGTTACGTACTCTCTGACTTGTTTATCCGACATTGCGACTTTCTCCTACCCTTTGACCTCGGCTTGTCTCTCGTTTCTCTGTCTTCTGGTTCCCCTTACTCGGCTTGTCTCCTGACTATTCTTTGTGTGCTTAGCCCGGCCACTCAAGGTCCGGTACTGCACCTTTTCTGTGTGTGTGTTAGCGTGTTCGGTTCCCAGAAACGTGACATTGGCAGCACAAGCAGTCAGTTGCAAATAGATACATTAAACAAAAGTGAGGGTTAATTATATGGCAGATGCCCAGCATTTGCTAGACAACTACCACATTAAAATTTATAGATTCTTCATGATTTTAGATTGATTTTGTTTTGTTCCTCCACTTTAATATGGTTAAAAGAAATTACATCATGGCCAATTGGGAACACAGATGTTTGGGTGGAGTTGAAGGATGTTGAGTGTATAATGATCAATGACATTTCAACTAGTGGGAGTATTTGAAGAAAAATTACATTAAAAAGTTTCTCTACAATGTTATCAGACATCTTGCATGTACTTGCTTGCATAGACTGAAACCATAAGACACACAGGCATGAACCAATTAAATTTAGTTTTTACAGTATCTTCCAAATTTAAAAGTCTTAGAGTCTAAACATACAACTCTCCTTTCATCATGGTAATATTATACAGTATGTTGTTTTTTAGGCAAGGTCTCCTCATTCATTCACTTGTATATATTTTGCGTTTTTTCTTGTCGTTAATAAACTTTAAATAAAAAGAAGTGAGACTTTTTACTTTTTAGACATTTTGCTTTAAAGTATCTTTACGGTGTATAACATGTATTTCTAGCTCCTACACATTATGACTGCTATGTTAGTATAGGAGAGGCATTATGCCTCCCTTATGCAATCATGGGTAGGGACACAGATACTAAAGCATAAGCAGGCTTTAGTTGTGCACTGTAATCAAACACTAGCAACTGGACAGCTATTGAAAAACCAATGTATGTTAGAGTAAACAATGTTCATTAAAAGTAGCAGTGAAGTTGCATATGTTAACATGTCTTGAATAACTGGCTTAAACAGCCAGTCTACAAGTGATGCCATTGCATCTTTATAGTAATGTGTATCTTGTGTTGAGTTTAGTATTTTCCACTAAGCATTTGCTGAAATGCGAATAAAACAGCCAGTGATCATTTTTTTTGGTTTTTATAATATACTTGGCATTGTTACTTATGCTATCCTCGTATTTCAAAACTCAAACCTCCTTAAAGCAGCAACACGTTGATCTTTTTAATAATGAAATGTTAATTTGTTCTCATCAGAAGATAAAATTATCCTTCAAGGTTGAGTGACTATAATTGCCCGTCTTATAAATCTCTTGACAAATTGTATCCTTAGGGTGTGCATGGCCCTGGTAATTGTTAAATTACATACACTGTTTTGCATTGACCACAATTTTTGCTATTCAAAATTTTACAACTTTATGCGTATGGTATATAACATATACACAAAGTGCTTTTTATATAAGATATACTTCTTGATTATTCCCATTAGGCACTGGCAAATCTTTGTAACAGTTAATGTGGTTTTGTTTAATAAATAGAATGTATCTTCTTTGTATCTGGTGAAGCGTTGAGATGTTGCAAAGCATTTTAATTATCTTTCTTTGTGCACATTTATTTTTCTTATTTTTAGGACAATGCTATTAGGATTTTAATCCCTTTGATGTATAAGATCAAATGGATTCTTCATTTTTTTAGATTGATTTTGTTTCATTCCTCCACTTTAATATGGTTAAAATAAATTATATCATGGCCAATTGGGAACACAGATGTTTGGGTGGAGTTGAAGGATGTTGAGTGTATAATGATCAATGACATTTCAACTAGTGGGAGTATTTGAAGAAAAATTACATTCAAAAGTTTCTCTTCAATGTTATCAGAAGTCTTGCATGTACTTGTTTGCATAGACTGAAACCATAAGACACACAGGAATAAACCAATTAAGTTTAGTTTTTACAGTATCTTCCAAATTTAAAAGTCTTAGAGCCTAGACATACAACTCTCCTTTCATCATGGTAATATTATACGGTAACCTTAGGCAAGGTCTCACTTGTATGTTTTTTGCATTTTTTCTTGTCATTAATAAACTTTAAATGAAAATAAGTCAGACTTTTTACTTTTTAGACATTTTGCTTTAAAGTATCTTCACGGTGTATAACATGTATTTCTTGCTCCTACACAACATATCTATATAGCCTTGGCATTTTGGCAATCTCCCTTATCACACTTTGCAGTTGCAATCCATTTGACATTAGTTAAAAGGACACTATAGTCACCTGAACAACTTTAGCTTAATGAAGCAGTTTTGGTGTATAGAACATGCCCCTGCAGCCTCGCTGCTCAATCCTCTGCCATTTAGGAGTTAAATCCCTTTGTTTATGAACCCTAGTCACACCTCCCTGCATGTGACTTGCACAGCCTTCCATAAACACTTCCAGTAAAGAGAGCCCTATTTAGGCTTTTATTGCAAGTTCTGTTTAATTAAGATTTTCTTATCCCCTGCTATGTTAATAGCTTGCTAGACCCTGCAAGAGCCTCCTGTATGTGATTAAAGTTCAATTTAGAGATTGAGATACAATTATTTAAGGTAAATTACATCTGTTTGAAAGTGAAACCAGTTGGTTTTTTTTTCATGCAGGCTCTGTCAATCATAGCCAGGGGAGGCGTGGCTAGGGCTGCACAAACAGAAACAAAGTGATTTAACTCCTAAATGACAGAGAATTGAGCAGTGAAATTGCAGGGGAATGATCTATACACTAAAACTGCTTTGTTTAGCTAAAGTAATTTAGGTGACTATAGTGCTCCTTTAAATAATAAGAAACATACAGATAAACATACAGAAAAGCTAGAATAACTTCACAAACAAAAAAGTAGCAAACAAATACAGCTGCAGTGCAAACAACTCTTTGACAACATAAGAGATTATGCATTGAGATTTAAAATTTGATATCACCTGTATCTCCTGCTTATTAGAATATGTCAATGTTTGTATGTTAAATTGGCTTGCATATTAAGTAACTCCAGTATCTTGCAGCCATCTTGGATGGTGTCCAAGGAGTACTGTAAATTACAGAAAACATTTTAGCTTGTGGGTCAAAGCAGTAAAAGCATTATAGAAAATAGAGTCCACAACATCTGGAGTGCTAAAGGTTGCCTACCTGTGCGAAGACAGAAGGCGGACCACGACTCTTGAAGTCAGATTTTGTCACACCTCCCAGGCAATGATAGTCGTCTAGTAGATGTACACAATCGTTCCACACCACAAGACAGCACGACTGGAACATATTACCAGTTACTCACTCGCATGGAAACCCCAGTTGAATGACAGCACCATACACCAATAGGGTGTTAAGGCTTGTCAAGTAGGTGTGCCTTTAGTCTGATACCCTATTTAAACTTAAAAGAGCTGAACTTTCATTGCTTACTTGTTTTGTGCAACTTACCTGCTATTACCTGTTCTTCCTCTGCTCCTGAAATCCTGTTTTACCTCTACTTGGCCTGCCTCACCATTGCTGAACCTTTGCTGCCTTGACCAAGTCGTTGACTAGACTCCCAAATATATATATATATATATATATATATATATATATATAATATATATATATATATAAAATCAGGGGGCTGCACTCACCTGAACATGCATAAATGGGGTGCTGCTGAAGGCCACAATGTATACAATACACAAGATTCAGCTCACCTACCCAATAAACAGCAGCTTCAATGTTGACAGGGAAAAAAAAATTATCTGCATGGATTTTTCCCCCCAAGTAAGTGGGTTAATCTCAAGAGCAGACATTAGGCGGTTGGATTTTGTCTGTTGTATTAATTGGTCCCCTGCAGCACTCTCATAATATATGCATGTTCAGGTGAGTGCAACCTTATTATATGCATATGTATACGTAGTAGTCCAGAATCTTTTGGCTTTGCACACCTCACTGAAATAAATGAAATCTCAACAATTGGGGGAGTATGTCAGAAAAAAACACATATAATATAAAAGAATCCCACTCGCATTCTACTGAGTCAATTCTAGGCCACATTGGCAATTAGTGAAGCATAAAACAGAAAAGGGTAAAAACACATAACATTGAAATATATCATACATAAAAATCCCACTGATGTGTTTTGAACAGATATGGTCTTTTTCAAAGTGCATAAATGAGTCTCTGGAAATCCTGCTTTTAACTCCAGTGTCAGTGCATGTTTTTGTCCTGGCTCCACCCCCATGCCCCTCATACCGCCTCTCATTAATTACGTCATTACGTTCTTGTGGCAGAATCATGAGGGCACCATCTTGGATGTGATAAGTGTAATGTTAATAAATGTGAATCTTTTATAGATATCACACATTTTATTAGAAAGTTATATTTAAAAAAAATATTTAAAAATCTGTGACTTACAAGAAACCAAAGGAGGATTTAGAAATCAGACTGTATTACTGTTAAAACCCCTTTAGCCACTTACGGTTAAAACCCCTTCACCCAAAGACACAAATGTAGAGAATTTTGGGCAAACACACAAAGCAGTCATTACGGGAAGCCTTATAAAAGCAGCTAGCTATGCAAAAAAACAGAGACTCAAAACATATACAGATGATCAAGGAGCTTGCTGATCTAACACACAAAAACAAATGTGACCCCTTGTCAGGATTACGAGTTGATCCAGCACGCAGTACTGTGTCACACCTAGGACTAAGGATAACGTATAACCGGACCTTAGCATGTCCGGACTTATTGTATCCAAGAATAGTCAAAATACTTGCCGAGGTCAGGAACACAGAATCAGACACAACGATGAGGGGAAGCCAAAAGTCAAGGATTTTAGAATTCAGGGAAGTCAAAACAAAGTCAAAGTCAAATACCAGAAAATCAAGATCAGGAACGCACTCTCGGATTACCATCAGGATGAAACCAATGAGCAAAAGGAGAATTGGATTTAAATACCCCTCCTGTGGATCCGATTGGCCGTAACCAGCCTTTGACCCCAAAAGCAATTACCAGGTTTCTGTTTGCATGATTGTTGCTCAGCACAAACCCTCCTGTGGATCTGATTGGCTGTAACCAGCCTTTGACCCCAAAAGCAATTACCAGGTTTCCATGTGCATGATTGCTGCTCGGCACAACTTTTCCTGTCAGGATGGTATTGTTACTCGGCACAACTTTTCCTGTTAGGACAGTAGTGTTGCTCAGCAAAACTTTTCCTGTTAGGATGGTAAATGCCATTAACCACATTTTTATGTGAGGATGAATATGTGACACCCCTCCCCTGCTAACATACTTAGACTTTTACAAGATAAACTAAAAGAAAAAGGATTAGCAAAAAACACATACATGCTCTGAAAATGTAAACACAAATTCTTTGCACATGGAAACAGACCAGGAGCTCAGCTTGCCTCCCAGTTGCGGGCTCGTATGAATCATTCTAAAATAGCACACATTATGTCCCTATTGAAAGGTAAAATTCAATGAGTTTGCCACATATAACAGCACATTATACAATCTAATAGACAATCTTACCATACACACACCACACACAACAGATATTGAGGCATTCCTAGACACAGTGAACTTACCCTATTTTCTCGATGCGATGTCTACACATTTTAGCAGTGAAGAAGTCGCATCGGCCATTAAAAACCTACCAACCCGTAAGACCCTGGGACCAGATGGCTATACAAATAAATATTACCAAACATATGTTGAACTCCTTTCCCCACACCTGTCAAATCTCTTTAATAATTGCTATGTCAAGGGGGCCATCCCCAGAGATATGCTATTAGCCCACATAGCTACTCTTCCAAAACCGGGAAAAAGCTACCCACTAAATGTCCTAATTTCCGCCTCATGAAATTTGGGTGCAATGCATGCTGATGTCAAATGTTAGCAGATGGTGGTCAGACAAAGGAAATGGAACAGTGTAGAGATTAGAGGTAGTACAGAGATTGGGGAAGATTAGGTCAAGAGTGTTTCCTGCTGTATGAGTTGCTGAAGTAGACAACTCCATTAGGCCAAAAGAGGAGGTTACCGAGAGCAGACGGGAGGCATCAGGGCAGTTGAGGTTGTTGATTGGGATGCTAAAGTCCCCAAGTATGAGGGAGGGAGTGCTAGATGAGAGGAAGTGGGGAAGCCAGGAAGAGAAGTGCTCAATGAATAGTCTAGGATGACTGGGGTGGACGATAGATGATGGCAATTGTTAAAGGAGTGGGCTTAAAAAGGCGGACAGTGTGAACTTCAAAGGAAGTAAAGGAAAGGGCAGGGAGGATAGGTTGAAAGGTACATTGAGGGGAGAGAATGATGCCTACACCGCCTCCTTTACAGTCGGGTCTGGGACTGTGGGAGAATTGTAGTCCACCAAAACATAAAGAAGAGGGGGCAGCGGTATCAGAGGGGGACAGCCAGGTCTCAGTGAGTGCCAGTATTGTAAGTGAATTAGAGATGACAAGGTTGTGTATAGCTGTTGATTTAATATGACTACAGATTGAATGAGTGTTCCAGAGTGCACACTGAATGTTGGTAAAGGAGGATAAACTGCAGGGTATGTGGATGAGGTTTGTGTGGTTTCTGGTTGTCTTAGTGTGAAGGGCCCTGGGTTTGGTGAGACATCACCAGCTGGTATAAGTAGGAGGAGAGATAGTGACAGGAGATGTGAATGGGTTTTATATGAGGGGAGGTCTAGGATGAGATTGAGTTAGAGCAGGAGAGAATAGAGAAATAAATGCAGGGCTTGAGATGAGAGAAGGGGAGAGTGAAGAATAGAAGGATTAATGTTAATGTAATTGTGTTGTTGAGGGAAGTGGGTGTAAGGAGATATTTTGATGATGAGGGAGATGAGAGAAAAGGAGAAGAGAAGAAGATAGAGCACTAGACGTGGAGAAGGCCTTCGACAGGCTTTTGGCTTTCCTACAGGCATCCTAGCTCTTTACAACCACCCAGCAGCCCAAGATTCCAAGGCAGGGTTTAAATCCACCTCGTTTCAGATTGCTAACAGCTCTAGACAGGGTTGTCTCCTCTCACCCCTGCTGTTCATCTTCTCTCTGGCATACAAAATAAGGCACTACCCTGATATACATGGGGTACACATTGGCAAAGTCAGCTACTGCCTCTTGATGTTCACAGACGATATCTTACTATCTCTAGAGCACCCACTCACCTCAGTACCAGCTCTCCTCCACCTGCTAAAGGAATATGGAGATATTTCCTATTACAAACTTAATCAAGCAAAAACCCAAGAATTGCCAATTAGCCTATCAACACACATATTACACCAACTTTCACAACATTATCAGTTTGACTGGAGGAAGACTAGCCTAACCTACTTAGGGGTAAAATTGACATCCTCTCTACAAACCACCTTTAACCTGAATTACAAGTCCCTACCAGGCATGTGCACCAGAGCCTTCTCAAACTGGGAATCGGTAAAGCTATCATGGTTAGGTAGGTCAACACAAGCAAAATGATAATTCTACCTAAACTCTTCTATGTTTTTCGGTTGTTACCCCTATGCATGCCCCTCTCTCTCAGCAGGCCCATCCAGAAAATAATTAACTCGTACATTTGGGACACATGGTGCATTTCACGACTGTAATGACTATAGAGAGTTGAACCTTATCCCCCCTTCCTTTTTTCTTTTCTGTATCCCGCACACCAACCACTTAAGAATACAGGGTCACAGAAGTCACAAATTTTAACCCACATGCAGGTCATTATGCACACTTATCTACAATTCAGCTGGAGATGTTGATTAGCAATGAAGGCATCCACAGGATTCTGATAACAATACCACACTGCCTGCTGTCACAAGTGTCTCATTACATTGTATCACCTTAATGTTCAATATGTTCAGAGCATACATTCTATAACCTAATGATCTCCAAGTAGTTACTGGCACAAAATGTTAATGACAAACTGTGTGCATGTTGGGTAATAACTCTCCATGTTTCTTTTCTGTAGCCCAATACAATGTATGACTGGTGATAGTTTTGTGATTTCATACAACATACTTTTCTATGTTTGTACAAAAAAAAAAACCTTCAAATAATAAAAAAAAAAATACATTTACCATAGCTTTTACCCATGAAATTAGTAAGACAAATTTTATTTTAGATCTGGAGAAGGCTCAAATTAAAAGTAGAACTTTAAAAAAAAAAAAAAAAAAAAACAGGTGATGTAACTAGTTTTATCAATCTTAATAGCTGCCATATTAGACTATAGCTGAATAATATGCCTAAGGGTCAGTTCCTTTGTTTAAGAAGGAACTGTATGGATATGAACGAGTTTGAAAAACAAGCCGTGTTTTAAAAAGGCAGATTTTTTTTTTTTTTTAAAAAAGGGGTTTGAAGAACAGTTTAATTTAATTTAGCAATCAGTCTGACAAAAGGATAGGAAACGACTTTTCTAAAACCAAGCTGAAATAGCGAAGGATAAAATAAGTGAGAGAGGAGAGGTATGAAGGATTATTAAACTACAAGACAAAAGAAATTAAGGAATGTATTGGAAACAACTCCAAGAATTTTAAATGATTTTTAACTCCTAGTCTTTTATGAAAGATAAAACTTTCTAAGCAGTTTTAAGGAACAGAAAGGCTTTTACTGCTGTGGGAAATATGTAGGATGTAAGTTTACTTCAAAGAAAGAAAGAAATCTAGCGAGGTTTACATTTTTTAAAACCCAGGAGTATGATATAAAATAGTTCATCACTTCCAATTTGAGGAATATTACTTATTTAATAATATGCCCATGTGGGTATCAATATTTGGGGAATACCTCATGGGAATTAAAAAAAAAAAACAGAATAAGGTAACATATTGGTAACATCAGAAGATAATGTATAAATCATAGTGTTTTAAACATGTTTTTGAAAAGCAAAGAGGAGATTGTCATGTATTACGTTTTTGAAATTGAGCAGGTCAAGGGACATTGGTGAGGCCGTGATTTAGCCAATAATTTAAGCAAAACAAAGAAATGAAATGGATGTTTGAGTTAAACACTGTAATTCTAAATGGTTTAAATATTGATTTTGAAATAACATATGTCATTTAAGCTCATTTTCTGCATGAGATACCTTTAAAAAGTTTTAAAGAAAATGTTTGTTTGTTTGTTTTTTTCATATATTTATAACTGTACAAAGAACTTTCCCACGCTGTGTAAAATGACATAGAGCACTCTGATTGGTGGATTTCAAGCCAACCAATCAGAGTGCTGTGACTGGTAAATGTAGAGACTTACCTGTCAGTCTCTTCATTTACCTGTCAGAGCACTCTGATTGGATGGCTTAAACCCACCAATCAGAGTGCTCTGAGCCTAATTGCAGGGCGGGGCAAGACTTTATAAGCCTTACCCCGCCCTGCAGAGCTCAGTCTGCGCGGAGCCCTCCATAGGTAAAATTGTTTGTTTGTTTGTTTTGCGCTCGTTTTTTTTTTTTTTTTTTTTTTTAAGTGTGTCGGTTATTATGGATTTTTATTTGGCCTTTTTTGGGGCTGAAAAAAGAAGAGTTTAGAAGAAAGAAGACATCAAATGGTAAGTCTATTTTTGTTTTTTTACAGGTATTTAGATAAGGGTCCCCCCTCATTATTTTTAGGATGAGGGGGGTAGGTAGGGGTTATTTTTGGGGGGGAGAGGGGTGGCTAAGGGTTTGGGGACCCCTAGTCACTTGGGTGGCAGGTTTACATTTTTATTTATGGCCCCCACCCGCCGCTCAGGGGTGGGTTCAGGGGGGTAGGACAGTAGGGAAAATGCAGTGTTTACATTACAGCCTAGTGATAACTCCATTGAGCACTCTTCAGATGGTTGCTAAAGCTGCTTCCTTTGGCAGTACTGCACACTGTGCAGCACTGCCATTCAGTGTCTTCACCCTCTGCATGGAGACACTGAACTTTCCTCATAGAGATACATTGATTCAATTAATCTTTATAAGGGGATGCTGATTGGCCAGGGTTATGTTTGACTTGTGCTAGCTCTGTCCCTGATCTGCCTCCTTGACAGTCTCAGCTAATTCTATTTTTTATTGGCTCACAACAGCACTTTTGATGATGTCAGCTAAGCAGGGAGATCAGGGGCAGAAACAGCAGCTGCAGACTTGAACAAAAGTAAGATTTTACTATATTTAAGTGGTGTAGTGGGACAAAGGGGGATATATGGTGGTTTTAACACTATAGGGTCAGGAATACATGTTTGTAGTCCTGACCCTATAGTGTTCATTAAATGGATTTGCCAGCACAGTCACCAGATCTCAACCCATGAGTAGCTTGACTGCATGGTACGTAAAAAAGAGTCATCAAGCAATTCCAAAGAGTGGGAGGCACTTCAGGAAGCATGTGATGAAATCTCTTCAGATTACCTCAACAAACTGACAACTAGAATGCGAAGGCTCTGCAAAGCTGTACTTGCTACACATGGAGGATTTTTATGAAAGCAAAGTTCAAAGTTTGATCGACAAAATTATTTTCACTTAAAATTTATTATTTTTTTACCTTGTCAATGACTTTATTTGCTATTGAAACGAGTATAAACACACACACATAAATACATAAAAACACTGGTATTCAAAATTTCTTATTTTGCATAAAAATATACATCAAATTTGTTTATATTAGTTTAAATTAGATTAAATTAGTTTAAATTAGTATATATATATATATATATATATATATATATATATTTATATATATATATATATATATATATATATATATATATATATATATATATATATATATTACACACACTGTTACACATACTAAAAAATACACACACTGTTAAACATATATACACTCAAACATTCACAGATGCAGGCAAACCATTACACATACATGTACATATACTATTGCATATACATACTCATACACTCACAGAAACAAATTGTACATACACACTCATACACAACTGTTACACACACGCACATTGTGGCCCCCAGCCTCTGGTTATCTTTCCTTTGTGGTCCAGGCAGTGTGAGTTTCTCCAGCATTCAGAGCATTACAATAGTAACCTGCAGCAATATTCTGAAAAGCCAGAGCCCACGAGAACAATGCTGTTGGTCTACCCCCGGCAGAGATACTTTATGCAACTCATTTTGTGGGGCATTTTGCCATTCATTACTGTATGCCCTGAATTCCCTGCTTTGGTCAGTCACACAACAGACCTTGGGCTTTTCAGGGGGCCACTCGGAGCTCTAGCTGCTATCTTTGTTCCAGAGATAGACTGAAAACTGAACCGTTTTTTTAGTATGGCCATTGGTTAAATATCATAAACACATAAAACTAAACAAGTTTACATTTATTATGTTACCTATCTCTAAAAATGTTGCTGTGTTTGATTTTATAACTTAAGGTAAAATTGTATTAATAGGGCTATAATTAAATGTTATCCACTGCATGCATATGTGTGTTGTAATGGAGAACATGAGTCTCTAAAGATGCAAATATATAGTACACATTCAATCCACCGCCACAAATTCTGCCATGAAAAGGTTATTTTAAATATTGTGTTATTATTATCATTGATTCTTCATACTTTACTATGCTGTCCAGGTACTGACTGTAAGCAGCAATATATGCATTAACCTTTAAATGTTGTGGTTTATAAAACACATGCATGTATTGCTACTAAAAACGTGTAAATAGTAAATGGCAATGTTGAAAAATGTGTTAACACTGTACTAATAATAAGAATATGTACCGGTAATAATAATTTTAACAAATATTACAAATTTGGCAATGTGGCCCTTACTGTATGCCAGATCATGGTCAGATCATATTTCCCAACCCAGACACACAAGTGTGCATAAAATGTCAAAATAATGAAGTGCACACGTGGATTTAATGATGAGCACCATAAGTACTGAACATGGAACTGTTTTCCTAATCTGAATTTATTTAGCGTACCTCAGAATCAGGTTTCTGTTAAATGCAGAATCAAAGGCAGACATAGTAGTCTTGTACTTAATAAAAATGTAATGTTACCAATCATCTAAATTTACTAATGTTTTCCTTTTTCTTTGCTAATGATTCATTCCAGAAATTGTATATTTTGGTGTGGCTTACATTATATATTTTATTGTATATATTTCAAAAGTATGTATGATATATATCTTTCGGTATGCTACATTATGAGATGTGACAATTTTTCTTTTTTTAATAATAGAGCCACAAGTTTTTTTTTTTCATTCAAGGTTTATTAGCTTCATTGGTGTGTACATCAGAAAGGCATATATGTGCGTCAAAGATAATGTAACAAGATAACATCATAGTATAACATCGTACTTAACAGCATAGTAGTGAAAGGCAGGTAAATAATAGGTAGCTCCACAGTTACATGGTAGGTTGGCTGGTCGATGGCAGCGCAAAGCAAAACATTCTCCTATTTAAACATGTCAAGAAAACTCCAAACCCTGCAGTGTCTGTCAAACACCAGCAGCCTAAATCGGTCTCAGCAAGCACAGCCTCTAGGTTTAGTGATACGGTATTAAAATGAAAATAATATTAAAATTAAAGTTAACAATTAAATGAAAAGATAAATGTCCAAACTCTCCATGGAGTCAGGAATAGGGTGGAGGGATTACGTGGAGACCCTCGCATGAGCTGCGGAGTATATTTATCTCCGTGCTCCCTTGGGTCTGGTTCGAGCACGTGTGAGCCACAAGTTTTAATCAAAGCAATGAATGCAATGCACTATCCAAAGTTGAGAGTAGACGTCTTATTCTCTAAAAGGTAGCAGCATATTACCAGTTTTTAGTAAAGGTAGGGAAAATCCTGCTGCTCAAAGAAGTTGTAAAATACAACATCATTTACTGTTCTGTCATTTCGGACAATAGACTCTTTGTTAGATTAAAAGTCCATAAGGTATCTTCTTGGAGTCCTCTTGCAAATGAAAGGAATGCAAGGTTTCAGGGAGAGGTTTAAAAAGATTTCTGCAAAAGAAAAAAGCTATTACTAGTGCAGTGTGCCAAGTTAAAGTGCAGAGGAGGTGATCGAAAGATTTCATTAGAAGTTGTTAAACTGTTAAATAGCACTGAGACTGCCAGTTATCCGATAAATAAGTTCAGTACACTAAAGTTCAAAGAACTTTTATAACACAGTTTCCTTTAGAGGTAATTAATATTGGCTTAAGACCCGTTAACAGCGAATTCACTGTTGGTCTCTGTCCAGTTGTAGATGGCACATAGTATATAAGAGAAAAACACTGTTATCCAACAAAATTTGTTACATGTAAAACCTTCTGGTACAGAGTTCAGATCTACTACAACTGTATTTTCTACGTAGACAAAAGTAATGACTTAATATTTTACAGAAAAAATGCACAGTTTGAGACTGTACAATCTGAGGTTTTTCTTTTTTTTTTACATTATAACATTTTTATAGATATTAATTACCGGTAGTTGTTAATTTGGTCTGGTTGTACTCCGCAAAACGTTAGTACCTAATTGTACCTTTTCAAAAAGTATAATCACTTGTCGGTCTTGAGGTGAGCCCTCTTTTCAATCTTTCTGTAGCCAATAGGATATAAAAGCTTTTAATATTATATAAGTGATTGAGACTTATATATAATAGTGAAGCGCTCTAATACATAAACATACAATCTTACTTACCCTTGTAACACACAGATTAAGTGAGGGTATACATCAATTGGATACGTGAAACACATAAATATAGAGAGAATATAGTCCAGATGGTATGTAGTGTTAAAATTAGTGATGGGTAATGAGTTTGAACCACTCAAATGGACAAGAGCCTGTCAGTACTGTCTCAGTAGATTGCACCTTTCTACTCTTTAGATAGCATTACAACCCCTCTCTGATGAAAATTCGGATCTCAAAGTACAAAAGAGAGGGGGGAAACAATATTGTAGCATATATGGGCCTTACTCACTTAACAGATATTTCAATGTTAAGCGCCTTAAAATCCAAGCTTTGAGGTTAGGAGGCTTGCGTGCCAATTGTGGGGTGACACACCCTCTACGGATGAATATTGAAACTGCAGAACCAGGCTGAACACAGAATGAGCTAAGTAGAAGTAGAAGTAGAAACTCAGTATTTACACTTCTCCACAGTGTGCCAGATGGTTGCTGTCAAATGCAAAGACACATTTTCCTTATCAAAGCTTCCTCAGTCAGCTGTGTATAGTATGAGCCTCCATCCTTCATTTAAACCCACATGCTGGGCCTCCTATGCCGATAACGTGGGTATATGATGGCCAATCATTATGCGAGTTGGGTGTCCTGCCCCTCAAATTAGTTGCTCCTGTGTTCTTTTCCCAATGCAGCCGATGAAGTCATGGTCTAAAATGTAAACTATTAAAGTGCGATAATTTGTGGCACTGACTGTCTATTCAAACTCTTCCTCTTATGCTTGCGGCCTTTCTACAATAATGTAATTTTAGCTGCAGCATGAAGTACACAACCATTTCTTGTAAACATTTACTTTGGTACCACATGACTATGACAGGTGCTGAGAAAGCAATTTAAAAAAAATCCCTTCTATCCTATAAGATTAAGTACCATTAATCACATGTACACATCCTTGAAAAGTTTCTTTACAGCAGTATGAACACCATATATAAATGTCTGGTTAAAAAAGGCAATTGCTTGCTAAGAATTTTCTTGCTGCAAATAGAAAATGTTATTACATTGTCTTTAACATAGGACACATACGAGTATATGTAAACAACACAAAATCAAGAAATAATAAACGTAAGCGGGTGTAAAGTAATAAAATACCTCAGTGAGACAATGAAAGGGTTATGCAGTAAGAACAATTAAATGGTGTATGTAGTAAACGTGTAGATAGGAAGGTCAATATATATATTTTTTTTTTAGTATCATTATCAATATTTTTATTTATATTTTTCTATTTATCCTTATTTATATTTTGTGCCTTACAACCATAGAAAAGGGATATTTGAGGGTTGCAAAGGCCCTGCTCAGATGAGCTTGCAAGCTAAATAGAATTTACAGTTGTTTTGAGTTCGGAGTTCGGGTTCGGGGTCAAGTTCGATCACGAACCCGGACTTTTTTTCAAAATTCATCTGAACCCGCCGGACGCGAACATCCAGGTGTCCGCTCAACTCTACTCAGGACTTATACCCTATATTTACTTTATCCATGAATTTCTTCTCCCTAGACCAGGTAAAACATATTTGTTCTTGATAATGCAGAGGTAAAATCTCTGCATTATCATTTTGTTTAAAAATGAATAGTGGCTAGAAAAGCCATTTTTTTTTGTCAAACTGCCCCAAAAAGGTGATCCAGGTCCAAGTCCAATGGTATTATAAATAATAATAATTATACAATGAGCTGTAGTGGTTATGGTGCTATTACTGGCTCTTTAAATAAAGCTTTTCAAATTAAAGGATAACTTGGATAAAGTAAATGCGTAACTCTAGTAAGATATATTTTAATATTTCATGCAGTAATATAGAAACTTTGTCATCATGAAATTGGATGAATTTACTAGCAAGTAGGGAAATAAATGTAAAAGAACTGAACATTGTGTTTTGTGGCTAAATAAATAGGTGCATAAATAAAAGAAAAGGCACATGCAGTCTAGTTTCAATTATTAAAGTGAAAGGGGATGGATGCATCCATACGCTACTGTGTAAAAAAATAAAAATAAGAAAAATCAGCAGTATATGTGACGAATTTACAAAGTTATTGTGCTTTGTTTTATTTGGTTTTCATTAAATTGTATCTATCACATTGATATCTAAACTGGAAAAACTATCCACGTCAACTATGCTTTGTCAACTTAGTCTTAAAGAAATACTAAAGTTACCTTAACAAAGTGGTTTTGTCTTTTTAACCCTTCCATGTAAACAACACTATTAGAGTGCACTACAGGTGGCTATCTTTCTGACAGCCACTTAAACCGCTTCCTCCATTACTGAGTCAAAATTGGATATTTAATCAGATGCTCTCACAGACACCATTTGATTGACACAGCACAGTGTTTTATAAAGTATGTGCACTTGCCTAATGTGGAATATGGATTAGCTGAGATTAAGTTTGGAGGTGGAGCAACCACAGTGAGAGCAGAACAGCAAAAGAATATAATATATATGTAATTGTAGTTGTGGACATTAAGCCGTATTTGAAGTCATAGGTTGTGATTGATAGTCAGTTGTGGTGTGCCTAAACCGACAATCGGGTAGGCCTGAAATAATGAGGGCCCACCTAAGAAGTATTTGCTAAGGGGTGTGGTGGGTGGGGAGTCTGGGTCGATCTCGGCACTGATTAGAGGTAAGTCTGCGTTTAAATAGGCTGGGTAACCCCTCCCACAAGGATCCACATTAACATTTGTAGTCGGGGACATTAAGCCGTATTTGAAGTCATAGGTTGTGATTGATAGTCGGTTGTGGTGTGCCTAAACCGACGATCGGGTAGGCCGGAAATAATGAGGGCAAAAAAGGTTTAAACCTAACGCTTTTAATGCTTGTTATTCACATGAACAATTCTTTTAAAGCTTTCCTAAGTTCCTATGTGGAATGTATTTGCTGCTGATTTCCACCTTCCTAATTTCTTAATGATGTGTATGGGGTCGTTTTTGCGGCTGAAGCGGCGCCGATCCTAAAGGAGTGTCCTGAGATGGACATTGGGTCATAACCTAGTCTAACGGCCATGGCCCTCACATAGTATACAAATTTTGCAGTGGTCAGGGGTTTATCGTATACTGTGAACAAGGGTGAGTAGCTTTGTTGTTCAGTGAGAAAGAGGCTAAAGGTATCCAATACGGACACCAGACACCATTTGTTATGGGTTGGAAAGTATTGGACCTCTGTCGGGGGGCCCAACTGGTTTGTTTTAGATTGTCGTAGTTGTAGTACATAGTGGTCCCCTTGTTTATGTAGATCCCTTATTCTGATATAACTCGGATTCCTGGACAGTTTACTCACTGTGAATTCATTGGGTCTTAAGAACCCGTAAAATGTACATTGCTGCCTTGATTATGCAGTTAGTACTAGGTTTGAACGGGTCGGTGTCTAACAAATCTGATAGTGCCTTGAATTCATCCCTATCAATTGGTTGTCTTTTTGCTGTCGGAGGGCTGCCCAATGCGCTGTATGTCTTTTAGGACATTTTACAGGTGATAGGAGGACATGAATGGTCTGTGATTGTGGAATAAGGTGAGTAGGTGGTGTTGTACACCTGTCAGGTACAGCTTGATGGTGTTATACAAAATGGCTTCCACCAAATCACCCGTGGAATAAAAGGTTAAACTTAACTTTGGATACTTGCTTCCCTTCAGTTACCTCCCAAAATGGTAACTATATAAAAAGTATAATATGGTACATATGGAATAGGGATCCAGCTTGTATCACTAAAACATAAATAAAAAATACAACATAGCGTAATACTGTTGTGGTCTTATTAATTGCCCAATGGTTCAAGGTTACACTCACAGATTTGTTGTATATAGTAAGCCTTCAGGTTGCCACCCCTATAGGTAGGGGGGTAAGTCCTGTTCGTTTGTAGTAACACCAATCTGGAGTGTGCCAACTTTAGGTGTAAGTGGTAGTGAGCGGTGAAGGAAACTATCGTGTTAAGGTGTTGGCGATGTGATATTCGGACGTGAACCTGTTAAAGATAGTAAGTGCTCTGTCGTTTGACTTCCTAGTGTTGTCTGACAAAGCAGATTTCGACAGAGTTTGGGCATGTTGTTTTAGGAGATTCAGTCCATTATCAGGTCCTGGAATGTTGGGGTCACCTGGGGTGTGCTGGCCACTGTGGGGTGGTATTTGACAAAGGCCTTAAAGTTGGAACAAGAGAGAGCGTCAGCTGCAATGTTTCCCGACCAGGCATGTGTATGCAAACCAAATGAGAGTTATGTGATGCTGCCAACCACATAAGTCTCCTTATGAGTCTCATGATGGCTAGTGAGGAGGATCTCCCTTTGTTTATGATTTTGCATGTGGCTTCGTTATCGGAGAGGCATTTGACTGCTTTGCCTTCCCATAACGAACCCCAAGTGTGGGCTGCTGCTACTATTGGATAAAGTTCAAATAGAGAGGACTTGGTATTGAAGGCCTGTAGTGTTGAGATTTTGGAGGGCCATGAGTCACGGAACCACCGGTTTTGGTATATAGCAGCGAACCCTGTGTGGGCTGCTGCGTCGGTCCATATGACTGGAGATTCCTCATCTAGTAGTGGGGGTATGAACATTGATTTTCCATTCTAGGAGGAGAGAAATCTACCCCACATGAGTAAGTCTGCTTTTGCGTTGTTGTTGATGAGAATGGTAGCATTGTCGTGAGGGGCCTTGGTTAGGAGGTGTAGAATGAGTGAAATGAATGCACGGCTTTGTGGTATTATGCAAATTGCGAAATTCAGAGAGCCTAGAAGAGACTGCACATATTTGCTGGATCAATTGCTCTTGTGCAGGACCCTGTTATTTCATCTCTGATGTGGTTAACTTTCTCATCTGGCAGACTGGCTATCATGGTTGTCGAGTCTAGGTGGATACCTAGAAAGGTTAGAGCGGTAGAGGGACCTATAGTTTTCTCTGCCGATAGAGGGCCATGGAGAATGTGTCGCTGTTTAATCGATGATGTGGGGAATTTTATTAGGTTCCTCGACTGTAAGGAAGTCGTCCAGATAGTGTATTGCTAATAGGCAGCAGCATACATTTAGTAGCAGCCAGCACAGTGTTTCAGCAAACGTGTCGAAGAGTTTGGGGCTGCACTTGGCCCCAAACGTCAGACGCTTGGCGAAGTAGAACTGGCCCCTCCATTTGACGCCATGTAGATGCCACAGTGATGGATATATGGGTAGCAACTTGAAAGCATTTGCGATATCAGTTTTCCCGAGCCTGTCGCCATGCCATGCTTTCAAGATCCCATGGCATTGTCCACTGTGGCATATTGTAGTGAAAATTCACCTGATGGTATGAGTGAATTAATGCTAGGAACAATAGAGGAATGAGGTGCAGAGAGGTCAATAATCAAATGTTTTTATTGTTAAATTTGCCAGTCGCAATGCCAATTGGGTTTGTTCTAAAACTGGAATAGGGGGGTTGTTTGAAGGGACCTATCATGAAACCGTGGTTGATTTCTGCTGTGAGTAGTGTGTCAGTGGTGTCGGACTCTAAGGTGGCTGATTGGAGGTTTCTGCATTCTAGAGTGCCCCATGGGAGTGCCACTAGCCCAGTGTGGAATCCTTCCGTGAATCACGTGGTGAGGAAATTGACCAAGTGTGGGGAGGGGAGGCTGGAGAGATAATAGGTGAGGTTGCTAATATTAATTTGGGTGTGTCATTGCTTAGGGAAAAGCTGGTTGGGGCACTGAAGCAAAGGGAACAGACATGCAACAATCGACAAGCGCTAAAGCTATAACCTCCAGCGTTGAAGTTGTTGCATATCTGTGCCTTCCCTAGAAAGACGATGGGTCTGCCAGTTTGTCCTTGAGTACCCTGTCTGAGTTGTTGGGTGTGGATTCTGCATGGCTGGTAGAAGGCGGGATAAGATCGGTGGGGCACAAATTGGTAGAATGTGCATTTGACGCACAAATGGCACAAGACGGAGGCTTAAGGCCAGCAAAGTGGAAACAGATCAGCTCCTTGTCAAGCTGGCTCCAGTCTGAGCGTAAGTTAAATTTAATCAGTGCTGCCGCCGCCTTCACTGAGAATGATCTATGATAATCATAGAAGGAGTAGCCTCCGTACTTGTTGCCTAGATCCACCAATTTGTGGAGATATAGGTCCAGCTCCTCCTGCATTAGGGGAAGACTGAACAAATAACGTCCCTGTATAAGCCGAACAATATCACAAAGTCAGGAATGGACAGCTTTTTATTGGGTCTGGGGTCCCTGGCCTTGAGTACTATGGACACATCCCCATAGCAGTAAGCCTTATTCTCAATTAAATCTTGGGACGCTACCGGAAGGGAGACTGGGTTACATCTTTCCCTTCTAGTATGTCTTTCTTGATGGAGTGGGGTACTAAGTGGGCAGGTGTGATTATGTGTGAGGTTGTTGTGTCGGGTTAGAATTTGTACTGTTACCTGGGGTTGGGAATGTCTGTAGAAGTGTGGCCGGGATAGCTGCCGGGATAATAATGGCAACTTGGTTCTCTAGTTTCTCCAGTCTCTCATTGATGAGGTTAACGGATATTAGAAGTGCTGACATGGTGGCCTGGATTCCTGATGTGTTTCTGTAGTTTCCCTGTGTGCTAGTGCCCAGTCGCGGGGTGTCAGGGTTAGTGTTTAACAGGTGGTAAACGAACGGTATCCGCCTGTGAGGCCAGAATAAACAGAGTGTTGTGAAACAGTTTTAACTATGATACGATGTGAGGAGGCCGTTGCCTCAGTGAAGTGTCCTGATGGATTCATGTGAGTGACCTTGAACTGTAATTAAATAGTCCCACTGTGGTGGGCCTGATACCTGTTGGTCTGTCAGGTACGGGGTCTGACTGGAGGTGGGTGCTAGCGGGAAATAAATGGAAAAGGAAAGAAGATACTTACTTGTGGCTGGCGAGTTTGTGTGTGTTCTATGGCCAAAAGGTTGGTTATTATTATTTTTATTATTAATTTATTATTTATATAGCGCCATCAGATTCCATAGCGCTGTACAAAGGGTGGACTAACAGACATTTAATTGTAACCAACAACTCAACGTACAGGAACAGAGAGAGTGAGGGCCCTGCTCAATGAGCTTACATTCTAGAGGGAGTGGGGTATAGTGACACAAAGGGTAAAAGTAGGGGTACGAAGTAAGTTGTTAGAAAAGTATTCGCTGAGGGCTTAATAGGTCATTTTTGACAGTTGCAGGAGAGGAGTCATGGAGGGTGGGGGATGAAAACCTGCTAACAGTTTAATTGATATGCTTTCTTGAAGAAGTGAGTTTTCAATGATTTTTTGAATGAGTGGAGACTGGGTGAAATTCTTATGGAGGAGGGAAGGGAGTTCCACAGAAGAGGTGCAGCCCTGGAAAAGTCTTGGAGGCAAGCGTTAGAGGTGGGAGTACGGACAGAGAACATTTGGCAGAGTGTAGGGGCCTTGACGGGACATACTTGTGTATTAGGGAGGATAGATAGGTTGGAGCAGCATTATGTAGGGACTTGTAAACAAGGACCAGAATTTTAAATTGAACCCTATATCTAACTGGGAGCCAATGCCGGGACTGACAGAGCAGGGAGGCGTAGGAGGTGCGAGTGGACAGGAAAATAAGCCTTGCCGCCACATTCATTATAGATTGCAACGGTGCAATCTGGGAACACGTAAGACCACTGAGAAGAATATTGCAGTAGTCCAGGCAAGAGAGAACAAGAGCATGGACCAGCACCTTAGCCGCATCTGGGGTTAAATAGGGGCGTATGCACGCTATTTGTTTGAGATGGAAGCAACAGGATTTGGCGATTGATTGGACATGAGGGGTGAAGGAGAGGTTGGAGTCAAAAAGAACACCCAAGCAGCGAACCTTCGAGGTAGAGGTGATGGTAGCGCCGTTGACTTGGAGGGAGACAGACACGGGAGAAGTAACACTTGAGGCAGGAAAGATCAGAACTTCTGTTTTGGACAGGTTGAGTTTAAGGAAGTGAGCAGCCATCCATTTGGAAATCGAAGAGAGGCAGTCAGAGACACGAGTCAAGATGGGCGGAGAGAGATCAGGAGAGGACAGGTAGATTTGCGTGTCATCAGCATAGAAATGATAATGGAAGCAAAACGAGTTGATGAGTTTACCAAGGGAGGCAGTGTAGATAGAGAACAGTAGGGGACCAAGGACAGAACCTTGGGGGACGCCGACAGAGAGTGGTTGGGGGGGAAGAGGCAGAGTCAGAGAAAGAAACACTGAAAGAGCTCTGGGAGAGGTAGGGGGAGCACCAGGAGAGAGCAGTATCCCGTAGACCAAAATTACGGAGAATGCAAAGAAGCTGTTGATGATCAACAGTGTCAAAGGCAGCAGAAAGATCAAGGAGAATTAGGATAGAGTAATGGCCGTGCGATTTAGCAGAAATTAAATCGTTGGATACTTTGGTCACAGCCGTTTCGACCAAATGACCAGCGCGGAATCCAGTCTGAAGGGGGTCAAGCAGAGCGTTGGTTTTGAGAAAGTCAGTCAGTCTGGTGTACACAACTCTCTCTCGAGGATCTTGGACGCAAATGGCAGTAGCGAGATAGGGCGGTTGTTGGATGGGGAGTTTGGGTCAAGGCTGGGCTTTTTCAGAATTGGGGTTGCAGTTGCATGTTTGAAGGGTGAGGGAAATGTGCCAGAGGAAAGGGAGAGATTGAACATTTTAGTGAGGGGGAGAGCAAGAGAGGGAGACAGTGTTGATGAGATATGAGAGAATAAGATCTAGGGAACAGGTGGTGGGGCGGGAGGACGGGAGCAGAGAAGTTATGACAGTCTTTGCAACAGGAGGCCTAGATAATGATGATGGTGAGTATTGAAACCAAAATACTTTTTTTTGTTGTAGTGGCAAGCTTAGAAACGGTAGTGCCTAGCTGAAATATATATATATATATATGATGGATAGAATGAGCCAGTTTGTAGGATAACATATGGTGATGACCCCACATGTTGCTGAATTCAGATGTGTGTGATTCTTTAAGTGAGACAACCCCCCCACTGTCTCTCTAGTGTGAGCTCCCACCTATCCCCCCCTCCTGAGCCAGGTGTTTATGTCGGTATGGACCTTATTGGATGCAAGTGAGGATGATGGGAGTGAGTAGTCGTTTGTCTACTGACATAACACGAGCTTGCATTTGTATCATGATTCCCGGCCGGTACCTTGTGTATGAGTAGTGTTATGTTGGTAAGAGGACCGAGACGCCGGTGTGACTTGCGTTCTCCTCCCTACAAGCCTCTCTCATGTCATTGTGGTCAGCGTGTGCAGAGATAAAGGTATATTAAACTCTTCTAGTTGAAAGATAGTTAGATGCAGTTCTATAATGTGGCTATAAGTAACACAATACAATACAATAGAGAAAATGTATGACAAACTTACCGTAATTTTCTTTTCCTGGCTATTTCTCATGGCAGCATCACTTATGGGTAGCTCCTCCCTTAGCAGTCTCAGGACAGGAATTAATTAGATTAATTAATTAATTAGACCTATGGTATAAAGAGGGGGAGGTATAAAGAGTCCCTCCTCCCCCTACACCACAGTCCAATTATAAAGCTGAAAACAAAAAATGGGCGGGAACCCTGATGCTGCCATGAGAAATAGCCAGGAAAAGAAAATTACGGTAAGTTTGTCATACATTTTCTCTATTCCTGGCTAATCATGGCAGCATCACTTATGGGTAATACCCAAGCTCACAGAACATAGGGTGGGAATAAAACACGAAAAATTACACTGAACAGATTCTTATGCTACGACTGAATTTAATATCAACGGGACAAAGAAACCGTAGACAAGACACTCTTCCCAAATGAGGTGGAAGGAGAATCCACATCTAGTTTGTAGTGTTTCATAAAAGACCAGGTGGCTGCCCTGCAAATGTCATCGTATGGAACCTCTGCCCAATTAGCCCATGAAGTCGACAATGCTCTGGTTGAATGAGCCTTTATCTTCAGTGGAGGAGAGCGATCTTTAGCGAGATATGCCTTCCTGATCACAAGAGCAATCCAACGTTTCAACGTAGATAGAGAGGCTGCCTCACCTTTCCTGGCCCCTGAAGGCAAAATGAAAAGCTGGTCAGTTTTCCTGTAAGGAGCAGAACGTTCAAGGTACATAGACAGGCAGTTCATGACATCCAAACGTTGCCACTTAATCTCCTCTTGTGAAGAAGGATTGGGGTAGAAAGATGGAAGGACCACTTCTTGAGATAGATGAAAATGAGAGACCACTTTAGGAAGAAATGCTGGATTAGGCTTCAGGCATACCCTATCGTGGTAGAATTGTAGACAAGAAGGCAAGGTAGATTAGGCCTTGATCTCCGAAATTCTCCTAGCAGAAGTAATTGCCACTAAAAACAATGTTTTGTAAGTCAGGAAGACAGCATCCAAATTCTCAAGAGGAACGAATAGATCCTCAGTCAGGTAGTCGAGAACAAGCGGAAGGTCCCAAGGAGGGGTAGTGGATCTCGAAGGAGGTCTCAACTTGAAAGCTGCCTTGAAGAACCTGGAGATCAATGGGTCTGATGACCAAGAGGTGTTGCACAAAGCTGACAGAGCCGAAGATTGAACTTTAAGAGTGCTGATGCTAAGGCCCTTATCCAGACCTTCTTGCAGGAACTCCAAGATTTCAGTGTTGAAACTTTCTTGGCCGAAGCCCACTCTTGAAACACATCCCAGATCCTATGGTAGCAGGAGGAAGTAGAAGCCTTCCTTGAGTGCAAGAGGGTATTGACCACTGCTTCTGAAAGACCTAATTGTCGAAGTCTTTCCTTTTCAAGACCCACACCCCCAATTTGAGGCGTTCCGGATGAGGATGGAATACTGGGCCCTGCGTTAGCAGATCCTCCAGAACAGGCAGGGGCCAAGGCTGTTCCTGGCTCAACATTGACAATAGGGGAAACCACGGCCTTCGAGGCCAAATTGGGATTACGGCAATAACCTTCTTCCCTTCCGACCAAACTTTCCTCAGGAACCTGGTTATCAGGGATAGGGGAGGGAACGCATACCCCAGATCGAACGACCAAGGAAGAGATAGAGCATCCTTGCCCAATGCCTGACTCTCTGGGTGGAGGGAGTAGTAATTCTCCACCTGACGATTCCTGAACGAAGCCATCAGGTCGATCTGGGGCATGCCCCACCGATGGGTGATCCAAGCAAAAACCGACTGGTGAAGTTTCCATTCTCCCTGGAGAATGTCTGTTCTGCTGAGAAAGTCCGACGTTACGTTCTCTGAACCTGGGAGATAGATAGCCTTCAGTCCCTGGAGATAGGTCATGGCCATTTCCATTAAAGGAGCTAGTTCCTTCAAGAGCAGTTTGCTCCTTGTGCCTCCCTGGTTGTTTACATATGAGGCAACCGCTCGGTTGTCCGTCTTGATTAACACCCAGGAATCTCTGATCTTTGGAAGGAACACCCGGACGGCCTTGGAAATAGCCCGTAGTTCTCTTAGGTTCGAGTGGAGCCGACTTTCTTCTCGGGTCCACCTCCCCTGAGTCCACGAGGAATTGAGGTGGGCACCCCAACCAGAAGAACTGGCATCTGTCGTAATAATGTTCCATGGAGGCTCTTCCAAGGGGAAGCCCTTTGCTAGGTTCTTCCTGTTCTTCCACCAGTTCAACTCTTTTCTCACTGGCAGTGGCAGAGATATCTTCTGTTCCCAATCCGTTTTCTCTCTGTCGAACTGGAGAAGGAAGCAACTTTGGACAGGGCGAAACTTCCATTGGGCCCACTTCACCAAACCTATCGTAGATGTTAAAGAACCCAGGAGACTCATGACTTCCCTTGCCGAGGCCCTTTCAAGAACCTGGAGCTTCTTGACTTTGTCTTTTATCTTCATGACCCTCTCTGGAGACAAAAACACACGGGCAGAAATGGTATTTATCACTGCTCCGAGGAACACGATGGTCTGAGACGGAATCAGGGAGCTCTTATCTATATTCAGAAGCCACCCGTGATCTTGAAGGATGTTCATAGCCACTAATGTATGATGCTCCACTATTCTTCGTGAAGGCCCTATGATGAGGAAGTCGTCCAGGTAATGGAATATCTCGATACCTCACATCCTTATGACGGCAATCAAAGAGACAAGGACCTTCGAGAAAGTCCTTGGCGCTAAGCTGAGGCCAAGCGGAAGTCCTCGGAACTGAAAATGTCTTCCTAAAGCCCAGAACCGAAGGAACTGCATGTGATTGCTGTTTACAGGGATTTGGTAGTAGGCGTCTTTTAAGTCTATTGAGGTCATCCAATCTCCCGTTTTTACACTCTTTAGGATGGTCTGTAAGGATTCCATTTTGAATGTCCTTACGTCTAGTATGGCGTTCCCTCCTTTCAGGTTCAGGATGAGACGCCACTTTCCCTGGGGTTTTGGGTTCAAAAACACCATGGAATACATCCCCCGGAACCTTTCGTGTGTAGGGACTTCCTCCAACACCTTCTGTTCCAGCAGAGTGGAAATGCAAGTCCTCATGGCCCTTCGTTTGACACCTGCCGACACTCTTGATTTTCTGAAAAGAGCAGTATTTGGACAAGAAGAAAATTTCATCCCGTAGCCCTCTTTTATGATGGATGTGACCCACACGTCTGTGACATTTGCGTCCATACCGGGTAAAAGAACTTCAGTCTTCCACCCACCATACCCGGATGGGCCCGAGGACCTTCAGAAGGTCTTCCCGGAGGTTCTGGCACCTCTACCTCTGGAAGCCTTATTGGAAGAAGAGTGAGAGAAGGACTTCCACGAAGAATTCCTGGAATACTCCCTTCCGGGTTTGTAGCTTCTGCTGTCCCGAAAGGACCGATCCTTGAATCGTTTAGTTTTCCAGGAGGAGGAAAAACTCTTTCTGCTGACTTGTGGTAGAAACGCTTTTTTCCCATCAGCAGCTTTCTGAATGGCATCTTCCAGGATCTTACCAAACAGGAGATCCCCCTGGAACGGGAGACCACACAAGGACGCCTTGGAGGAATAGTCCGCTCCCCAGGAATGAAGCCATGAGGCCCTTCTGGAGGCCACAGACAGGGCCATACTTTTGGCAATCATGTGAGTGATGTCCAGGGAGGCTTCTGAGCAAAATTCAGTAGCAAGGCTCAAATCCTTGAGACTCTCCAGGAGATGTTCTCTACGGACACCTTGACCAATGTCTTCCTCCAAATTAGCGAACCCTCAAGGCCCTGGAGAGAGTGGTCAGCGCTACTGCCGGATGAAGGGCGGAGCCTAGCGCCAGGTAGGCTTTAATTAGATCACCATCCATACGCTTTTCCATAGGCTCCCTCAAGTATGCCATGGAGTCTATAGGAAGCGTGGTCTTTTTAGCCATATGGATCACTGCAGCATCAACCTTGGGAACCGAATTCCAAAGGCAGCAGTCCATGGCAGAATAAGGATAAGTCCTCGTAAATTTGTTTTTCAAGGTGGACTTCCTCTCCGGCTTATTCCATTCCTGAAGGATCATGTCCCTTATAGAGGAATGTACCGGGAACGTTGGTCTATTAGGTTTCAAGTCCTCAAAAAACCTGTCAGCCTCTCTCAACTCAGATTTTTCTTCCGTGAGGCTAAGAGTGTCTCTGAGGAGGGTAATAAGTCTATCGATAGATTTCGAGTCCAGAGACCTGGAGGCATAATCAACTTCCTCCTCCCCTCATCCGAGACCTCCCACAGGTCAGGATCCTCTCCAGAGCTGGAAGACTGAGGTTCAGCTCTGCGTCTCTTAGGAGGACCACCACATCCCGTGGTAGACTTAAAGCCCTCAGCAATAGCACAGGAAATCCAAAGTTTAAGGTCGTGCTGCGGAGAAGTCTTACTGGGGACATTAGCCGCTTCCGACAAGCATTCCCTGCAGAGGTTCCTTCCAGGTGGAGCTGGTGATGAACAATTGATGCATCTATTGGTCTTGTCTCTGGATTTTCTTGCTGGAGAATCCAACTGTTTGCTGGGGCTGAAAGAAAGCCATATATAACATATATTACAGGCTCAGTATGGCACTCTTTTAACAACCCCCCCGAACAAACAAATGGCTCACCTATGTTTTCTAGAGAGGGATCTAGCAGAGGCAGAGGGAGAATCCATACTATGAAAAGGAACAAAGGAAAATTCAGAACACAATCTCAATAAATAAAAAAAGGCAAACTGGAAAGCAAACCCCAAGCCCCCAGCAAAAACCATGGAAAATAGGCAATCCTACCTCATAACGGCAGAAAACACACTCCAGGCAGCCAGGAGACAGCACAGAAGGAGAACTGGCGAGAATTCAGACCGCAAATCAGAAGTTCCGAACAGCTGACAGGCAAGTGTCAGCATTCCCCAGTTTAAATACCTCCGCGCCCGGTTCCCGCATGCGCAGAGCGCTGGAACGCACGCCAGGCGTTCCAAGCCTCGCGGCCGGCGCGAGGCACTTCCGGGTTCGGCAATTCCGCGGCTGGAACGCACACCGCGGAAAACAGCAACGCTGGCCGAGGAAGACCAGAATACAGCCCCCACAAGTACAGCAACTCCCAGTAAGCCCCCAGGGGCAACACAGGCCATGAAGGCAGGAACAACAACTCCCAATAGAGCACAATAGAACCATCCACCAGGATGACTGCAGTATGGATCGCCAAAGCACTGCCAACAAGGTAAGGGGGGGATTTCAACACCAATTACTAGGGGCACTTCCAAGAACAAGGGGGAATTTTTAAGGATAACCAACCCCAGGAAGCTTAGAACAGTGTCTCCCTCAGAACACTAGACATACATCCCACGCAGCAGTTCAGTACTTAATCTGAACCTGACCCAGTTAGCCCTACTCATGCAGGCTGTTTACTGGGTCCTTAAAATGAAGAGAGGCTGAACTTCATTTGGAACGAACCCACGACAAACGCAGGAAGGTGGCCATAAAATAAAAAGTAAAAAAAGTCCTGTAGAACTTGCTAAGGACAGGAAAAAAGTCTGGTGTAGGGGGAGGAGGGACTCGTTATACCATAGGTCTAATTAATTAATTAATCTAATTTATTCCTGTCCTGAGACTGCTAAGGGAGGAGCTACCCATAAGTGATGCTGCCATGATTAGCCAGGAATACAAAGATATCTGCCTCATTCAATTTGACTTTGTGTATTTACAGCATTAACACCCAGCACTCCCAAGCAACCAAGTCCTGCAGAATCTTCTGAGCAGAGGTATCATCTCTGGAAGATCTACTCAAGAATACCTGTATTACTGTTTCCTTTAAACTCTTATTTTAAAGTTGTGTTCTATTCCATCTCCCTCCCTATACTATCACTACTTAATTGATAACTATATCTCCCATCCTGATCTTCTGTTTTTGTTTTTCTTAAAGCTGGTATGATCATGTAATTTTATGTTCATTCTCTAAGATTCGTTGTTAATTGTTTGTTACTACTCTCACTGATAATCTAGTAAATTTATGTTCATTGTTTATGACTTTCACCTATCTGATCCTTCCTATCTTTTTATCACAAATGTTCTCTCCTTTTAGTTTGTCATCTCTAATTAATTACCTCAATAGCCCCATGTCTCCCCACCCATAATAGTGTGTTTTATTTCTTTTTTCTAACCTCAGACTTATATTTCAGACTGGGCCCCTTAAAACAGCATTAACACCCAGCACTCCCAAGCAACCAAGTCCTGCAGAATCTTCTGAGCAGAGGTATCATCTCTGGAAGATTGCCCACCCTACCCTCCCCACACCATCCCACCCCATGGTCAACAACTTACTTATAGATAGTGCACATCAGCTGGTTTCCTTAACACACCAATCAAGTCACTAAACCTCTCCTCACCTGAATTCATTTAACACACTGCATCCTTACATTGGTTTAAACACTCATTGATATTTGTGTATATATGATCTACATATCTATATAATACACATTTTCTCTAATGTTCTCCCTTCTATTTTTCACTTTAACACTAACTTCTCTGATCACTAAAATATCCCTATCCTTCCACTCACCTGTCCCTGGAAACACAATCATCATTACTTCCACCTTACTCCCCTCCCCTCTCTATTCATCCCATGCACTCTACACATACCTTTCCAGCCTATCTCCACCAACTGCTCCCAAATCCTCAATATATATACCCTCCTACAAAACTTTCAAATCCTACTCCCACCTTCACTTCCTTTCTATCCTTCTGCTCCTAGCAGCTGGTGATGTCTCTCCAAACCCCGGTCCCCTCTCAACAAACACAGCACATACTAACCCAAGGACCCACACTAATCTCATACCCATCTCATGTTCCTCTAGATCCTCCTTCAATACTGCCCTCTGGAACGCACGCTCTGTTTGCAATATAACTAAATCCACTGCTGTCCATGACTTCTTTATCTCTCGTTCAATAGATTTACTAGCCTTAACAGAAACATGCCACTGTAGTACCTATACTAAAAAAAACATCCCTCGACCCATCCACCCTCTCTAACTACCGTCCCATATCCCTGCTCCCTTTTTCCTCAAAGCTTCTGGAAAGACTTGCCTTTACCAGTGTGTCTCATTTCCTCAATTCCAACTCTCTCCTTGACCCCCTTCAATCTGGCTTCTGCCCTCTCCACTCTACAGAGACTGCCCTTCTCAAAGTCACTAACGATCTAATCGCAGCTAAATCCAAAGGTCACTACTCCATACTAATTCTTCTTGACCTCTCAGCGGCCTTTGACACCGTTGATCATGCTCTCCTTCTTCAAACTCTTCAATCGCTTGGACTCTGTGACTCTGTCCTCTGGTGGTTTTCCTCTTATCTCTCTCAACGCTCATTCAGTGTCTCCTTTTCTAATGATACCTCCTCCCCTCGCCCTGTCTCGGTTGTCATCCTTGGTCCCCTTCTATTTTCTCTTTATACTGCCTCTCTTGGCAAACTTATTACCTCTTTTGGATTCCACTACCACCTGTACGCCGATGACACCCAGCTATATCTCTCCTCCCCGGACCTCTCCCCTGCCGTCCTGCAACGTGTCACTGCTTGCCTTTCTTCCATCTCTGACTGGATGTCCTCCCGCTTTCTGAAACTCAATCTCTCAAAAACTGAGCTCCTTGTCTTTCCTCCTCCTAATACTGATCCTCCTCTTTCGCTCTCCCTTCAAGTTTGTGGTACCAACATCAGTCCATCCTTGCAAGCGCGCTGTCTTGGCGTCATACTTGACTCTGGTCTCACCTTTGAGCCTCACATCCAGCATGTTGCCAAATCCTGTAGATTCCATCTTAAAAACATAGCCCGCATCCGCCCCTTTCTTGCACCAGATACCACCAAGGAGCTTGTCCATGCTCTAGTAATTTCCTGCATGGATTACTGTAACCCTCTCCTGATTGGTCTTCCCAAAAGCCGTACTGCACCCCTACAGTCCGTAATGAACGCTGCTGCTAGACTGATTTTCCTCTCTAGTCGTTTCTCTCACACCTCACCCCTCTGCCAGTCCTTACATTGGCTTCCTGTATGTTATAGGAGTCAATTCAAGGTACCAACTCACACCTGTAAAGCACTGAACAACTCTAGCCCCTCTTATATCTCCTCACAGATCCATAGGTATGTCCCTTCTCGGTCTCTCCGCTCTGCCCGTGACCACCTCCTGTCCGTTGTCCGCACTCGTACGGCCAACTCGCGATTGCAGGACTTCTCGCGGGTGGCTCCCTTCCTATGGAATAGCCTGCCTACCGCCATCAGACTCTCCCCTAGTCTTGCATCTTTTAAGAAGTTCCTTAAAACCCATCTCTTTAGGAAAGCTTATGGCCTCCAAGACTAACCAATGCCTCACATACCTGTCTCTTGCCCTCTCCTAAAGGGCAGTCCACCTTATTTGATTGCAAATTCCTGTCCTAATGTGTTTTACACCCCACCTCCTATAGAATGTAAGCTCGATCGAGCAGGGTCCTCTTCAACCTATTGTTCCTGTAAGTTTATTTGTAATTGTCCTATTTATAGTTAAATCCCCTCTCATAATATTATAAAGCGCTACAGGATCTGTTGGCGCTATATAAATTGCAATAATAATAATAACACATAATAGTGCTATTTATACTGTCAAACCATTCCTTGTAACATTTGACCCTATAGTTCTGCTTTTGTTTGTCTATTGTTCAGTTTCTAATAGGGCATTACTTAGTCATGTTAATATTGATCTACTACGGTATGTTGTATAAAATGTTGCTTTCTTTTCTTGGCCTTCAAACAGTTTTTCACAGGTTAGGGACTTCAATACAATACTACTGTATACTAACCCTGAGGTGAGTCAGAAAGCCCATAGATTCAGCACTACCACCTAATTTGCTAATTATATAAATTAGAAAAAAGTACAAAAGAGTACAAAGTTCCCAATGTATGGGAATTAGAGTGTGTACCACGGAACTCAGTAGGGGATAACCCTTGTATGCATACAAAAACACAAACAAAAAGGTGATCCTAAGCCTAGTAGGCTTTAGTAACACCAAAGAAAAGAGTTCTGTGGATGTTGTTCTGTACATAAATAAATACAATTTAAAAATAAACCATTGTATTAAGGGCATCAAGAACGATCCCAGAGACAAAAAAAGGAAACTTAAAACACCAACACATCCATACACACACTGGGGAGACTGGAATATATTTCACTAGATTTGCAGATAACCTATCTTTATCTGCAAATCTAGTGAAATCCCCAAGAAAAGATCCTCCGTTACCACTGGGTGGGGGAGATGGTTTAGTTAAGGATTCTAGCCTATGTTAGATCAATCACTAGTTTATCCTAGTAGATTTAGTGAGTATAGAATCACTATTAATAGTATCTCTAGATAGCTTTAATCAGGCTAGTCATGTGGATACTCTTTTTTCAATAGTAGAGTTCTCTTTTAAGCTGTCCTATCACTGTGAGGTGGTGTATATATATATATTTTCTCTTGGCTAAAAGTTTTATGGTGGTTTACGTTTAGGGTAGAGACTTTCAATACACACAAGTCTACATATTCCCCTTTATACACCTATCTTTATCTGCAAATCTAGTGAAATATATTCCAGTCTCCCCAGTGTGTGTATAGATGTGTTGGTGTTTTAAGTTTCCTTTTTTGTCTCTGGGATCGTTCTTGATGCCCTTAATAAAATGGTTTATTTTTAAATTTAATTTATTTTTGTACAGAACAACATCCACAGAACTCTTTTCTTTGGTGTTACTAAAGCCTACTACGCTTAGGATCAGGGCCGGCGCTACCTGTTAGGCGGACTAGGCAGCAACCTAGGGCGCCCCTTGGGAAGGGACGCCCCCAGGAGCGCCGGCACCCCTCATGCTGCAGCCGCCCGAGCGCTCTACAGAGAGCCTCAGGCGGCTGCAGTTTTGCCCGGGCTGGTGCGTCCATGAGGGCGCACCGCCCGGGCGCAGCATGAGGAGAGGGACTAACAGGAGGGAAACGCTCAGCGCTCCCTCCTGTCACTCCCTCACTGTATGGTCCGCCGGTACAGGGAGCATCTGCACTGAGTGTGCACTTCCTGTTAGTCCGTCCGGGTACAGGAAACAAAAGTTCCCTGTACCCGCGGATCATACAGAGCTCGGCCACGCTACAACACAGGTGGGGGGAGATAAATAGAAAGGGGGGGCTGAATAGAAAGAAGGCGGGGGAGATAAATAGAAAGGGGGGAGATAAATAGAAAGAATAGGGGGGAGATAAATAGAAAGGGGGGGGAGATAAATAGAAATAAGGGGGGATAAATTGAAAGGAGGGGAGATAAATTGAAAGGGAGGGAGGGGAGATAAATTGAAAGGGGGAGATAAATTGAAAGGGGGGGAGATAAATTGAAAGGGAGGGGGGAGATAAATTGAAAGGGAGGGGGATCAATTGAAAGGGGGGGATAAATTGAAAGGGAAGGGAGGGGAATTGAAAAGGGGGTATAAATTGAGGGGGGATACATTAAAAGGGATGGGGGGGATAAATTGACAGGGAGGGTGGGGGGATAAATTGACAGGGAGGGTGGGGGGATAAATTGACAGGGAGGGTGGGGGATAAATTGAAAGGGGGGAATAAATTGACAGGGGGAAAATAAATTGACAGGGAGGGGAGGAAGAAATTGACAGGGAGGGGGAATGAGAGTGGGGAGGGGAGAAGAGAGTGGGGAGGGGAGAAGAGAGTGACAACGGGGAGAAGAGAGTGACAACGGGGGAGAAGAGAGTGACAACGGGGGAGAAGAGAGTGACAACGGGGGAGAAGAGAGTGACAAGGGAGGGGGGAGAAGAGAGGGACAAGCAGGGGAGAAGAGAGTGACAAGAGAGGGAGAAGAGAGTGACAAAGGAGGGGGGAGAAGAGAGTGACAAGGGAGGGGGGGGGAAATTGACACCCAACACACACACACACACACACACACAATGCACCCCTTACACACAGAAAAATACACAATGCATTACACAAACATTCACACACACACAAGCAATGCAACCCTTACACACAATGCATCCCTTGCACACACAGAAACACACAATGCATTCCTTACACACACTCAATGCACCCCTTACAGACGCACACATTGCATCCCGTATATACACAGAAACATACCTTGCAGCCCTTACACATACAAACACAGATTCACACAATGCATTCCTTACACACATATCAGGACATCCCCTACACATTCCACCCCCTGTGAACAAACTCATTGGTGAAACATGAAGGTGGACCCTGGGACCCAGACCTTGAGCTGTGTAATGGGCCCCCAAGAAATGGTGCTGCTTCCCGTTCTCCCAGAACATTGATTTTTGTGACCACAGTTACAAACAGCCTCCAGAGAGCCTGTTCTACACCAGACCAGTGGAGCCAGACTGCAGCTAGAGCCCATCATCCTCCTCATCTGGTTGTAAGTAGGCAATCTAGTATATTATTCGTGGCACTAATCTCTAATTTACCTCACATTAAAGAAACACTATAGTCCCCAGAACCACTTCAGCTTAATGTAGTGGTTCTGGTGTCTATAGCCTGTCCCTGCAGGCCTATTAATGTAAACATGGCGGCACTGCAGCACTGGCGTTTTTTTTACCTTTTTTACCCCTTACAATTGAATTTAGGTATCTTACTGTTTACAAAAAATGTTAACTCGTTAAAACATCTATTTCTTCTCCTCATACAAAAAATGCTTAATTTGCACAAAACCCTTTATTTCACACAATGTTACTACAGCTTTACTGCATGGGACGCTAAGCGCTACCCTCTATTTACAGCTAGTGGGCTATCCACATCTAGGGGTCCACTGCTGGTTTCTCCACTAAAAAGGGACGCAGGCTAACCAGCTCTACTATCTGGGGCCACCTGTGAGGACACTAGTCCAATCATACTATCCTCAAAGTACTATACCTTGGTTAGGGGGGGTTGTGTGCTGTTATTCCTCCCGAGCGACTCTACTATTTTGTAATCTTTATGAGGGTGACATCACTGTCTTTCCCTAGATACAGATTGATAGCTATTTATAGCATTTAAAACAGTGTTGCAATCTAGCTCCTACTAACTAGGTTTGCTGTGAGGTCCCCTCTCTCGATTGAGGATCCCTATTCTCCCAACTGTATATACACATTTTTTCACTGTATATACATTTTTAATTAATTTATTTTAATTTCAGTCACATTATATATTTTTTTGTGTGTGTTTTTTTCTTCCCTACAAGGGACTAATAAATATTTATTATTTTTCATATTTTGCATGCATGTCCCATACTGGCAATTCCTAGCCAATACTATGGACTATTCTACTTAGGGGTATTGAGACTGACGATTGGGAGGACCTACTGTGTAATCCCTCTCTGTCAGCCTTGTTCTCTTCTATATTCAATTCCATGGGTTATGCCCTTATACCCTGCAACCCCCACCAACCCCAATGTAGGATTGTATCTATTTATTTATTTATTCTCTTCCATTGGTGGCTGTGTCGTTTCTCTACAATGTAAATATACTTTATCTGTATGTACATTATCAGTTATTTCTTTTAATAAAAATATTTTACAGCAAGGTTTGTGGCTACATCAATAATCTCTAAATGGGAGTTCCTCCATAAATACCCACTTAGTAATGACAAAATAATCTCTAAATTATTTGCACAGCATTATTGTTGGCATTACACACTGACCTGAAAGGGTTAAGCATCACCTACTATATTATATTAACACAAATATATGAAACATATATGAACCAGTTTAGTATAAGAGTAACTTATACATGCTTTGAATTGCATGTTTCCCCATCTATGAATAGTCACAAGATGTATATTTGTTTTTTTTTATTCAATTTTGTTTAAGATATACCCTTACTTTAAGTGCAGCTAGGCCAAAGAGTTAGAAACATAGAATGTGACGGCAGAGAAGAACCATTTGCCCCATCTAGGCTGCCCAATTTTCTAAATACCTTCATTAGTCCCTGGCCGCAATTTATAGCTAGCATTGCCTTATGACAATCTCACGCATGCTTAAACTCCCTCACTGTGTTCAACTCTACCACTTCAGCTGGAAGGCCATTTCATGCATCCACAACCCTCTCAGTAAAGTAAGTTCCTGATATTATTTAAACCTTTGTCCCTCTAATTTAAGACTATGTCCTCTTGTTGTGGTAGTTTTTCTACGTTTAAATATACTTTTCTCCTTTACTGTGTTGATTCCCTTTATGTATGAAATGTTTCTATTATATTCCCCTTTCATCTTTCATCCAAGCTATACATTCTAAAATCCTTTAACCCCTTAAGGACAGAGCTTCAGAAGCTTGTCTTTCACTTAATGACAACGGCATTTTTTGCATTTTTTGCTATTTGCGTTCAACTGCAATTTGCATTTTACTAATTTATTGCACCGACACATATTATATACCGTTTTTTAAAGGACAGAAAGGGCTTTAATTTGATGTAACACATGTATATATAAATGCTTATTTATTATAAAAAAAATACAGAAATATGCAAAAAAATGAATTTTTGTGTGTTTTTTTTACAGTTTTTGCAATAATAATGTGTACATAATTAGTGCAGGTTAAGGAAAGTAATTAAAAATAAATTCATTTAGTTGTTCTGAATTACAGAATATATAATGTGTCTGGGATTTTCAGTTTTTTTTTGGTAGTTACAGGTCACAAAGCACAAGGAGTAAAATAAACTTTTTATGTGGAGCGATTTTAGAATTTGGTATGTTTGTCTTGTAAGCCTAATAGCCATAAAAGAAAACAAAATTGCCACACAAAAGTATATATTTATATAAAGTAGACACCACAGGCTATTTACCTAAGGTTGTTTTGACACTTTCTACGTAGCCATTTTACCGCCAACCTCTGCTAAATATTGGAGTAAAATTGTGTTTTTTGGGGGTTTTCGCACACAAACTTATAACAAAGAACTTCTCATGTGTATTTTGTAAATTTGGTGTGTGCTATTCCTGTACAAAGTTTTATTATGTGTTCAGTTACTTCTGCTGAGTACAACGGTACCCCCATTGTATGTCTTTGGCACTATTTCGTGAAGCTACAGTGCCATATAGGAGACCTGTCCTTTTCAGTATTCACAGTAGAATTTTGAGAGACGGATTTAATGAGCCTATGCTTCCATTTGGGGTATTATAGTAGTTTGACTGTTCAAAAAAACCCCACAAAGGCCTACCATTTGTAAAAGTAGACACTCCAGGGTATCTCGTAAGGTGCATATTGTGCCTTAACATGCCCCCATTTTTTTACCATTACATGCCAAAGTATGTGGTAAAAAATAATTTTGTGCATATTTTACATACGGATTGCATTTTTGCTGGGCATTTTGTATATTTCATGTGTGCCACTAAGTTCAAACCCCCCAAATTATGCTCAGCTAAGTCTTCTGAGTAAAAGGACACCCCCATTGTATGTCTATGGCACTATTTCGTGAAGCTACAGTGCCATACAGGAGACCTGTCCTTTTCAGTATTCACAGTAGAATTTTGAGAGACGGATTTAATGAGCCTATGCTTCCATTTGGGGTATTATAACAGTTTTACTGTTCAAAACACCCCACAAAGGCCTACCATTTGTAAAAGAAGACACTCCAGGGTATCTCATAAGGTGCATATTGTGCCTTAACATGCCCCCATTTTTTTACCATTACATGCCAAAGTATGTGGTAAAAAATAATTTTGTGCATTTTTTACATACGGATTGCATTTTTGCTGGGCATTTTGTATATTTCATGTGTGCCACTAAGTTCAAACCCCCCAAATTATGCTCAGCTAAGTCTTCTGAGTAAAAGGACACCCCCATTGTATGTCTATGGCACTATTTTGTGAAGCTACAGTGCCATATAGGAGACCAAGCCATATCAGTTTTGACCGAACTTTGAATTTTGACGCCGGGCCTATGTGCAATTTCCAAGCATCTTTGCAGGTTTTAAATTCAAACTACCCCACAAAGGCCTACCATTCCTTAAAGTAGACACCCCAGGGTATTTCAAAAGGCATATTTTGAACCTTAGCGTGGGATCATTTTTCCGCTAGCTTGTACCAGGTGTAGTGGTAATAAGCGTTTTTTCTGCCTTTTTGACACACAAAGTGAGTTTGCACAGTATATTTTGCAAACCTTATGTGTACTACCACTGTATAATACTTCATATGTTGCTCAGCTATGTCTGCTGAGTACAAAAATACCCCCGTATGTACCTTTGCCAGGTATATGTGGACATCGGAGGGGCACATTTGGGACAGAGCCATTCCATTTTTTTTCAAATTTTGAATTTTTACGCTGTGCCCATGTCCCATTTTAGAGTATTTTACCAGGCTATATAATCCAAATACCCCATAAAGCCATACCATTTCTTAAAGAAGACATCCCAGGGTATTTCAAAAGGCATATTTTGAACCTTAGCGTGGGATCATTTTTCCGCTAGCTTGTACCAGGTGTAGTGGTAATAAGCGTTTTTTCTGCCTTTTTGACACACAAAGTGAGTTTGCACAGTATATTTTGCAAACCTTATGTGTACTACCACTGTATAATACTTCATATGTTGCTCAGCTATGTCTGCTGAGTACAAAAATACCCCCGTATGTACCTTTGCCAGGTATATGTGGACATCGGAGGGGCACATTTGGGACAGAGCCATTCCATTTTTTTTCAAATTTAGAATTTTTACGCTGTGCCCATGTCCCATTTTAGAGTATTTTACCAGGCTATATAATCCAAATACCCCATAAAGCCATACCATTTCTTAAAGAAGACATCCCAGGGTATTTCAAAAGGCATATTTTGAACCTTAGCGTGGGATCATTTTTCCGCTAGCTTGTACCAGGTGTAGTGGTAATGAGCGTTATTAAATGTATTTTTTTACTTTTTAAAACTTTTTTTACTTTTTAAAACTATTTTTTAAACTTTTGTTTTGATTATTCATTTTTTTAAAGTTTCCTAAACTTTCGTAAAACTTTTTTTTACAGATTTAACATTTTTCTAAGCTTTTTTTTTACGTTAACCCCTAACTAGCAGTAAGCAGCACTAACAGTAAATTCCCCATTTTCCCATAACTCCCACCCACCCCAGCTAGCAAAATATTTAATTATACAATATTTAAATTAGTTAATTAAATAAATTTAACCCCTGAGGGTTAAAAAATAAATAAAAGTTAATCGTCAGGGGTTAAAAAAAAAAATTAGAACAGTATAATACTGTGATCTGTATTTTGATCACTGTAGGCAGTGATCGACTGGCAGGGAAGGGGTTAATTTTTATTTGGACTGGGTAAAGGGTTTATTTTTTTACATTTTTTACTTAAATGTTATTAAAACTTTTTTTTTAACTTAATTTTTTAACTTTTTAAAGCGTATTTTTAAACTTTTTTTAACGTTAACCCCTAGTTAGCGTAATACTAAATCCCCCAATTCCCCACTAACTTCCACCCTCCCCAGCTAGCTAAATTTATAATTTTAAAATATTTAAATTAATTAATTAAATAAATTGAACCCCTGAGGGTTAAAAAAAAAAGAATTAACCCTCAGGGGTTAAAAAAAAAATCAGATCTTAGTAAAATGTAATCCCTGCTAATTGATCACTGTAGTCAGTGATCAATTGGCAGGGAAGGGGTTAATTTTTTATTAAAATGGGTAAAGGGGGGCTAAAGGGGGGGGGGATTTTAATTTGACTATATTTTCTTTCCACCAGGGGGCAGGATCACTGAAGATCCGGCTCCCTGCACTTCACACAGAACCAGGAAGTGCAGGGAGGCGGAGGTGAGTATAGAGAGCACATGTGCCCGCTCTGGCATGCTGTCAGAGCGGGCACATGTACTCTGACAGCCCGATCCGGTGCTCCCGGTCTGCCTCTAATGCAGAGGCAGACCGGAGCACCATTAACCCCGCGATCACCGCGATTGCGGCGATCTGGGGTTAATTTTAACGGGTGACGGACGAGGTCCGTCACTCGTCGTTAACGCATTCCCCTGAGTGACGGACCTCATCCGTCACTCGTCGTTAAGGGGTTAAAAGACCACTATAGTACCAGGAAAACAAACTAGTTTTCCAGGCACTATAGGGTCTTTGGGTCCCCCCCGCCCTCATGGCCCCCCTCCCGTTGGGCTCTACCGGTAGGTAGAGGTTAAAGGCTTACCTTTCTCCAGCGCCGGGTTCCCTCGGCGCTGGGGACTCTCCACCCTCTTCCACCGAATGCGCATGCGTGGCAAGAGTTTGCGCGCATTCAGTCAGTCCATTGAAAGCATTCTTAATGATTTCCTATGGACGCAGGTGTCTTCTCACTGTGAAAATCACAGTGAGATGGGCAGAAGTGCCTCTAGTGGCTGTCAATGAGACAGCCACTAGAGGCTGAATTAACCCTAATGTAAACATAGCAGTTTCTCTGAAACTGCTATGTTTTCAGCAGACAGAGTTAACCCTAGATGGACCTGGCACCCAGACCACTTCATGAAGCTGAAGTGGTCTGGGTGCCTAAAGTGGTCCTTTAACCTATTCTGGTAAAAAAAAAAAAAAAAAAAAAAAAAGGTTATGGCAAATGCAACAGGGAACTTTTGAAAGGAGGAGTGTGGTCAAAAGTGCCAATGTGATCAGACAACAACTGATGCTGAGGAGGTGCTGAAGAAACATTGAAGGAGGACATGTTTCAAATTAGGTATATTGTAATAAAAAAAATCAGTTTGGTTTTTGACCAGGGATGAGCATGTAAATAGCCAATAAGGTGCCATTATGCTGACATGAAAATTACATTTAAACATTAATTTTCAGAAATGAATAAAAAAAATTCTGATGGCAGCTTTATAGTAAATTGCTTGTTGTTAAAAGGGTTAAAATATACTATGTATTTAACCAGTGCAGCTCAAATGTTTAACACAACATATCACAAAGTTATCATTCAGTCACACTAATGCATCCATATATAGTTGTAATCAGTAAACAATGCATTTGCACATTAACCAGCATTTATGCAATCAATAACAGATTTGCAAAATAAATAATATAGCTTAGACTGTTTACGTTCAACATTTAAAAAAGAACATTAACAACTTGTATTATAAATAATGATTTGTAAGTAATGAACAATTAAGATCTGAAAGATTACATTACTCTTTACATTAGTTAAAACACTGTACCCCAATATATGTTAGAATTATATGTATACCTAGTGGTCTGACGACAAAAAATGGATTCATGACATTAAAAAAAATGGATTTATGAGGTTGCAAGCTACCATTGTTATAGATAAAATAATTACATAGATCAATGAAATGGGTTGAAATTATGGTTGACACTTCAATAAATGAAACCCTCTACTGGTTTTTGAACAGCCAAAACAAGAAAGAAGAAAACTAAAGTGTTTGTGTTCTTAACACTCCACTTTGAGTTGAAGTGCATGATGCATATTGTCTTGACTTGTTAACCTAAATGCAATATTTATTCGGCATAAATATCATAGCTCGGAACAATGTAGTACACTTGTGCAAAATGAAAATTAGTTTTTCCAAAGAGAATCATGAAAGAGTAATTTAATGAGTATTAGTTAGGGATAAAATGAAACCATACAGGCATAACTCATATTAAGAATTTCTAAAACATACTTTATTGCGAGGTTGGAACAAAAATAATGTTATTTAAATTGTCTATCAGCACATAGGATGTTAATACATTCAAGGAAGAAATGCCTTTAGTGCCCAATTTTCTTTGTAACTAAGTACAAATAAAGTGATTACACTTGCAGAGGTATAATACATCATTCTCAACAGCATGTACTGCAGATTGTAATAGTTTAGTTTCAAATGGTAAAGAATATCACAGTAGAGTTATACTTGAATAAACTGCAGTTTATCCTTGAGAAAGAAAGTACATATTATATTAATAGTACCAAACACATTGCTGCAATTTAATAGTGCAAGATTTCAAAAATAAAAAAGGTTTTTAGTTAATAAATATAATTTTATAGGCTATGAATTTTGGTTATTTTCATCATGTTTGTGGCATAAGAATTCCTTATTTTGTTTAACATTTTTGCAAATTCTGTCTGCCCCCCTATCTATTGCATTCAAATAATGATGGGAGATGCAGGCCATCTGAATGTGGAGGTCCAGAGTTTATACTATATATGTTAGTTGGGATATACAACAGCATAAATATATTTGCATAGTCTAACCATGCAAGCTGTCTGGTGGCCTGTTAATTAAACGGGCTGTACAAAGGGCAAGAGACTTAAAAGAAAAATTATCCCACAGCAGAGCACACAGTTCTTTCTTTACAGTAAGTACAATAAAGTCAAATTTTCTGCCTAGAAAATTGTCAAATCCTAACTACCATGAAACTATTAAAACCGAAACAAATCAAGAGTTAACACTGTGTCTTCTAAGAGATGTGCATATTATTGGTTAAAGAATTTCTTCAACCCTTTATGTTAAAGAAAGAATAATGCCCTATTGGCATTATTCTTTCACCCCTTCCCCCCTAAAAAGAAAAGAAAATGCTCAAAGATAATTTAAAATGTAAGTTTTACTCACCTTAATCCACGTCTCGCGTCACGGATGTCATGCTGAGGTCCAATCAAAGGCTTCTCATGGAGAAGCCTTTAATTAGACTATTTTTCCTGCCCATGGCACATGTATGACTGCTGAGATGGCAAGAGGAAGGGGAGTGGGAATGAAAGGAAAATGAGGAGAAGGGAGAGCGGGGAAGTAAAAAAACATAGAGGAAGTGACTGGGAGAAGGGAGGCCTTCTCTCTGTGTAAGAGGGAGAAGAGACAAGAGCTCTGCCTGCAGGGTAGATGCAGTAATGTCTATCACCAGTGTTAAGTGCACACTAACAACACACATACTTTATGCACAGAATTGACATTTGGCATTCTAGAACAGAGTTACATATTGGGAAATAAAGACATATTTTGGAAAAGGTAATGGGACAAGAGCAGAGAGGGTAAAGGCTATTAATAGTAAGCCTAAATGAACCAAGCAATATGCAGAATAACACTAATAAAACAAACAGAAAACAAAACAAGAACTGAACATTGATGCTACAATGATTTGTCATTGAAACAGAGTAATAGTATAGGGGAAGGAGGTACAGAATAATACAATAGAGAAGCAAGATATAAAGTATACATTTAAGCAAAATGAGTATTCATGACGTGATTCTCTAGAAATGCTACCTGGATGAATTTTTCTGAATGTTGTTTTTGGCACAGGCTGCGCACATGGCTTGGGCTTCAAGGGTTTATTTCATATTACCTACAACACTATTATTATTGTTCCAAGTATTATTTGAGTCAAAATGAAGAAAATACACAATGTAGCTATAATTCAGACTGTGTGCAAAAAAAATGTTTTGAAACTCAAAAAAAATAAATAAAAAAAAATTAAAAGGGGAAAATGTGCTGAGAAAAGCAGATGCAAATCAGATCCATAATCAAGTTTTTAGATGTGTTTTTCTTACAGGATGGCAGTATTTCAAACTTCTGCAATGCTGAAGAAACATAAATAATTTTGGCACTCAGTTCCACCAGGTAGTCTATGACTAAGTTATGTAGATGGATGAAATGCCTAAAATAGAGGTTACAATTTACAGTGGATCTAGCATTTAATTAGTAAATAAGCAGAAATTCCTACCAAATTAGTCAATTGTTTTTTTTTTATTTTATTAAAAAAAACTTAATGTACCTAATTTAGATCAGAATGTTTCCAATTGGTTATAAAATTAGCTATCAAACTTTATTCAGAAACCTCATAGTTTTCTATGAGCTAGCCATGTCTTTTTTAACATTTGTCAGAATTATCCGGCAGCTGTCAGTGCTACTCTGTAACTGCTAGCGAGTAGGATTGCATTGTCCTTCAATGTTGCAGAGAATATTGGACAGTGTCTGAATGCCACTCTGAGCTTGTTCATATGCATACTGTCATTTATCACCTGTCAGTACTGTCACTTCATCAGCTTAGCTACTGTAAGCACTGTATAGTCTTACAATATCATACCTTTTCTGTCTTGTCTTTCACAACAGCTTAACGAGATTATAAAAAAGATGGTTAAAACTCAGTAGTGTAAAGATGCTAAAATAAAGTGAAAAAATAAAGCTATAGTACTGCATGCTAGATGCATTCTTAAAATACATAACAATTTGTCAACAATAATATAATTCAATCAAACCCACCAATAGACAGTTAAATATTTTTTTTTTTTTTAGAAAAATGCATTATTAATTATATAACAGAGGATCAAGAGATCTGCATTCTAAGTTGGGCTTTACAAAGTGCCTATTAAAGGGTTACTCCAAACAAAACAGTGTTTTAGCTGCAATCCCTAAAGAGTCCAAGTATCCTCTTCTGGTGAGGTCATTCCTCTCACTGAAATGGAAGGCATATCCAAAAGGCTGGACAAAGGGGAGGACTAGGGCAGCATGGAGAGGGGGATGACAGCAAAGTATATGAACTAATGACAGATTACTTTTATGCACAGAATTCTCATTAGTCATTTCAGAACAGCTATCCCAGAAATCTCATTGATGCTGAAGTTACACCTCTAAGAGTAAGGTTACCTATCTATATGTGCAGTATTTATTTTCTAATATATTTATCAATGTTTTGTGTAATATAGAATAACAGATAACATAACAATGACATATATACACTAACTTGTGAATTGTTGAATAAAACGCAGGAAAAATAAAATATACATACAAATTATAATTTCCTATATCGGTGAGACAAGTAAAATATGTACAGAAATAAAAATAAATTAGTTATAGCCTGGTACTAAACAAATTTACTTCAAACTGAAAAGCTGCACATACAGACTTGAAGCACCTTGACCCCTTCAGATCACCAAATGGTTCTTAGAGTAACCATTCAAATGATATCTCAGATGAGGATTATGAAGCTTCATCCCTCTAAAACAAATGTATGTATGTCCCTAAAAATCCATTTTATATAGACACATCCTATATAAACATTGCTGTTATCATAGGGCACAGGTAGGAAGTGTATGTGTTATTATTAGTGGAATTTAAAGGCACACTATAGTCACCAAAACAACTTCAGCTAAATGAAGCAGTTTTTGTCTATAAACTAAAATTGTTTTGGTGACTATACTGTCCCTTTAATGATAATCTCATAAATTCATGGATTTAGCAAAGAGATTTGCCAGAATGTAAAAAATCCCATTTTATCTCACCAAGTGATACTGTGAAGGAAAAACGTATTTGATCCCCTGCTGATTTTGAACGTTTGCCCACTGACAAATAAATTATCAGTCTATAATTTTAATAGTAGGTGTATTTTAACAGTGAGAGACAGAATAACAAAAAAGAATCCTGAAAAACACATGTAAAAAAAGATATACATTGATTTTTATGTCAATGAGTGAAATAGGTATTTGATCCCCTATCAATCAGCAAGATTTCTGGCTCCCAGGTGTCTTTTATACAGGTAACACGCTGAGATTAGGAGCACTCTCTTAAAGGGAGTGCTCCTAATCTAAGCTTGTTACCGGTATAAAAGAAACTCTCCACCATGGCCAAGACCAAAGAACTGTCCAAGGATGTCAGGGACAAGATTGTAGACATACACAGTGCTGGAATGGGCTACAAGACCATTGCCGAGCAGCTTGGTGAGAAGGTGACAACAGTTGGTGCGAATATTCGCAAATGAAAGAGACAATAAATATCAGTCTCCCTCGATCTGGTGCTCCATGCAAGTTCTCACCTTGTGGAGTTTAAATGATCATGAAAATGGTGAGGAATAGGGCCAGAACTACAAAGGAGGATCTTGTTAATGATCTCAAGGCAGCTGGGACCATAGTCACCAAGAAAACAATTGGTAACACACTATGTCGTAAAGGACTGAAATCCTGCAGCGCCTGCACGGATCCCCCTTCTCAAGAAAGCACATGTACAGGCCCGTCTGAAGTTTGAAAATTAACATCTGAATGATTCAGAGGAGAACTGGGTGAAAGTGTTATGCTCAGATGAGACCAAAATCATCAACTCAACTCGTGGTGTTTGGAGGAGGAGGAATGCTGCCTATGACACCAAGAACACCATCCCCACTGTCAAACATTGAGGTGGAAACATTATGCTTTGGGGGTGGTTTTCTGCTAAGGGGACATGACAACTGCACTGCATCAAAGGGACGATGGACGGGGCCATGTACCGTCATATCTTGGGTAAAAACCTCCTTCCCTCAGCCAGGGCATTGAAAATGGGTCGTGGATGGGTATTCCAGCATGGCAATGACCAAAAATACACAGCCAATGCAACAAAGGAGTGGCTCAAGAAGAAGAACATTAAGGTCCAGGAGTGGCCTAGCCAGTCTCCATACCTTAATCCCATTGAAAATCTGTGGAAGGAGCTGAAGGTTCGTGTTGCCAAACGTCAGCCTCGAAACCTTAAAGGGACACTATAGTCACCTGAACAACTGTAGCTTAATGAAGCAGTTTTGGTGTATAGAGCATGCCCCTGCAGCCTCACTGCTCAATCATCTGCCATTTAGGAGTTAAATCCCTTTGTTTATGAACCCTAGTCACACCTCCCTGCATGTGACTTGCACAGCCTTCCATAAACACTTCCTGTAAAGAGAGCCCTATTAAGGCTTTCCTTATTGCAAGTTCTGTTTAATTAAGATTTTCTTATCCCCTGCTATGTTACTAGCTTGCTAGACCTTACAAGAGCCTCCTGTATGTGATTAAAGTTCAATTTAGAGATTGAGATACAATTATTTAAGGTAAATTATATCTGTTTGAAAGTGAAACAAGTCTTATTTTTCATGCAGGCTTTGTCAATCATAGCCAGGGGAGGTGTGGCTAGGGCTGCATAAACAGAAACAAAGTGATTTAACTCCTAAATGACAGTGAATTGAGCAGTGAAATTGCAGGGGAATGATCTATACACTAAAACTGCTTTATTTAGCTAAAGTAATTTAGGTGACTATAGTGTTCCTTTAATGACTAGGAGAGGAGCTGCAAAGAGGAGTGGGACAAAATCCCTCTTGAGATATGTGTAAACCTGGTGGCCAACTACAAGAAACATCTGACCTCTGTGATTGCAAATAAGGTTTTTGCCACCAAGTAGACATGTGAAATTCGTTTCGGTCCGAATTTTAATTCGGACGAATTTCGGCAATTTGGACATTGGGATGCTTCCGAAGTGCCGAATTGCTTAAGTGCCGAATTTTGGAAGTCCCGAAATGAACCGAATTGTTGAAGTGCTGAATTGCCGAAGTCTTGAATTGCTGAAGTGCCGAACCGAATTGCCGAATTTTGGAAGTGCTGAAATGCTTCGGATTTCTGAAAAGTGGCAAAACAAGAGAGGGAGAGAAAATTAAGGGAATGATGACATTTCCTAGCCCTAAACCCACCCCTAACCCCACCCCTAACTTCACCTCTAACCCTACCCCTTACCCTGCTAGGGTTAGGGGTAGGGTTAGGGTTAGGTTTAGGGGTAGGGTTAGGGGTAGAGGAAGGTTGAGGTTAGGGTTAGGGTTGGGGTTAGATTAGGGGTAGGGTAGGGTTGGGGTAGGGGTAGGATTATGGGTAGGGTTAGAGAAGGGTTGGGGTTGGGTTAGGAGTAGGGTTAGGGGTAGTGTTGGGGTAGGGTTAGGGGTTGGGGTAGGGTAAGTATTGGGGTAGGGTTAGGGTTAGGGGTGGGATTGGGTTAGGAGTAGGGTTAGGGAACTGCTGAAGTCCCGAATTTCTGAAAAGCCGAAGTCCCAAATTGCTGAAGTCCCGAATTTCGAAAGTTCGAACCGAACCAAATTTTTTGCCCATGCACATCCCTACCACCAAGTACTAATTTGAAGTGGTCAAATACTTATTTCACTCATTGACATGCAAATCAATTTAGAACTTTTTGACATGGTTTTTTCTGGTTTTTTTGTTCTTGTTTTGTTATTCTGTATATCACTATTAAAATACACCTACCATTACAATTATTGACTGGTCATTTCTGGTCAGTGGGCAAATGTTCAAAATCAGCATTGGATCAAATACTTTTTTCCCTCACTTTTTTCCCTCATTTTAGAAAGAGCTGCCTTAAATTGATTTAGTTACTAAAACAGAAAATGACCGTAGTCCAGTAAGTAATTTTGTCCAATTGGAAGAATATTTAAGATATTTTAATTTTTTTTTAGATGAATATAGGTTACTTAAACTTAGTTTAACATATAGATAGTTCTGTAAGAGAATGCAAAGCTATATGATCATAAAACCAGAAGAAATGTCAATGTCAATCTCAAAGCTAAACATGTGATGATTTTGTTTTGATGCAAAGATATTTATCCAGGGTTTATTTGGATATCTACTATAGAGATTATCAGTATGGAACAGTTGCTTTGAAGATTCTTGGTTTCCATTATGAACATACTCTAGAAAGAAAAAAGAATCAAGAAGGTTGTTTTTTTTGTGTAAAAAAAAAAAAAATCCACAAGGGATTTAAATGACAACCACATGTCCTCCATATGTTGTGATGCTATAGCTACCATAACTTCAAGGTATGTCTAGGTAAGCCAAAATTATGGTTTAATGATTTAAACATTATTGATTTGCCACCCCTAATCATTGATGGCATTTTTTTATATATAAGCATTATGATTGTTTGAAGCTATAAAAATATCCTTTTTTTTTTTTTTTTTTTTTTTTTTTTTTAAAGAAAAGCTATTATTGTGGCTCAACTCCCAGAATGCCAGCGGAAGTCCTTTTTTTTTTTTTTTGTTTCTTCTTCATCTTTGTTTGCCTTATTTCAGTTGGAACAAAGACACAGAATTATCTCCTCGAAAAATATCCAGCCTATGGCAAAATAAAATGCATCACAAAACTAAAATGTTTTATTCATCTTCCACTTGCAGTACATTTCATTACAGCAATTCATAAGTGCGGGAAAATTACTTTTGCCTGAAATTGACACTGCAAATATGAGGTTAGAAGTTTAGAGCTACAGTTTATTTCAGCAGAATAAAGTAAAAGTATCTTAAATCTCTTCTCTTTGCATTTGTGAGGAGATTATATTTACATGCAAATAGATGGAATCAGCATTCAGTACTGTCATGCCTTCCCATGTGACTACACTAAAGTAATTCCTTTCCACCTAATCAACTAGTTTTAAAGGTGAAGTGTCTCTTCTATAGTGTCTGAGAACCCACTGGAAATCAAAGGGCATTTATAAATATTCAGCAATTCAGGCTCATTTTCCGCTTTCCTTTACAACTAATGTGGAATCCAGTGTTAACACAACCTATTATCTATAACTGTAGCAGATAAGAGAGCCGAGCCATACCTGTAGTTTGAATAAAAATGAAGGAGAAAGTAAATGACTGTGCTGGGTGGAGAGGGAAAGAAAATTCTCTGTTAAATAATATGTTGTGCGTTTCTTAAGTACACACGTTGTGATTATTCGTTGACAATAGCAATTTTAAGGGTTGCGATGTTTTCAAGGAGAAAAGGGAATTCAGGCAGAATTCATATTTCAGTATTAAAATGTGTTTGTGTTACAAAACTCTAATTAGTATTTACTTTAAGGTATCTACATCAAAGTCATTTTAAACCATTTTACCACATTAAAGATCAGAAAAACAATAAAATAACAAAATAAACAAAATGGTGGTAATAAGAGGTAAAGCTCTAATATTTAATAGAAGTATAAAATCACTTTCTGTCTGTAATTTTCTACCTCGTTTATGTATCTCAGTAAGGACTAAAGAGACCCAGGCAACAATGATGCATATATTACCATAATGCTACATCGCTATAATATACAGTGAGGGAAAAAAGTATAGAAGAAACACAAAATAACTTTCAGTCTCCCTCGATCTGGTGTTCCATGCAAGATCTTACCTTGTGGAGTTTCAATGATCATGAGAACGGTGAGGAATCAGCCTAGAACTACATGGGAGGATCTTGTTAATGATCTCAAGACAGCTGGGACCATGTTCATCAAAAAAATTGGAAACACACTACGCTCTGAAGGGCTGAAATTCTGCAGCACCCGCAAGGTCTCCCTGCTCAAGAAAGCACATGTACAGGCCCGTCTGAAGTTTGACAATGAACATCTGAATGATTCAGAGGAGAACTGGGTGAAAGTGTTATGCTCAGATGAGACCAAAATCTAGCTCTTTGGCATCAACTCAACTCGCCGTGTTTGGAGGAGGAGGAATGCTGACCTCAAGAACACACAAGTACACAAGAAATGGATCAGCGCATATATCAATGGGTAGGCAGCAACCACAACAAAGGGGATCCTTCTCACCCTTTGAACAAAAAACAGAAATGTAGAAAGATAAATAGGGGCTGCACCACAGGGAGTAATGGAATATAGTCAATGACAGGAAGTCCAGAGTTGTAAAATAAAACCTTTAGGTTTACACCAGATGGTGTCTTTATGGTATATTCATCGGGAGATGTACATTAATAAGCTTTGGAATGGTATCCTTAATCAGTCTCTCCAATATTCAGTCATATGAAATGGAGAGAAGAAGAGAGAAAGGACCTAATAGTGCAATAAGTATTGTATAAAGTGGTTATGGTGGAATAATAATAATAATGCACTCACATTTGGCAGAGCTGTAGCCAGCTCTAGCGTCTAGCGCTTTTTAGTGGTACAATCACCACTTTGGGATATACTGTAGGTATCCTCAGTCTTTGGGTTAGCTGGAGCTCAAATGACAACAAAAGTAGGGGGGCAACAATAGTGCTCTCAATAAGATAAAAAAACAAGTGTAAAAAGATATATAAAATATACTCATACAACGTAGAGCAGGCTGACTGCTCTGTGGTATCGGACCAAGTGGACTGTCTCTTCATGCCATGACACCAACAAAGCTCCATGTACTAGTAGAAGTTGTTAGCGTAATAATTGAAAAGCCACCAGGTCTAAGGAAGATTTTTATTGATCTTGCGAAGCAATCATGATGACTGTGAGATTTTAGAATATAACCCCTTCAGGTCTGTTTTGGACTTTTAGACTAAACAATGCCTACATTGACATTATCTGCTCATTCTCCAGCACCTCCTCCCCCCTGAGGCCTCTACCTTAGACTTAAAAACACACATCATTTAACCAACCATACATCTGTCCAAAGGGCTTTAACATTTCCTCTCTCTGGCTAAACACTTTTTTTGCAAGAAGAGAAAAAAACATATTACCAAATATTGGAGAATGGTTTAGAAAGAAGAAAAATAAGTTGTTACAAAATGCCTTTTGTAACTGTCTCTTTAAGTGACAAATTGCCCTGCTTCCCTGTATTATGGATAAGCCTTATTGCCAGCCTCCTTCATCATGACTATGGCCCTGGTGTGTATGGCCCTTTAGATACAGTCTGTGAGCAAATTGGGGCTTATGGACTTTTATGGGACTTGTGCTGGCCCTTTAAGCACATTTTGTGGGGCATAGGGAAAATTGGGACACTGCCCCTTTAAGACGGTGTCCCCAGACTTGTTTGGGACACTGCCCCTTTAAGCCTGTGTCCCCAGTGTCCCCAGACTTGGCTAAAATCCTTTGTTCATTTCTATTTTCCACTAAATGGGGGCTTACTGAACCAAGTACCACACAGGCGGACCACCCAAAAGTGGAAGTGTGCAGGCACTTGGGAGCCTACTGTAGGTAAATTGCCGACCGCTGAGTGGCCACAGTTCATGCAAACCAACACGTGGCGGCGGCCATCTTTGTTCATTCGAACAAGGTCAGCGGTATGTGTAGCCAAATTCATGGAACTGAAATCAACTACACATTTAGACGAACACCGCTGACCCTTACCTTCTCCTACACTAAGTTTGAAGCCGCAGAGACAAAGTCCCGTTCAGCAGTTTGAACTCACTGTTACACTGAGCCAAATGCACAAACTGCCTCATTAGTGCGTTCGAATGGGACTTAGACATTTTTCTGCCTGAAATAGACTGACCGCACAACTCAAATCTATGAGTATGCTGATTCTGAACATGTATTTTTTATATATTGGATGTATATTTTTAAAGTTACAGTGTATTTATTAAAAGTGTATTGTTCCTGCCTGTGATAATTACTTTAACCCATTGTGTACAGTAATTATATCACAGACAGAGGGGAGGATTTGTGTGTTATTGATGGGTGTGTTCTTACTGTATGTTACGTGTTTAATGGTTGTTCTGCAAAACCCTGTGGGCGGTCCTGTATGTGTAAGACCCCCATAAAAGAAGGCCCTTTGGTGCCAATTAAACAGAACTACTTGACCCTCTAACTTGCAGCCTCGACTCATGTTTGTAGGGTACAGCTATAATCAGTACAGGGATTGCTATGCTCTTCATACTCCCTTAGCTACTGAGCTCTTGTAAGAGCTCTTGTTCCTGATCCTGCTTCGCTCTACAGAAGGAAGAGGTTCACCTACTGGAACCTGGAGCCTGGTCATAGGTCCAGGGTAGATAGCAGACAGCAAGATCCCAGCCCAGCAGCGGCGGTTCATGGAGTCTGCAGTGCTTATAGTGTCGATGGTGCTCATGGTCCTTTCTACGGTCCAACTCCCAGCCAGCCTGGAGGCAACCATAACATAAGTCTTTTAAAAAGCAGAAGAAAAGACTGTTTGTATTCCATGTTACCATAAAATGTCTGCTAGTAGCAAGAATGCTGACTGCATGACAATAGCAGATACCACATGTTATCTATCCTCTCTTTTGCTGCTGGATTTTCACTACAAGGCTCCTTGCAACCCTACTAATTTCTGTCAAGGTTAATCTGAGAGTTGCAGCTTTAGACAACCTTTCAGGGATTTCCATATGCCTGTATGTACAGTTAATGTCTGTGACGAGGGCAATCTCGCCACATTGCATTGGAGGAGCCTGGTTGCCCGCCTGCTCCCTTTAGACTATGGACCAGACTTTTAACCCCTTAAGGGCACATGACGTGTTGGACAGTTTGGTCCTTAAGGGGTTAAATTACTTTATTTTCCCTGCAGAAAGGCTTATTCATGCCTTTCTGCCAGGACATTCGTTAGATTTTATCTACCGAACAAAATACCGAAGGCGCGACAACCGGGAAGCTGGCATGTGCCTTCAATTCACCTCCCTGAAGTTAGCGTGTGCCATCAATTGACCACCCAGTAGCTGCAGTTAACCGCAGCTTAATTGACTCTTATTGGGTGGCCGCGGTTACACTTAGCGGCCGCTAGATGGCGTTGTTATGGAGCTCCCGGGACGGCCAGAGGTGCTCAGCCCGGAATTAGTGCACTAAAAGCGGACACTTTTACGTGCAGGCACTGCTGAGCCAGTATTTTACTGTCTTTGTGTCCCCACATGTATAATGGCGATTTGCCTCTGTCCTGGGAGATAATTGGATTACTTCCCAATTATCTCCAGGATAGAGGGAGGGAAATTAGGATGCATTGTGGGGATGTTTTACTTCTGTGTGTCTGAATGTGATACATGTCTGTCTGTGTTACAGTCTCCCATCTGGTCCCCTAAGGGAGTGTCCACCAGGTGGGAGACCTGCATAAATACTGGGCAGGTAGCCCTGAATAAATCAGACCACTGCTTGACCCTCAACACAGAGCCTTGTCTCGTCTTAGGGGGGGTATGCTGTTAGAGACTGATTGCCAGGATTGTAAGCCACTTGGGTGCTTTTCCTGTTTGTCTGCTAGCAGCTATTCGTGAGGTTCCAGTTCGGGAGTTTGGAGTGCTACTGAGATTACAGTTCGGGAGTTTGGAGCATTCCTTGTATTCAGTTCGGGAGTTTGGTGTTCTGCAGTAGCTGTGCCTGTGTCTCTGGAAGGGGAAGATCTACTAAACGGTGTTTCCCCCCTTTTATGCCGGGGGTGCCGTTACAATGTCCTCATAAGTATGCATCTCAGTATGTGGCCAAACAGATGACATTTCAACATAGTTAGTACAGGGTTTGCCTGAAGAGATTGATGATGAGCAATTTCCAAGGATCAGGCGGCATGAACACTTCAGAATGATCACTACAACACAAACACAAGGACAAAAACTATTTGAGAGAGGATACATTTTTCTTATATTTTCTAACCAATGTCCCAGACCAAAAGTCCAATCAAAACCCAAATTTAAACCCTAAAATTATATGTCATGGCCTCTCTAACTTTAGTTTGTGCTTCATGCACTTTTCTATATTCACATGGATCTATCTAGTGACAATATCAACCTTCATCAAAGACCTTGATTTTACCAATACAAACTCCAAATTTGGAGGCATAAAATACTAAGTGATGAATATACCATAATATAGATATAGGGGATTTTCCCAGGGCACACCTATTTTACATCTGATCATAGTTGTAGCTTGCTTCTGTTCTGTGTACAAAAAAAAATCAATGCATACATTCATTCAATAACCCCCAAGAAAGTACAATTCCTGTATATGCTCTTTCACCTAAACATGATATTACAGTTCAAACATCTTTATCCATTTTAAAACTAATATCCTGTCTCTTCATCCTTCCTTCAGGTAATTTTTTATGAAGGAATATTGCTGGGATAATATTTTGTTTTTGGTTCTCGTCTCACTTTGGAAGTCAAATCCATCCAAACCTTCAATTGGGTAATAATAACATCTATTACTATTCAGCTGCCGATTTGGTTAATTCCGAGAGCGTGCGCGGAAAAGCGCTTTGAATCCCACTGGGAGAAAGGCGCTATATAAATACTAGTTATTATAAACCTGACTAGTAATGATAGGGCTTCTATCCTTTTTGGGACATTTTGTTTAAATATCTCCTAATACGGTCTTCTGGCAAAATGCCTTCAATTTACTAATGCAAGGGAAAGAATCAGTTTTGGATTCACACAAATAATAAAGTACATTATTCCTAAAGATTATGGTTGTATCAATTAAAGGCTTAATCATTTTGATAGGATATTTTGTATCTCTACTAGAAAACACCACAGCCCCATGGTCAATATGGTCGGCCTTTAGGTCTTGACATTTTATTTTGGATAAATCCATTAAACCCCATTTTATCAGCTTTAATCATTCCATGAAGAGATTCCAGGGACCATGGCACTCATACAAGTGGGTAATCAGAATTCATGGAATGTGAAGCTTACCAACAGACCAAGGAGTGATTAATTTAATTGGACAGTTTAAATGAATCATTTAAACTGATTTAAAATGATTTTCTATCACCAATGAGGACAGATGACTTGGTTCCTCAGCTCTGGCTACCTGTGTATCAAAGATGAAAGGGGTTAAAGTAATGTAAAGAAGAACAATCTTGCAAAATGCCATACATATATAACTATCAATAAAGACAAGACATTTGTGTCACAAACAAGTCAATGCACATTAAAAAAATAAGTAGATCTAGCTTTGAGCAGGGTAATACTCCCTAAATAGTACCCTCTTCCAAGGGAACTTGTAGTGATTTTGTTTCTATTATAAAGGTTACACAGATGACTTTTATAGAGAAAAAACAAGTAGCAAGAGAGGTGAGAACAGACAACTGCTCAATAGCCTGCCCTTCGGTGTATTCTTGTATTCAAGAATGTCAAAAAATCCTGAAGGGAGATCTCATCTCCCTTCCAGATGAAGAGTATATCATCGATGTAACAACAATATAGAACCAGGTTCTGCACCCAGCCATGACCCCATATATGTATCGAGTCTCCCAATGGGACATGAACAATTTTGCATAGCTAGGAGCGAACCTGGTGCCCATCGTCGTTCCACACTGTTGGACATAAAATTCCTCTCCAAACTAGAAATAATTATGATTGAGTATCCAGGTTATACCTTCAATAATGAAGTCTATCTGGATCTGGGGAAAGTCTCTGTATAGTTCCAGAAAATATTTAGTGGCAGCACACCCTTTTTTGTGTGTAATGATTGTATACAAGGAGCTCACATCAGCCATTACTAGATAGTAATTCTCCTCCCACTTTTGGTCTTTTAGAATTTGTAAGACACTTAACGTATCCTTTAGATGACTAGGGCTCCTTTGCACTGCTGGCTGTAAACATTTGTCGATATACTGTGAAAAATGGCTGGAAATAGACCCAATTACAGAAATAATTGGTCGACCCGGAGGGTTTTCCCTATTTTTATGTATCTTGGGGAGTTGGTATAATACTGAAATTCTGGGATGTAGAATGTCTAGAAATGTTAACTCTTTTTCATCTAGAATGCCTAGGGACTTACTCCCTTATCTAGTAGTTTTGTATATGTGATTTTAAAATCTTTAGTTGGGTCTTTGTTTAATTTCATATATGTATTTTCATCACTTAGTAGTCTCAGGCATTCCTCAATTCCTGAGACTTCTAAGTGATGAAAATACTAAGTGATGAAAATGCCATAATATAGGTATAGCGGATTTTCCCTGCAATTGATTTTTTACCCTACCGCACCTTGCTCCTATGCTGAAGAATAAACGCATAGGAGAACTTTAGATCTGTCTTCTAAGATGCTAATAAACAGATATAATCTGTCATATTAATCTTTTATATTAAGAATTGTTTTATTGCATATGTATTTTCAAAAATTGTGACGCAATGATAATGTGTTCATGTGTTCAATGTGTTCTTTTTTTTTTAATCTAATGGAGCAATGTTATTGTAAATAGATTAATGGCAGGTATCACTTTAACTGATGTAGCACAGACGGCCATTGGTGTAAAATTTAAATTCTAAGCATTACACCCATAGCAAAATAAATTAAAATAAATGTATAGAATAAAATAAAAATACAAATAAAACTAAGAAGAGCTAATAGATGGTGAAAATAATTCAGTCTGTCATCGGCTAGTTTCACCTAACTAATGCTCATGCATGGGTTAATCCAATCTATTGAATGTAATGCAAGGGTTAAATATGCCTCAATTAACCAATTCTCCCTATGAGGCTTCTTACTGGTTATATGTAATACCAGTTACCTGATAGTCCAGATCTGACTGGTGTGAAGGAATATTGGCCGTGCATCTCATATGATACCTAAACTTCTCAGGGGCTTACTTCATTTCCTTCTGAAGAGCCTGCCTGGTTTTAGGTGCCCCACGAAGGCACAGTATGGATTAGTGCTACTTAAGCTTCATGATTAAAAAGCTATTATATTAGCATTTCTCTACCTCTAATTCTTAACCAGATCACAATGTATTATTAGGTACATAAGAAAGACACTTTAGTAGGAAGCATAATATCTTCTATTTGGGTGTAGTCCCATAAGGATTTGAAACAACCACCAGGCAGTCCAATAATAAGTGACCAATTACTAACTGTCCGATTTCTCAGAATTTATAAATGTGTATTCGCAAAAATATGCCAATGAGGCTAAGTCCTATGTAAAAAAGATTCAACATCCATTTTCATTAAAATGGAACAAATCCAATGGGTTTAGATTGGCAACATTGGGTGTCACTTCCTTTTTTACGGCCATTCATCATCAACTAGGTTAACAAGCTGTTAATACTTCTACAGTAGAGACAATGATGTATTTGAGAACTTTGGAGAATTCATTTTGGTTGCAATTAAATTTATTTTGGAACATAATTATTTTTTATCTGATGATATTTCTTTATTTACAGGTAACTGGAACGACAATGGGGACCTGGTTTGCCCCCAGTTATGCTAATACCTACATGAGGGGATGACCAATTTGTTTGGTCTGGGCATGACTTGGTGGAGATTGATCATTTTATATTATTTCAGGGAAGTATGTCCCATAGACAAACCTATCTTAATGTGTTTTCTTTTATGACTTTTTTCATAAGGAAGTGTTGATATTTGGTTGATGGAGACGTACTGAAGTCATATAGCAGCATTTATATTAGTTTATGTTTTTTTTCTTAATATGGTTTCCTAAAAGGGTTCCCATACTAGTTTGGTTTTCAATTCAGGATAAATACACTAGACTATGGCCTAGAGGTTGTTTGACATTTTCCATCCTGGGAGTTTTTACTCTTCAAAGTGCACAATAATGTTTGTAATTATATTACACTATGTGTTTTTTTTTATTCTGATATAGTTGTAGCCGGTTCCCCAGATTTGTTGTCTTATAAATAATATTAAGCTACACTGAATGCCTATTAAGTGCATTTGTTATATTTAATACTATTTCTTTTTTTATTATTATTATTTTCTTTGAAGATATTAACATGAATAGCCTCATTACAACTCACTGAAATTCTCTGTCTTATGGCTCCAGTCCCCAAATCTTAAACAATATAAAGTGATATGCTACTTATTAATAATTTCCTTACTTAAAGTGCCAATTGAAGTTTAAATTATATTAGACTACTCTAACTCAATCCTTCAAAAAATGCCTTAAAGTGATGTGGTGTTGCTTTTAATATGTATCCTTTATTAAGTGCCTAATCCCTATTTTGTTATTTTACTATTACCCTATTTAAAGTATCATTAGTGAATATTTACAAGAATGCATTCAATCACCCTATCTTTATCCTATAAAAAATAGATAAAAATAGATATTACTCTAGGGCTACATGATATTGTAAAATTGTTATAAATAAAACACATTTAAATTCAAGTCTTTGGCTTCCAATGTTTCATTTATGGATCTAAAACAACTCTCTTTGCATCCACCTCTTTTCTGTATCTCTTCCTCTCCAGTGTAATTCAATGTGTGCAAAACCTAAAAAAAAAAAATATTTAAAATGTAAAACTAGGACATGAATTAAAGTGGACTGGGATTGAATGTTATTTAAAAGCTTTCTCTTCCAATATTTTTGCTTTTAACATTGTCTTTGTCCCTGCCACGTATTGCTTTCCACATGGATAACTTAGCAGGTAAATTACAGAATTTCAATTACAATTCATTTGTAATTTTATGGGAAACAGTTCACAGGTAGAAATAGTATTGAAGGACTTTCACCCTCAAATGTACATGTTTTTCAATTGAAATCCTTTCTAAAACCTATTTGCATTAAACTTTTAATTTTATTGTTATATTTTTATTTCTAGGGACAAAACTCTTTTCATACTGCCGGAGGCTTTTTAGGAAGAACTGTTTAAAAGTTTTGCCAACATATTTTGTTTATCAACCTCACTTCTTTTTCAGATGTATTTTTATATACTTTTTTCTCTGAGTTTACTTCTAACATTCTCTGCCTGACCTTGAAAATTCTGAATCCTATTTCTCCTAACCCAAGTAAATTGGCTTTTCGCAATACCCTTGGCCATAGCTTGTAATGGCAACTGTGTTTGTGAACATAGCTATTGTCATCAGTGCTCCATAACCCCTTAACGCAGTTACGGCATTCTACGCCATAACAACTTTGAGCCCTGGAGCCGCTGGGATACTCACCTTCCCGGCGATCAACTTCGGGAGGATTGCCTGACAGCCTATATGGTCCCGGTAAAATTAAAAATTAAAATTAAAACTTCTAACATTCTCTGCCTGACCTTGAAAATTCTGAATCCTATTTCTCCTAACCCAAGTAAATTGGCTTTTCGCAATACCCTTGGCCATAGCTTGTAATGGCAACTGTGTTTGTAAACATAGCTATTGTCATCAGTGCTCCTTAACCCCTTAACACCGCAGCCAAATGTACAAGTTGTGAACGAAACAAAATGTAAACAAAACCTGGCATTTGCGCTATATGTCTGTCAAACCGTAATTCACCTCTTTCATATTAAATGCACCCCCCCTTATTATATATCATTTTATTCAGGGGAAACAGGGCTTTCATTTAATATCAAATATTTAGCTATGAAACATAATTTAATATGAAAAACATGGGAGAAAATAAGATTTTTTTTTATTTTTTTAGTTCTACATGACATTTTAACTGTCAATGTCATAACACTGTTTGCTTTTACTGCAATAAAATACACATATTTGTATTCAGCAAAGTCTCACGTGTAAAACAGTACCCCCTATGTACAGGTTTTATGGTGTTTTGGGAAGTTACAGGGTCAAATATAGCGTGTTACATTTGAAATTGAAATTTGTCAGATTGGTTACGTTGCCTTTGAGACTGTATAGTAGCCCAGGAAATAAATTTACACCCATAATGGCATACCATTTGCAATAGTAGACGACCCAAGGTATTGCAAATGGGGTATGTCCAGTCTTTTTTAGTAGCCATTTGGTCACAAACACTGGCCAAAGTTAGCGTTAGTATTTGTTTGTGTGTGAAAAATGCAAAAAACGCCAATTTTGGCCAGTGTTTGTGACTAAGTGGCTACTAAAAAAGACTGGACATACCCCATTTGCAATACCCTGGGTTGTCTACTATTGCAAATAGTATGTCATCATAGGGGTAATCTTCATTATTGGGCTACCATAGGGTCATAAAGGCAACGTAAGCAATCTGGCGAATTTTAATGTGAAAAAAATGAAACACAAGCCTTATATTTGACGCTGTAATTTTTGAAAACACCATAAAACCTGTACATGAGGGGTACTGTTGTACTCGGGAGACTTCGCTGAACACAAATATTTGTGTTTCAAAACAGTAAAAAGTATTGCAGCAGTAATATCGTCCGTGTAAGTGCTGTTTGTGCGTGAAAAATTCAAAAACCGTCACTTTTACTGGCGATATCATCGTTGTAATACATTTTACTGTTTTGAAACACTAATATTTGTGTTCAGCGAAGTCTCCCGAGTAAAACAGTACCCCCCATGTACAGGTTTTATGGTGTCTTGGAAAGTTATAGGGTTAAATATAGTGCTAGCAAATTAAATTCCTTATACTTTTGGCATGGGTTGTCAGGCAGGTCCCGCTAATTGTAATTAATTAGGATACCTAATTATGTAAAATTATTACATAAATATATGTATATATATACATATGTGTATATATACGTATATATATATATATATTTTTTTTTTTTTAAATATTTTTATTTATATATAGGTATATATATAGTGATATATACGTATATATTTATGTATATAGATATATATATTATTTCGTTCTACGTGTATTTTGATATAAATATATATATATTAATATCACAATACAGTTAGAACGAAATAAAACACATCTATATATTTTTTAATATTTTATTTTTAATTATTTTTTTTATTTAATTTTTTTACGTATTTACATATTTATTTTTTTTATATTATTTATAAATATATATAAAACAATAATTATATATATATTTAATCAGTATCAGTCTATGTGTAATTTGATATTAATATATATATATATAATTATATATATATTAATATTAAAATACACCTAGACGGTGTATGTGTGTGTGTATATGTGTATATATATACTTAGATCATATATATATAATATATATATATATGATCTAAGTATATATATATATTTTTTTTTTACACTTTTAACTTAATTTTATTTGATTTCAGCCAGCAGGGGGACCAACTGTCATTACAGTTGGTCCCCCTGCTGGCAATACAGAAGCCAGCTATACCGGCCATGTGATTGTGAGGTCCTCGCAAGGACCTCACTCTCACATGACCGGGAGGGACCGGAGGAGGCAGATCTGCCTCGGGGGGCTCCCTGGGAGTCCCCCCAACCGCGATCGCCGGCGTGGGACCACCGGCGACCGGGTAAGTAAAAAAAAAACGGCGGGCGTATATTTACGTCCTGCGGCGTTTAGAGCCGCTTTTAAAAGGACGTAAATATACGTCCGCCGGACTTAAGGGGTTAACCCCTTAACGCAGTTACGGCATTCTACGCCATAACAACTTTGAGCCCTGGAGCCGCTGGGATACTCACCTTCCCGGTGATCAACTTCGGGAGGATTGCCTGACAGCCTATATGGTCCCGGTAAAATTAGTAAAATTTTATTTAGGGATGAATCCACTTTGTTGGAGATGTAATGAAAACGTAGGTACCTTTGGTCATATATGGTGGACCTGTAAAAAAATAAAGAAGGCCTGGATGGATATCTTTGGTATCCTATCCACTCTAACTAATACTATTGTTCCACAAATGATCGAAAGAGTGCTGTTTCATTTGAATCTAGATATAATACCAAATAAATATAAAGCTATGGTCATACAAGGCTTTTTGGCTTTAAAAATTAAAATTGCCAGGAAATGGCGCCAACTCAATATTTTAAAAGTTAATATGGTAAACAATCAAATTCGACATCAGGTTCTAATGGAAAAATATTCCTATTTGTCTCATTATTACTATGAGAAATGTAAAACGAATTGGCACTTGTGGTTAATAAAATCCCTTATTTAATTGTAATTATTATAATCTCTTTCTCTATTAATAGTCTAAAGTAATAGATAGCCTTCTAGGAAGATATGCTCTCCCTGTTGCGCACAATGTCTTGTAACTTTTGTATAGTTAGTTTAGTTTATGTCTTGCATTTTTAGGTGTATTGATACATTAAATTCTTATTCTTATTGATGATGTTTATGTCGGAATTAATATTGTTGTAATAATTGGCTTTTTTAATAATGATATATAGAAAATTGCTGCTCACTGCTTGGTATTCTGTTTTTTTGGTTTCAATATATAGAAAATTGTTTGACATATTTAACAACTATCTCTATATGTTTATGTGTTAAAATAAATAAAAAGTATAAATGGGAATAAATATAAAATATAAGTAATACTTATCTTATCTTCACATTTCTTCATATGAACTATACCACATTCATAATAAATTCATCAGAATAAAAAAAGAAAAATATACAAATATTAGTGCCAACTGTTACATACATGAAAGATCAATTGTAGAATGAAAGTGCATATGTTTTTGTGCAAAAATAACATTATGGTGATGTTTCAGGATGGTAGGATTAACCACTTACAGGAGTATGGGGCAAATTGAGTTCCAAATTGGCTGTAATTAATTGAATATGTTATTGGTCTTCCATGAAGGTGAAGGAGAGACTCCAACCATGTACTTAAAGAACCACTATTGTGCCAGGAAAACAAACTTGTTTTCCTGGCACTATAGGGTCATTAGGTCCCCCCCACCCTCAGCCCCCCCCCCTCCCCCTGCTGGGCTGAAGGGGTTAAATCCCCTTCAGCCACTTACCTTTCTCCAGCACTGGGCTCCCTTGGCGCTGGTGACCTCTCCTACCCCTGCCGACATCACATCCGAATGCACACGCATTGAAACCGCCCATCGGAAAGCATTACTCAATGCTTTCCTATGGACGTCCAGTGTCTTCTTACTGTGATGTTCACAGAGACAGCCACTAGAGGCTGGATTAACCCTAGCAGATGTCAGTGAGACAGCCAATTGAGGCTGGATTAACCCTAAGGGAAACATAGCAGTTTCTCTGAAACTGCTATGTTTTCAGCTGCAGGGTTAAAACTAGAGGGATCTGGCACCCAGACTACTTCATTAAGCTGAAGTGTACCGGATGCCTATAGTGGTCCTTTAATCTCAGCAACTTAGCAGCACCCTCACTCATGCATTCACTCTGCAACAGAGATAGGGCGAAGAGAAGGTCAGATATTGGTAAAGGTAACAGTGTTTATTATACGTAAGAATGAAAGCTCTTACATGTAAACAGCCATCAGACAGAGTTTTTCCACATATTCTGCCAGTTTATAATCTCTATAGTAAAACTTCCTGACATCGAAATCCTTTAAAATCCCTTAAACCACCCTCTAAATATTGCTCACCACCACTGAATGAGAGAGTTGTTTTTTTTCTTTATAGGGAAACCTGACACTGTGCATTCCATGTTCAGTATGTAACTACTACACTGCATAAAAAGAGTGTAAGCCCACTCTATGTAAGCCATGCAGATGGGCAGTGTAAGAATTTTTGTCAGTGCCCTAAGTCTCTGTCCATGTTGTGATATTGCCCCACCCATATAATTTATGTTAAGACATCACATAAGTCACACCCTTTTATAGTAAAAACCAAAGAAAAACATGTTACTTGCGCTCTATCCTTTATCCCTATGTATTTTTTAGAACAAATGGAGGTCTTTTAGTTACCTCCAATGGCCATGAGAGGATTAAGCCCACCTGCCACATCAAGGCAGACCCCCCTAGGTGGCTCCTAACTCTAACCATTCACCTTGCCTCCTTGAGCCTCTGGCAAAAAATCTCCAATGAGACAGAAAGGGGTATTTTTTTATATACACCCCTATACATTATTAACCCTTAATAGGGAACACATGGGATGGGCGGCTGCATTGTAACAAGGCTGAGTAATAAAAAAATTGGATACAAATGCAGAAAGAAAAGTCCTGCGCTCAACTCCCATCACTACTGGGCGGCTGCAATGACTACTGTACAGATCAGCCCCAATACATAGTAAAAACCAAAGAAAAACATGTTACTTGCGCTCTATCCTTTATCCCTATGTATTTTTAAAACAAATGGAGGTCTTTTAGTTACCTCCAATGGCCATGAGAGGATTGAGCCCACCTGCCACATCAAGACAGACCCCCCTAGGTGGGTCCTAACTCTAACCATTCACCTTGCCTCCTTGAGCCTCTGGCAAAAAATCTCCAATGTGACAGAAAGGGGTATTTTTTTATATACACCCCTATACATTATTAACCCTTAATAGGGAACACATGGGATGGGCGGCTGCATTGTAACAAGGCTGAGTAATACAAAAATTGGATACAAATGCAGAAAGAAAAGTCCTGCGCTCAACTCCCATCACTACTGGGCGGCTGCAATGACTACTGTACACATCAGCCCCAATACATAGTAAAAACCAAAGAAAAACATGTTACTTGCGCTCTATCCTTTATCCCTATGTATTTTTAAAACAAATGGAGGTCTTTTAGTTACCTCCAATGGCCATGAGAGGATTGAGCCCACCTGCCACATCAAGGCAGACCCCCCTAGGTGGGTCCTAACTCTAACCATTCACCTTGCCTCCTTGAGCCTCTGGCAAAAAATCTCCAATGAGACAGAAAGGGGTATTTTTTTTATATACACCCCTATACATTATTAACCCTTAATAGGGAACACATGGGATGGGCGGCCGCATTGTAACAAGGCTGAGTAATACAAAAATTGGATACAAATGCAGAAAGAAAAGTCCTGCGATCAACTCCCATCACTACTGGGCGGCTGCAATGACTACTGTACACATCAGCCCCAATACATAGTAAAAAACAAAGAAAAACATGTTACTTGCGCTCTATCCTTTATCCCTATGTATTTTTAAAACAAATGGAGGTCTTTTAGTTACCTCCAATGGCCATGAGAGGATTGAGCCCACCTGCCACATCAAGGCAGACCCCCCCTAGGTGGCTCCTAACTCTAACCATTCACCTTGCCTCCTTGAGCCTCTGGCAAAAAATCTCCAATGAGACAGAAAGGGGTATTTTTTTATGTACACCCCTATACATTATTAACCCTTAATAGGGAACACATGGGATGGGCGGCTGCATTGTAACAAGGCTGAGTAATGCAAAAATTGGATACAAATGCAGAAAGAAAAGTCCTGTGCTCAACTCCCATCACTACTGGGCGGCTGCAATGACTACTGTACACATCAGCCCCAATACATAGTAAAAACCAAAGAAAAACATGTTACTTGCGCTCTATCCTTTATCCCTATGTATTTTTAAAACAAATGGAGGTCTTTTAGTTACCTCCAATGGCCATGAGAGGATTGAGCCCACCTGCCACATCAAGGCAGACCCCCCTAGGTGGCTCCTAACTCTAACCATTCACCTTGCCTCCTTGAGCCTCTGGCAAAAAATCTCCAATGAGACAGAAAGGGGTATTTTTTTTATGTACACCCCTATACATTATTAACCCTTAATAGGGAACACATGGGATGGGCGGCTGCATTGTAACAAGGCTGAGTAATACAAAAATTGGATACAAATGCAGAAAGAAAAGTCCTGCGCTCAACTCCCATCACTACTGGGCGGCTGCAATGACTACTGTACACATCATGTTGTGATATTGCCCCACCCATATAATTTATGTTAAGACATCACATAAGTCACACCCTTTTATGACATTTACTTTAATAAAAAGATTTATATTTTGCAATTAAGCCAGTCAGTAAGAATAATGGACGATAGGTGGGTGTTGTAAAGAATGAAGCCTGTGCATTAGATTGTTAGTTTACTAAGTGAATTTGGTAAATTCATGGTTTAACACCCAATTTAGTTCTTGGTGAAAACAGTGTAGAAAAAAATAAATATATTTTACTTACAAATATTTTTCACAAACAAGCAGCAATGATGACACAACCTAAATATATCAAATTAATACAATACATCTGGAAACGAATACAATAATCAAATACATTATTTATATGAACATGGTGAGAGACAGATATAGTATCATGAAATCAACAATTAAATCAATTCATGTAGGGTGAAAAAAACTCAAAGTAAAATGTAAGTTTAAAGCAAAAAAAAAGTTATTTTGGGAAAATTATCAGTATGTTATGCTCAGAGGCGGCTCTCTAATTAGGCGGTTTAGGCGGCCGCCTAAGGCCTCGCGCTGGCTGGGGCCTCGCTGCCGCCTAAACCGCCTGTTGGCAGAGTGTGTCAGGTCCTCGGTCAGTGACCGAGGACCTGACACCAGGAGGGGGCCCGGCGGCTTGCCCGGTATGCTGCCGGGTGTGAGGCCCCTCCTGGCTGCCCGGCCGGCCACCGCAGACACTGGTCTGCAGCTCCGCAGTGTGCAGAGCTGCAGACCATGTGACTCGCGAGAATTGGCCAATCAGAGCGTTGCCGCGGGTTACCACGGCAACGCTCTGAAATCTCGCGAGATTACACGGTCTGCAGCTCTGCGGAGCTGCAGACCGGAAGTAATGGCCACCGGACCACCAGGGAGCCCACTGGACCACCAGGGAAATCAAGGTAGGCTCTCCCTCCCCATCACCCCCCACCACACTCAGCCTCACCCCCACAGTCACCATCACCACACTCAGCCTCACCCCCAGCCTCACCATCCCCCCACCACCACCTCCCACCACCCTCAGCCTCACCACCCACCACCACCATCACCCCCACCACCCTCAGCCTCACCATCACCCCCCTCAGCCTCACCCCCCACCCCCTAAAGCCTCACCCCCACCACCCTCACCCCCACCACCCCCACCACCTCCCACCATCCCCCCCACCACCTCCCACTACCCTCAGCCTCACCACCCCCATCACCCCCACAACCCTCAGCCTCACCACCCCTAGCCCCACCACCCTCACCATCAGGCCCCACCACCCTCACCACCACCACCACCACCACCTCCCACCATCCCCTCACCACCCTCAGTCTCCCCACCCCCCATCACCCCCACCACCCTCAGCCTCACCACCCCTAGCCCCCACCACCCTCACTACCACCCCCACCACCCTCAGCATCACCCCCCTCAGCCTCACCCCCCACCCCCCTCAGCCTCACCCCCCACCCCCCTCAGCCTCACCCCCACCACCCCTAGCCCCCACCACCCTCACCCCCACCCCCACCACCCTCAGCATCACCCCCCTCAGCCTCACCCCCCACACCCCTCAGCCTCACCCCCACCACCCCTAGCCCCCACCACCCTCAGCCTCACCCCCCACCACCCTCAGCTTCACCACCCCCACCACCCTCAGCCTCACCACCCCCCACCACCCTCAGCCTCACCACCCCCCACCACCCTCAGCCTCACCACCCCCACCACCCTCAGCCTCACCACCCCCACCACCCTCAGCATCACCTCCCCCCACCACCCTCAGCATCACCTCCCCCCACCACCCTCAGCCTCATCCCCCACCACCCTCACCATCACCCCCCCCCACCACCCTCAGCCTCACCACCCCCACCACCCTCAGCCTCACCACCCCCCACCACCCTCAGCCTCACCACCCCCACCACCCTCAGCCTCACCACCCCCACCACCCTCAGCCTCACCACCCCCCACCACCCTCAGCCTCACCACCCCCACCACCCTCAGCCTCACCACCCCCACCACCCTCAGCCTCACCACCCCCACCACCCTCAGCATCACCTCCCCCCACCACCCTCAGCATCACCTCCCCCCACCACCCTCAGCATCACCTCCCCCACCACCCTCAGCCTCACCACGCCCCACCATCACCCCCACCACCCTCAGCCTCACCCCCACCACCTTCAGCATCACCTCCCTCACCATCACCCCCACCACCCTCAGCCTCACTACCCCTAGCCCCCACCACCCTCAGCCTCACTACCCCTAGCCCTCACCACCCCTAGCCCCCACCACCCTCACCACCACCCCACCACCCTCAGCCTCGCCCCCCTCAGCCTCACCCCCCACCCCCCTCAGCCTCACCCCCACCCCACTCAGCCTCACTCCCCACCCCCTCAGCCTCACTCCCAACCCCCCTCAGCCTCACCATCACCCCACCACCCTCACCCCCCTCACCATCACCCCACCACCCTCACCCCCCTCACCATCATCCCACCCCCCTCACCATCACCCCACCACCCTCAACATCACCCCTCACCACCCTCAGCATCACCCCCCCACCACCCTCAGCATCACCTCCCCACCACCCTCAGCATCACCTCCCCCCACCAGCCTCACCCCCACCACACTCAGCCTCACCACCCCCACCACCCTCAGCCTCACCCCACCACCTTCAGCATCACCCCCCTCACCACCCTCAGCATCACCCCTCACCACCCACCACCCTCAGCATCACCCCCCACCACCCTCAGCATCACCCCCACCACCCTCAGCATCACCCCCCCACCACCCTCAGCATCACACCCCTCACCACCCTCAGCATCACACCCCTCACCTCCCTCAGCATCACACCCCTCACCACCCTCAGCATCACACCCCTCACCACCCTCAGCCTCACCACCCCCACCACCCTCAGCCTCACCACCCCACCACCCTCAGCATCACCTCCCACCACCACCCTCAGCATCACCTCCCCCCACCACCCTCAGCCTCATCCCCCACCACCCTCACCATCACCCCCTACCACCTTCAGCCTCACCACCCCCCACCATCACCCCCACCACCCTCAGCCTCACCCCCACCACCTTCAGCATCACCCCCCCTCACCATCACCCTCACCACCCTCAGCCTCACTACCCCTAGCCCCCACCACCCTCAGCCTCACTACCCCTAGCCCCCACCACCCTCAGCCTCACCACCCCTAGCCCCCACCACCCTCACCCCCTCAGCCTCACCCCCCACCCCCCTCAGCCTCACCCCCCACCCCACTCAGCCTCACCCCTCACCCCCCTCAGCCTCACCCCCCTCAGCCTCACTCCCCACCCCCCTCAGCCTCACCCCCCTCAGCCTCACCCCCCTCAGCCTCACTCCCCACCCCCCTCAGCCTCACTCCCCACCCCCCTCAGCCTCACTCCCCACCCCCTCAGCCTCACTCCCCACCCCCCTCAGCCTCACTCCCCACCCCCCTCAGCCTCACTCCCCACCCCCTCAGCCTCACTCCCCACCACCCTCAGCCTCACCCCCCTCAGCCTCACCCCCACCCCTCTCAGCCTCACTCCCCACCCCCCTCAGCCTCACTCCCCACCCCCCTCAGCCTCACTCCCCACCCCCCTCAGTCTCACCATCACCCCACCACCCTCACCCCCTCACCATCACCCCACCACCCTCAGCATCACCCCCACCACCTTCAGCATCACCACTCACCACCCACCACCCTCAGCATCACCCCCCCACCACCCTCAGCATCACCCCCCCACCACCACCCTCAGCATCACCCCCCCCCACCACCAGCATCACCCCCCACCACCACCAGCATCACCCTCCCACCACCCTCACATTACCCCCCTCTCACTCTCACATTACCCCCCTCTCACTCTCACATTATCCCCACTCTCACATTACCATTACCCCCCGCTCCCTCTCACCATCAACCCCCCGCTCCCTCTCACCATCAACCCCCCGCTCCCTCTCACCATCAACCCCTCTCTCCCTCTCACCATCAACCCCCCTCTCCCTCTCACCATCACCCCCCTCTCCCTCTCACCATCACCCCCCTCTCCCTCTCACCATCACCCCCCTCTCCCTCTCACCATCACCCCCCTCTCCCTCTCACCATCACCCCCCCTCCCTCTCACCATCACCCCCCTCTCCCTCTCACCATCACCCCCTCTCCCTCTCACCATCACCCCCCCTCTCACCATCACCCCCACACCATCACCCCCCTCTCACCATCACCCACCTCTCCCCCCCTCCCATACACACAACACAGCTACCCCATACACATAGGATCTCAGACAAAAACGCAAACATGTTCAGAGACATACATTCAAACACACAAGGATACTCTCTGTCAGACACACTCTCAGGCACATTCACAGGTAGACAGTGCATCAATGTGTATATGTGACCCTTTTTTTTGTTAGTGGGGCCTCATGTTTGCGTTTCGCCTAAGGCCTCATAAAGTCTAGAGCCGCCTCTAGTTATGCTTCCAGTGCAGCTACTTTGGCCTTAAATGTGAAATTCACTTTTAGTTCTCACTTTAGTAAATAACACTGTAGTTTTAGTTCCAATAGGCTGATCAATTGCATAACATACCATTTTAAAAAAATGAAAAGCTACTTTAACACATAAGAAAAGGAAAGTGCAATACAAAATTCAAATACAATTCTAATCCAAAAAAGAAAAAAAATCACACATTTCTATTGGAGTGACTTACTGGCGACTACTATATTAAGTGCAACAACAGAAATTTTATGGGCACTCAAAAGTCCATTAGAGAACATTATTCACAGAACTGCAAATACATGTTAAAAAAATAAATAAAGTAAAAATAGAAATCCAGCGCACTCACTTATCAACTAAACAGCTACTTTGATGCTGACAGATTTGACTACCGTGTTTCTCCGAAAATAAGACCGGGTCTTATATTAATTTTAGTCACACAAAACACACTAGGGCTTATTTTCAGGGTAGGGCTCCTTTATTTACGGTACCGGTATGTACATTGAACCCCCCCTTATTAATTAATCCACACACCCCTCTAATTAATCCACCCCTCTCTAATTAATCCACACCCCCTCTAATTAATCCACACCCCCTCTAATTAATCCACCACCCCTTTAATTAATCCACCCTCCCTTTAATTAATTCACCCCCCCTTTAATTAATTCACCCCCCCTTTAATTAATTCACCCCCCTTTAATTAATTCACCCCCCTTTAATTAATTCACCCTCACCCCTTTAATTAATTAAGTCCCAGACATAAAATACCGGTATCTACTCACAGTTCAAAGAGTCTGACCACTGGGTGCCTCACCACCCGGAATGGATCCTTCCGCTGAAGATCCGTGAAGGCAGACTGACGGTGCTGCGCACGTCGTCATCACGCTGCGCACGTCGTCATCACGCTGCGCGATGCCGCGGCCCGCAACGCTCCTCCCCCTCCTCATAGAAGAAGGAAGTCCCGCCGGGCCGCAAAGGTAAAATGCCTAGGTCTTATTTTTGGGGTAGGGCTTATATTGCAGCCCACCCCGAAAATTCGGCTAGGGCTTATTTTCGGGGTAGGTCCTATTTTCGGGGAAACACGGTAGTTGTATTAAAAACACCTAATCTAGGCAAGAAATAATGGGGGTTTAGTTACACTATATGATCATACATTGCATAAGCCTGCCACAAACGTCAATGTACCCCATCTTTGGCAGGTCCAAAGGTCTGCCAAATGTCTACTAAATGAGCTACTCACTTGGGGAAATCCTTCCATCTCTTGGTTTTACACTGCCCCCTGTCACAGGTGTCTCATCTCAGGACCCTATTTAAGCCTTGTACTGCAGAGAACTCGAGATGGAAGGATTTCCCCAAGTGAGAAGCTCATTTAGTAGACAGTTGTAAGTGAGAGTAGGACCTGCCAAAGATGGGGTACATTGACGTTTGTGTTTCCTTGGTATTTTTGAGTAATGTCCTTAGTGAATGAGACTCCCAGGTATTTTAATGATGTCTCTGTCCACTGCAAGGAGAACATCTATTGTATCTGCCTCATCCATTGCCTCGGTATGGGGACATTGAGTATTGTTGATTTTGAGTAGTTAACTTTGAAATTGGCTAGAAAGTCATATGTGCCAAATTCAGACATCATCTGTGGCAAGGAGGTCTCTGGGTCTGTCACAAAGAACAGCAGGTCATCTATCCTTTAGCTTTTGGATGTCATATAAACATTTAAAATATGTGGAATGAAAGTAAGCTGTCTCGTGAACTAATTTTATTGTAACATCCAATACTGTGATGTGACATTCCACTTTAAATGTATTTTTAGAAACTAAGATAAGATCATCTTGACTATCATACGAAAATATCTTTTTTTTCCCCCTTTAAATGGTGGAATTTCTAAGCTAAAGGTCCCTTAAGTCTGATAACTGGAACCTTTTGGTGTATTTATACAATATTATTTTATTTTATATATTTTTCTTGTTTGACCATGTTTTGGTTCAGACTTTGATTTAATATATTTATATTTTTTTATGAGTAGATTAGTGACTAATGCAATGTAATGAGTGCTGCCATTATTCAGTGTATATAATAAATGAAAGTAACTTAAACCACAGATGGTTAACATTTTTCTCTTTAGCAGAATTTGGGGGCTATAATTAGTTTCCTTTGCATTATACACACTGTGGCTGAGACTATCACGTCTGGTTGCTATGGAGACAACATCACTGCAACGCACATTGGAACGCAGATGAGTCCGTCACGTCACTTCCGGTTTCGGCGATGATGACGACTTCCGGTTTTCGCCGAAAAAGGGCGCTTTTTTCAGATTGGAATGGTGAGAAACAGCTGATGGAGGTGGTTTCCTCCTCCAATTAAAGAAGAAAAAGGATGTACACCCACTGAATTCACCAATGGACTTAAGGGATTAGCCCTATTTAAGGACACAGGTAGGGGGGTTGTTTTAGGATATGTTCATTTTGTATTTTGTATTTATACATGGTGATTATTTTATTGCGGTCCCTGAGGAAGTTTATAATGAACGAAATGCGTAGGACTACATTTCTGCATCCATATCCTATGCTGAATTGGTGACTGCTTATATATTTATATATAATTTTATTGAATACATTTTCTTTAATTTTTTAAACCTTGACCTGTGGATGTCTTTTGGTGGAATAAGAATTTGGAGGTGAACAGAAGGATTTTTTGGCCCCCCATTATACCTGGGGAGGCACCCTAAGAGCGCTTACACCTACTTTAATCTAGTGAGTGCAACCAATTGCTGCGCACAGAATATTGTATTTTGTAACAATATCACACTATGTTTTGTTTTATGTTTTCTCTGTAGATTTACACAGCCATTTCCCGAATTGCTTTTGTTGTGGTTTCCTATATATGATATAGGTCGTTTTTTGGGTAACGACCTAGGGAGGCTGTTATACGTCATTTGAAGCTAAGTATTATCGTTTGTTATATTGTATTTTTGCACTATTTGTATCCTTTGGTGATATATTTGTTTGCTAATTTGTGTTGTTAAAAGAATATCAAAAAAGTATTTTTTAGGAGAATAAATAAGCCAGTTTATAAAATGCACTGAACGTTTCCAAGTCATCTTCCATAGTGGCTTGTTTTAAACCGTCTCTTGAATACACAGATTGCGCTTATGGTCTTGCAGGACCTTTCATGACAATGATTTCTCTTAGTAAACCAGTAATATTAGACCAGCCAAATGGATCCAAGAAGTCTTCTCGAGTGCCTTCTTGGTTTTCTTCCTCTGACAATGATGAAATTTTCTGCAAACTCTCTTCCTCATTGTTTCAATAATGTTCCACTCCAAATGAATGATCATAGTTAAAGTTGAAGGCTTTGGTTTGATATCTAATTTTCACGATTCTCTTTAGTTTCACACTCTGACTCACTTCGTGCTGGTGTTGAATCAAGTTTGAAGAACTTGCTAAATGATCCATCTATCATTCTTCTGGAAGCCTTCTTTCCTTTTCTCATCTCTAGGAGCTATGTCACTGGTCTAATGATGCTTATTTCATGTGCTTAACTTGTAAACAATGTTTCTTATGGAGACAGAGACAGGGGACCTACGTGAATTATAACTTCTACAGGTGCATATGTTTTATGGTGCTTTGACTTTTACTTCAAGTTGACACACCGCCAGTAATTAAGTCATCACTCATAATTAATTAAGTGTAAGCTTATTTGAGCAAGGCCCTTTTTGTTTCCTATTCACATTAGTTTCTCATTTATTTGCATTTTATATTCATACAATTATTTTCTTTATTATAGTACATTTACTAGACCATACAGTTCATTTGCATTTACATTTCATGAACTATCCCAACACATGAACCCACTTTCATTGTGGTTCAAAAACAGAATGACTCACCAATTACAGCTATACATTTGTTTTTTATAATTACATATATTTAAAAATATTTTAATTAGAAAAATCAGTTTATTTAAAAAAATTACATCTAAGGTTGATAGATATAGTTAGCACTATTTATATATGTAATATGATGAAAGGGCACATAGCTTACTTGTAATGGATTCACTAAATCATAAAATAAGATTTTACTTACATAAATAAATATTGCACAATTTATAAAAAAAAATATGTTTTTAATAGAAACCTGAACATGTAGTAAACAAATATAGGTGTATATCCAAATCAGAGTTGAATACAGCAACACCAGATCCCCCAAAGGGAATAGACTCTAGACTTGAGCAGGTGAGCAAAAGTTCAATGTTTTTTTTTATTAGATAATAAAATTGTCATTACAGCATAGTGGCAGTACAACAGAGGGGGATACAGAGAATTAGAAGCTTATGCATTTAATGCCGACAATGCTCTTCTTCCATCAAGGCACTTCATATTCACACTTGATGTTTATCGCTGATTTAATGGCTTTCAAACGCTTATGATAATCAATGACAACTCAATCGCAATCCAATTATTCCTAACACCACTTTTATCATAAAATAAACTATTTGTGATCAAAGTGCCAGTTTCTACACTTTCTATGCTATATTGGAGCAGTTGATAACTCATAGATTTAAACAACCCAAATGACTTGGTAAGTACGTAAAACACTTATCTAACAAATAGACTTTTTGAAACTTTTCTAACAAATATCGACAAAATCTTGAGCATAACAGACAACACAAATATTGTGTATACAATAAACAATTAAGCATTGTATCATATAATGTGATAAAATTGTCATCTTAAATGCACATACTGCAATACAATTTACTTAAATCTGCTCCAAATACCATTCCATACATCACACAAATATAAGCTTAACCCCCCCCCCCCCAAAAAAAAAACAATGTAAATGGAAATTAAAGGGACACTATAGTCACCAGAACAACTACAGCTTATTGAATTTGTTCTGGTGAGTAGAATCATTACCTTCAGCCTTTTTGCTGTAAACATTGTATTTTCAGAGAAAATGTAGTGTTTACATTACAGCCTAGTGATAACTTCACTAGCCACTCCTCAGATAGCTGTTAGAGATCCTTCCTTGGTCATGGCTGCCTTAAATGCATCCAAACATTCAGTGTGTCCTCCCTCTGCATGCAGACACTAAACTTTCCTCATAGAGATTCATTGATTCAATTCATCTCTATGAGGAGATGCTGATTGGCCAGGGCTGTGTTTGAATCATGCTGGCTCTGCCCCTGATCTGCCTCCTTGTCAGCCTCAACCAATCCTATGGGGAAGCACTGTGATTGGATCAGGCCACCACGTCTGATGATGTCAGCAGACTGCTTGTTTTTCTGAGGCAAACAGCATGCAGATGCCAGTCACTCCATTCCTATGCTTCATAGTCAGCACCAGCACAGTTGGCTATGGGGTTTCTATAGCAACCACAGTGCATGCTGGGGAGAGCAGAAGGGATGCCTGTGGGAGGCCTGTTCTGCTATTTCTTGTCACTCAAATTGTTGGGGTAGAGTCTACCCTTAATATTTGATTGAAGTGCGAGAAAGACCTATTTTAAATAGGTTTTTCTTCAAATCTATACATTTGCTAACACATCTGCTAGCGCAATATATAATGCAAAATAACAAAAAGTAAGCGCTCTCTTCTCGGGAGTGAGCAGCAGTTCACCAACAAGGTGTTCCCTCAACCTTGTGATAAATGGACAGATAAAGTAGAAAGGTGAACAGCGCTAAAACTTAGAAAATGTACATACGTTTAGTAGAGATACTGGCCAGTGAAGTAACTTAAAAAAAGAGAACAAAAATACAATAATGGTACAGTATGTATGAACAATATAATTCAACAAAACAGGGGTGTTGTATTCACACTCACACTTTAAAGAGCTATATCAGCTCGGTGTTAAGAGCCTGGACGGAATAACCCCCGTCTATGGATTTCTTGAGGTTCAGGACCGTTGGTGAATGTATAGGTGTAAATTTTCGTTATATGAAAAACAGAAGTAGAATACGCCACATGGTATAGTAAGTAAATGTGAAATAGTATAGTAAAGTGGATAATCCTACTTACATATACTAGAGCAACGACCTGCTCTAGTTTGAAGGGTTTCAGGTGGAACAATCCCCACCTTGGGATATAATGGACCCAGGTACAGCAGCAAAAGCAATATTGAATAGGAAGGAGGACAAGAGAAATGACTGGATATGTTTAAAAATATATATACTTTAATACAATTAGTAAAAAGTGAATAACAAACTATAAAACCAGTCTTATAAAAAAGTCCAGAATTCTTCCTCACTTTATAAAAAAGTCCAGAATTCTTCCTCACTTTATAAAAAAGTCCAGAATTCTTACTCACTTCCAGGCTCTTAACACCGAGCTGATATAGCTCTTTAAAGTGTGAGTGTGAATACAACACCCCTGTTTTGTTGAATTATATTGTTCATACATACTGTACCATTATTGTATTTTTGTTCTCTTTTTTAAGTTACTTCACTGGCCAGTATCTCTACTAAACGTATGTACATTTTCTAAGTTTTAGCGCTGTTCACCTTTCTACTTTATCTAGCGCAATATATAGTTGGAATGATATGCTCTTTCAAAGGAGCATAAGTAGTTTGGGGCATCACAGGTAACTCAAATTACACACTTGTCCCCTCATAGACTCATATTGCTCTGTAACTTTCTTCCTGTGATGTAATTGAAAGCCTCTTGAAGGCACATTTTTTTCCTTGTCAATGTTTCAATATTTGGCTTCTACATTACAAGACTAATGTGCTTTGCCAGAAATGTATTGAAAAATAGTATGAGATGTTAATACTTGATAAGTGATTTTATACATTTGAAGATTGCAGTTTTATAGTGTAAACCTCTAGATTGTAAATTTATTTACATAGGCTCTCATCAACCTCCTGTTTTGTTAACATATGTAATAGTTTGTCTTTTAGTCTTATTTGATGTTATAGCTCCTTTTAAAATTGTAATGCATTGTGAAATATGTTGGTGCGATATGCACTGATCAGCCACAACATTAAAATCACTTGCCAAATATTGTGTAGGTTCTCTTTGTTCTGCCAAACAGCTCTGTTGCAGCAATGTGTGGACTTCACAAGACTTCTGAATGTGTCCTGTGGTATCTGGCACCAAGACATAAGCAGCAGATCCTTTAATTCCTGCAAGTTGCGAGGTGGGGCCTTCATGGATCAGATTTGTAGTTCCAGCGCATCCCACAGATGCTCAATCCCTATCCAGATCTGGGGATTTGAAGGCCAAGGCAACACTGAACTCTTTGTCATGTTTCTCTTATCATTGCCACTAAAGGGTGTATGTGATCTGCAACAATATCTTGGTAGGTGGTACATGTCAAAGTAACATCCACATGAATGCAAGTACCCAAGGTTTCGCAGCAGAATATTACCCGGTGCATAACACTACTTCGGCCGGCCGGCTTGCCTTCTTCTCCCATAGTGCGTCCTGCTGCTATCTCTTCACCAGGTAAACTATACACATGCAAATGGCAATCCACCTGATCTAAAAGAAAATGTGATTCATCAGATCAGGCGACCTTCTTCCAATGCTCCATGGTCAAGTTCTGATGCTCACACCTCTCATTGGGAATTAACTAATTGGGAATTAACTCAAGATTTTGTCGATATTTGTTAGAAAAGTCATGGGCACTCTGACGGGGTGACGTCTATGCAGCCCCATGCGCAAACTGAAATGCCCTGTATGTTTTGACACCTTTCTATTATATCATAATAAGTCCTGATCTTATTGTGGGTTCTGTGAGGAAACTTTTTACAGATAACATTTTACGGTTTTCTGTTTTACTTTTGCATTCTAACTATGGGAAGACCTGAATCTAAAATAAGAAAAGCATCACTCTAAAATTAACAAAAAAATATATTCTAATATCAGATTGTTTAACTGCCTTGTTCAACTGCATTAATAAACAAATGTGTATTTTTTTACCGATACTTTCTTTCACAGTTTCAATATCAGCAATAGGTTTTCCTTAATGCTTGCCTATTCAAAGTTTAAAGGAACACTATAGGGTCAGGAACACAAACATGTATTCCTGACCCTATAGTGAAAACCCACCATTTAGGTGGCTTGCTCCCCCCCTTAACCTCCTCAGAATGGGTTAAAACTCACCTTATTTTCAGCTATCCACCGGTCTGCCGGCGCTGGCCACGCCCCCTTGGTGACATAATCAGAATTGCCCATTTTTAGCCAATTCAAAGCTTTCCCATTGGGAAAGCATTGGATTGGCTAAAATCGGCAAGGGAGCGGGGCCAAACACAGTTTGGGGACGCTGAATGACACTGCTGCCTACTGTGCAGCACTGAGTCGGGAAGCACCTCCAGTGGCCATCTGAGGAGTGGCCACTTGGAGGTGTCCCTAGGGGCAATGTAAACACTGCCTTTTCTCTGAAAAGGCAGAGTTTGAATACAAATGCCGGAAGGCAATGATTATACTCACCAAAACAACTACATTAAGCTGTAGTTTTTCAGGTGACTATAATGTCCCTTTAAAGAGTGCTTAGCATTTAGCAAGAATGTACTAATTCACAACACAGACTATTTGTCCACTCTGCATCAATTTAAATCAGAATTATTATTTTACTATTTGCCCATGATGTTATAGGTTCATTTTCACTGCTTGTTTTATAGTTATTAAAACAAAACAGTAAAACAATTGAGAGCTAATTAAAAGTATCATACAAGTAAAATGTGAACTAGAGCCATAAAATAATCAATGGGAAAATAATTAAATTAAATTTAGCAATATAAAGCTCATATTGATGTATGGATGCTATTAAGCCTTTGCCTACTGATATGGAAGATAATACAATTACAAGGAGGGAAGTGAAAATAACAGTGTTACCAATATCTTGCACCAATACATTATTTCTTATTCAGATAGTTTAGATTTAATGTGCTGTATGAACGTGCCTTTGTGGCTCAATTTAAATATTGTACATGTTTTTTTTCTTTGTGTGTTTGTAAAATATTTTATTGAAAAGCAAGTTCAAGGGCCAGATATGCAGCTCAATTTATTAGTGGACAACTCTTTATTTTTTAATGTGTAACAGCAAAGTTACACCATAATTGTTATTTATGAACTGGTATAACTTTGATGCAATGCCAATTAGTAAAGGGCTTTCGACTGCAGGTCAAGAACTCCATAATAAACTATAGAAACTGCAAAACCATTTTTATATGCACTGCATCCCCCCGTGCCATTGAAAATGAAAGTGAATACGTTATACATCATGCACATGTAATTTACATGCTCTGCATATAACAATAACTCTGATCAGCTCACTTACAAGTGGGTCTCACAATAAAAAAAACAAGAAAATGCAGGATCGCACAGTGCTGCCCTAAAAAACAAAACAGGAGAGCCCTAGTCTAATGAGTTATGTAATAAAATATATTTGGCCCCCTTCTGGAAATAGTTGATGTTCAATGTTCTCGACCTAAAGTTTTGTAGAAACACTATAGCATTAGGAATGCAAAGAGTTATTCCTAACTCTCATCGCTAGTTAGCTTCAACATCCATCAATTCCGTTAAAATAAAAGGAAAAAGTTTTTTTTTTCTCACTTTTTATTCAGCACCTTTACTCACTATGAAGAGGGCAGATACTAGAGACGTTTTAAACTTTCAATCATACCTAGCCTATCTACTAAATAACAATGTTTTAAATTGAAGTGCTAAAACACTAGAGGCACTGCACCCAGATTCCTTTTTGAGATGAATTGACCTAGGTGCCTTTAGGGTCACTTTACTCTCATTGGGAATTCACTCCCTTTTACAATGTATTGCCTCTATTAAATAGCAATAAGGAATTATAACTGATGCCCAGTTATAACCCCTTAATAAAAGGAATGTCCCCTATTAACTAACCCAGAAAGTGCACAGTGTCCTGTGCCTATACTGCAAAATATATCCCTTCTCCCTCTCGATAATAATGAGGAGCCCCCTTCCCCCCAAAACGTTTAAAAAATATTCTCCCGATCCCAATTCCAAAGGGACCACACACAATTCACACAGAGGCGGAGCCGCTCCATGGCTCGGTGAACCCCCCCTACCCCTTCTTGATCTCTCTCCTCTTTTCATTTCCTTTCTCACTCTCTCTTGCCTGCCTCTCTGGTAAAGATTAAGCACATGGGCCGACACCAAACGTCGGGTATATATGCATACAGGACCCGTCCCAGCCCAGCGGCAGCAGGGGGGGAGACGGAGGCCTAGTGCCCAACCAGAGAGGTAGACGTCTATATAAGCTTCCATAAACACTGGCGAAAAGCTATGTTACGTAGATTGAACATGATAGTTTTTGTGTAGTATGGCAATATAAAAATTTAAAATAAACAGCAAACCAAGGGTTCATGGACAAAATGGAACAAATGACTACTTAGGAAAGGGACAATTGGGACAGATACCAACACTAAAGATCCCAACTGTATAAACATGACTGTAACATTGTACCACGTAAATTTTGTATCTCTGTATTTGTCAAGCGCTTTATCCTTAAATAAAGTTTTTTTTTTTTTTAATTTGACAATTTTTCTTTTCTTGTAAACAGCAATAGGGATACAGAAAAAATAGGAGGGAAGGGTACCATGTGAACAATATTATTTAGTAGCGTACAATGCATCAAACATTAGTCTGTAACTTCCGAGTAATACACAGTGTGACATTATGCTGCAGCCTGGTATAACATATTGTTGCATACAGTCAATAAATCAATGAACGATTCCTAGTCTACCCACCCTCCCCCCGAATTCCAGGAGCTGGTGGGCTAACCGGGAGCGCATCACAAATTGCTAAGTCGTGATTACTCTTGTCACTAGATAGCCATAGGCTGATTTGGTAGCTACCTCTAATTTCAAGCATCATACTCCCTTACTGTAGAGAAGGAAAACGGGTGTAGACATGGAAGGTGGGGGGGATGGGGGGAACTTGGTGAGGGGGACTAGTCCGCACTGCTTAGTCTGGTCTAATGTTGGTCACACCTGGTTGCATGGGTTGCGTTAAAAAGTTGGTCCATCTAGTGTGTGCTAAGTTCATGTGTTTCTTTTCTCCAAATTGGCGAGCGTAAACCATCTCATAGGCCCAGTTTAGTTTAATTTGGTTTATAAGGGCTTCCCGTGGTGGGGCTGATGTCTGCTTCCACCTCCTAGCAATGCACATGGCTGCTGAGATAAGGACATGGTATGTGGCTGCCCACATATCTTTAGTGAGTGATTCCGGTGGTATGAATAGTATGCACAATTCCAGCGTCAATGAGATCTGTGTATGTACAATATCTGGTATGATAGAGTGTACCTCCTGCCAGAAGGGTGTGATAAGTGGGCATGACCACCAGACGTGTACCATGGTGCCCTTGTGTTGGCCGCATCTCCAGCATAAGTCGGAGGACTGTGGCCATATCTGGTGTATTCTAGCTGGTACTAGGTACCATCGATATATAAGTTTACGTTGCAGCTCTATATGGGATGCACATGAGGAGACCCCTTTATGCGAGGAGTATGCTTTAGCCCAGTCTTCCTGTGATATGACTTTGCCTAATTCTTTATGCCAAGCTTGAATGTGCGAATTATTACCTTGGTCCCGTGACTGGGTCAGTGCTTTATAACTGATGGAGATTAATTTTTTCGGAGGTTTTTTGTTGACGCACACTAGTTCGAATTCGGTCATTGACCTGGTGCTTGTTCCGGCTGGTGAACTGGGCTTATTTGTAGTTAGATAGGATTTAATTTGCAAGTAGGCAAAAACTAGCCGGTGTGGTAGGTTAAATTCTTGTTGGAGGTCTGGGAATGACTTTAAACCTTTGTCATTATATAATTGCTCTATCTCGAGGATTCCCTGTTGTAGCCAAGGTTGTGTGTTTAGAGTTGGTATAACATGGTTTAGTGTGGATAGTGGGGCTGCCAGTGGCATTGGTAGATAGCGTACCATCATACCCTTGGCGGAATCCCAGGTATGTAAGATATGTTGGGACGTGGGTAGGAGGTGGCTTGTGTCTATCCTATGTGATTTGGGGGTCCATAGAATAGAGTGGAGCGTCAATGGGTGCGCCCAGCTATTTTCTATTTCTAACCATTGGGGTGCTGTGGGTTGTTTTCGGAGTTGTGTTACTACCATCAGTGCTGCCGCTCTGTGGTATGCTTTTAGGTCTTTGAGACCCAAGCCTCCCTGGGTGATTGGTCTCTGTAGTAGTATTGTCGCTACCCTCGGTTTTTTGTTTTGCCATGAGAAGTTTGTTAGTAATTTGGTTAGTGTTTTGGTATATTCAGTCGGTAGTGGTATCTGTAGTGTGCGGTATAGATATTGGAGTTTGGGTAGTAGCGACATTTTTATGGCCGCTATGCGCCCCACCCAGGACAGATATTTCCCCTCCCATGAAGTTAGCAGGGTCTTGAAGGTTTCAATTAATGGTTGGTAGTTCATTTTATATAAGGACATGGGATTTTTTTGTCATTTTGACTCCCAGGAATGTGAGGTAGTCGTCTCTCCAATCCAAGGGAAACGAGCTTTTAAGAGTTGTCCTCTGTGGCTCAGGAAGGTTGATGCTTAGTGCTTGTGTTTTGGTGACGTTTAGTTTATAATATGAAACTCGCCCATATTCCGTAATGTGATGCATGAGATTGGGCAGAGATATGTGAGGTTGCGTGAGAGTAAGAAATATGTCGTCTGCAAAGAGACTTAATTTATATTCTTTCTGCTGTAATGTTACCCCATGTATTGCCGATTCCCCCCTGATCCAGGCAGCCAGTGGTTCTAGCGCCAAAACATAGAGCAATGGAGATAGTGGGCACCCCTGACGGGAGCCATTGGAGATGGCGAATTTGTCAGAGCAGAATCCTGCGTTAAGGACTTTAGGCGTGGGGCAGCTGTACAGAGCTGCTACTGTGTCTGTAAAGTGGGGAGGAAAGCCAAATTTCTCCAGAACAGCTTTGAGAAAGCGCCAATTTAACCTATCAAAGGCTTTCTCTGCATCTAGGGAGACTAGGAGGCTGCCCACCCCTTTCCTCCTTATGCTATGTATTAGGTCTAAAACCTTTCGGGTGTTGTCAGTACCCTGTCTCCCCCCTACAAATCCCACCTGGTCGTCGTGAATTATGGTTGGGAGTATCGAACTCAGACGTCGGGCATAAACTTTAGCGTACAGTTTTGCATCTGTATTAAGGAGGGAGATTGGTCTGAAATTCGGGCAGTGGGTTGGAGGTTTCCCCGGTTTTGGTAGTGTTATGATGTGAGCTAGTAATAGGTCTTCCGGTAGTGATTTGGTTTGGGTAGCTACATTAAAGAGGTTGGCCAAGTGTGGTGCTAGGGCGTTTGCGAATGTCTTATAATACATATTTGTGAAGCCGTCCGGGCCAGGTGCCTTGTGTTTGGGTAAAGATTTAATGGCTTCCACCACTTCATCGGGGGCGACTGGTTGTTGCAGTACTGCGGCCTGGTCTTGAGTAAGTGTGGGTAAAGAGATGTCGTGTAAGAAGGACTGTATGTCTTGATCAGTAGGGTTGTGTGTCTGGTCAGACTGTGCTAAATTGTAGAGTTTGTTATAGTATGTTGCGAAGGTGTTGCTGATGTCTATAGGGGAAATTACTTTTATGTTGTCATGGGTATAGAGGTGAGATATTTTAGCATTGGTTTCAGCTCGTTTCAAGCGAGCCGCAAGTGATTTGCTTGCTTTGTTTCCCTGCGCGTAGTATATAGCTTTGAGTTTGCGTAAATTAAAACCTACGCGTTGTAATGTATGTAACTTGATTTTTTCTGCTACTTCTGTTATAGTTTTTTGTGTAGCTTCTGTTGGTTGCAGTTTATTTTTGTTCGGAAGGTCGATTAGTTGTTTGTTCCATGCTATCCATTGCGCTTGGGTAGCTTGTTTTAGGTGCGTAGCACGCCTCAGTAAGAGACCTCTAATCACCGCTTTATGAGCTTGCCATAATGTACACGCGGATGTGTCTCCTGTGTCATTGAGTGTGAAAAAATCATTTATGGCTTCCTCTATTTGGCCGGTGAAGTTTATATCTGTCAGTAGAGATTCATTGAGTCTCCACGGGCTCTTATGTTTGTAGTCGTAATTGTCTTTAAGGGTTAGTATAAGTGGGGCAGGATCCGACCATGTGATTTGGCCAATAGTGCAGTCCAGGACCTGGTCTAAATGTAAGCTTTCCATGTGAAATCTATCTATCCTGGTGTATGTATTGTGTGTGGCTGAGTGATATGTATAGTCCTTTTCTTGAGGATGGAGGACTCTCCATACATCATACAGTTTGTTGTTGTCTAATAACTTAAGATACGATGCACACGTTTTGTGTTGTCTGGTCTGAGGTGCTCTTGTAGCCTGTGATGTCGTGTCTCTAGTGGGGTCTATAATATGGTTAAAGTCTCCACAGAGGATCAGTATTCCTTCTTGTATTGGTTGCAATTTAGATAGTATTCTGCCTAGAAAGTCCCTTTGGTTTGTGTTAGGGGCATATATATTTGCCAGGGTATATTTAGTGTTGTTAATCGTGCAAACTATTATCACGTATCTCCCCTCTTTATCTATTAGTGAGCAGTGATGTTGGAACGATACTGTGTTACTAATAAAAATTGAAGTTCCTTTAGCCTTCTTCCCTGACGTGGCGTGGTACTGGTTTGGAAATAAGGACGGTTTTAGGGTTGGTGGTAGCTTAAAATGTGTTTCCTGAAGGCATATAACGTCAGGTTGTTCCCTTTTGAGGTCCCTAAAAAGGCAATGCCGCTTGTATGGGGTTTTCAGCCCTCGTACATTATAACTTTGTATTTTCATACTTTGGGACAGTATCTTGGGTTGCTAGTTTCGTTTTGCGTGATCTACTTATAAGGTGGGTTGCTCTAATGGTCATTGTTGCGGTAACTCTGACTGCACTCTGCGGGGCATCGGCTTTAGCAAGAGTTTTTTGCTTATCGATACTATGGATTATCCACATTTGGTGTGCGGTGAATCTTTGAGTCGGTATTGTATTCAGGTGGGTATTTCTGGTGCATATATTGGGCGGATCTATCCCTCGGAAGAACAATGGGTGGGGGGTACGGTAAGGGATTGGGGTGGATTCATACTGTGAGCGTATGAACAATAAGGGTGGTAAAACTATAGCCCATTCATGGGCCCTGGTTCCGGATATCGGTACCATTGAGAACGTGGGTATTCTAATGTGGTAACAGTGGTGAAGTTGGCCAACATCAATAGCAATATATCGTGACCATTCGAGGTCCTGGCTTGTTTCACCCTTAACCTGTCGGCCCTGCGGTGGGGTAGTAATTAGCAGTCGCTCTGGCCTACTGTGGTCCCTGCAGTTACAACTGACTTATCGCTTGGCAGTATAACATCGGGAGCTCACAACCCGCAGCTTGGGGTACTGTACAAACAATGATATCGCAGAGAGATTGCAGGGCAAGCATAGAGAATATGGTTGTATACATTTTTCTTTTTCCCTTTTTTTTTTTTTTCATACATATAGGTAAAATAGATAAGTTTGTATATACCCCCTCTCCCATCTGGTCTCAGTTTGGCCCTTAGGAAGCCCAGGTGTCCCCTATTCCTATTCTGGCAGTATACCTACTAATTCTTGTGCCTTAAGTTGGGAAGCGATTTGGTTATCTTGGGGGGGAGGGGAGCCTCTATCGAGGTCCCTCAGTAGCCTAGGTTAGGATAAAGCAATGTGCTAACACGATATGGTGCTATAGCCTGATTAACTAAGGCGCATAGGGCCCGCTTGGTGACTTGTGGCTGTCGTATTATGCAACTAATATTGGTCTATCCTGTCCCTGTCCCCAACCTGATATACCTCCCCGGGGATCTTACAGTGGGGCAGGGATGTTGCATGTGGGCCTATCTGAGACGCTTAGACACTTAGTTAGTGGCAAAATTCCCATGGGTCATTGCAGTTCCCAACACACAATACAGTACATTATACTTGCATCGTTTCCCCGGTGATACCTCCCCACAGACATCCCCGGACCCAGCGGCTCCACGTGGGCGGCGTTGCGACCATCTTCGGGTGAATTCTGCATTCTCCTGTTCCGCACACCCACATGGAGTGAGGCAGAATGTCCCCCATCCGGCTCTCATTCCATTCACGTCCCAGGGGTAGTCATAAGATGGCTTGTCCGGAAGTGACACGGACGGTTTCTGTTGCTATACACGTCACCGGAAGTGACGCGACGGACGGACTCCATTTTTGGACACGTGACCGGAAGTGATGCAACGGAACACCGATAGGACACAAAACACCCCCCTTTTTCGTAGTCACACACGATCTTATTATATCATGGATGCTGACTATGATGGGAGATGGATATATACCATTAATACTGTGCTTTATTGCTATTTATGTTTTATTGCATTTATTTGTGTGTCCTTCCGAACCGGATGTGGAGCCATATTGGAGGTGGCAGACCACATCCGGTCCGGATCATATATGGCTAATTACCTATACAAGTGTTGATAATTTAGCAATTAAGTATGTAATACTACCCCCTATATAAACTGTGATACATCCATTGTAATTTAGAAGAGCACCTGAGGAAGACCACAAACAGTTGGTTGAAACGCGTTGTGTGTTGCAATATTGCTTTTTACCATTTATCTTTTAACTATTTGTTAAAATAAATTACTTATCCTGATACTCCTGGCTCCTGGCTCCTGACTCCTGACTCCAAACTTGATGATCATTGAGACCTAAAGGGAACTGGCCTGAGGATTCAAGGAAATGTACATGTCCCATTTAAGTGACATGAAAGCTGCATAAGTCCTGAGCCTACTTTTAAACGGCTCATAAAAGTGTGAGTGATTTCATCTCAGAATTTCCCTTTGTTTTATATATAATATACAGGTTGCACTATGTCCTTCTCTGTGTTTATATTTTTTGTATAGGGATTTTCCAATAGTGAATCTAATTATTGTGTATAAAGGAGGAGATACCTAGTTGCCCGATTTAAGGTAATCACTCCCGTCTGGTGTGTGTGTGCACTTTTACCTCTTTTTGGTTGTACATGTTTCTTATAGTGGTGTTTCTATAGTGGTGATATACTTGGTTTTGGCTGCACCATCCACCTATTTGATCCTTGAGCGCCACTTCTATAGTAGGCCGTGCTCACATCATTGAAACAGTCCCGGTCTTATATTTCCATGCGTCCCCCAGTTTCAGTGGGTGCTGCGGGTATCATATGGCATCTCACGCCATTTCAGCTGCTTGTTATAACTAGAATACTTTACCCCTCCGATCAGGCCGCAGGGCTCCGGTGTTAGTTGCGGGCTCTTTTCCATTCAGTGGTAATCTTGCTCGGTTGTGGGATCGCCGCCACTGCGCGCCTGGGTTTGGGGTTGTATGCCCCACTTCTGTAGGAGTTTGCACCCATTTGCCAGAGAGGTGATGACATTCATAACTCCGTTCCTATGTATTAATAGACGAACTGGGTGACCCCATCGATAAGGTTCCTAATGGTGCCTGAGAGCGTCCGTTATTTCTTTATATTCCTTCCTTTTCTTTAGAGTTTGGGCAGATAGGTCGGTGTAAAGCTGGATGGAGGAATATTGGGTTGGGAGGTCTTTACGGTGTCTGGATGCCTTCATCAGCGCTTCTTTGGCATGGTAGTAATGGAGGTGGGTCAGTACATCTCTGGGTGCTTCTGCTGGAAGGAAGCTTGGCTTTGCGACCCTGTGTGCTCTGTCCATAAGCAAGTAAGCAAGATATCTGCTGGGAGGTCTGGGGCTAGCACTTTAAAATAAGTTGTGAGGTATGCCATTATTTCAGACTGCTTTACCGTCTCAGGGATCCCTCTGATCCGTATATTCTGTCTCCTCGACCTATCCTCCAGGTACCTAACTTTATCTTGGCAGGACTCCAGTGCCTGTTCCAGTTGGTGGACATGATCTGCCATATCATTGTGTGCGTCCGCATATTCGCCCATGCGGTTTTCCATACGGGCTGTTCTGTCCCCCAGCTCCTGCACATCCCTTCTCAGGTCTGAGATTGATTTGTTAAGGCTGTGCAGTATTTTGTCTGACATTTCTCCCAGGCATGCTTGTAAAATATCCTGTGTGACTGGCAGGTCTCTGCTCCCAGGAGAGTCTTGCAGTGGCAGTGTATCGTCGCCATCTTGTTTTTGGTCTCCTGTGCACGGAGTTTTGGGCGGCTGATTGCGGATGGAAAAAAAAGTGTTTTTATCGTTTTTTTCGGGGATCCGCTTCCCCTTACCTTGAGCCATGTTTGGGGGTGACTTAAGTGCTTATTGCTGGTCACAGTCGCTTAGTTATCGCTGTATAGGCCAGGTCTTGAACGGAGCCGGTCTCACATGCGTCCGTTCGCGCCGAGCGTTAAGCCACGCCCCCCCTAAATAAAGTATTTAAAAAAAAATATTCTCCCCATTTAAAGTAGTTTTCAATTATTTTTGCAACACCTTGTTAAAATGGCTTAGAAACACTGATACGCTGTCTTGTCTTGGGAATCTGTGATATGAATCCTTATGTTTGGCAGAGAGTGTTGGAATACATGTTGTAGATACTTTCAGAGAACTGCTTATACACAGGGGATAGGAGAACCTGGCACCCATCAGGGCAATTGTTGATGGCATCAATAGGAGCGATAACTGCTTGAAGGATTATTGTTAGGAGTGATACTCCTGATATGTTTTTATGTTCCTGATATATTTATGTGTTCTTAGGAATCATGCATTTTTTTTACAGAGGGTGGAATAATGTTCTATAATACAAAGAGCACTCTGTTTTTCTTATTTTGTTTACAGATACTTTGGACTTTCATTATGTTTTATTTTACAAGATATTTTCAGACTTATAGATTTATCATTATTTACTGCATTATTCTGTCATTTCTTTACCGATCGTTGTCTTTGGTGGCTTGTTACCATTCTTTTGAACAGTTCCTTTACTTTCAATAATAAAGCTGCATGTAAAAATCATGTTGCGCTTTATCTTTTTTCTATTCAAAATATGTCATATGAGTGAAATCCAAGTAAGGTGTCTGCTCTCGTTATGTGAGTGTATTTTCTGCAGATATATAAAACTGATGCATATATACATATTACAAAAGGGTTCTATAGATCTTTGTGTCAATTTCCTTTATGGACTAAATTGCAAATTAAAAAAAATGAAAACTTCAGTTTGCTTTTCAAAATGCATTTTAATGGTCACTTAGGGAAAAACGCAGAATATAACATAAACATATAATAAACTGCGCTATCTTAAAAATCAGGACATATAAAAACATTAAATATACCTAAACAGAGCTCACAGTGTTCAAATCCACAATATATTAATCATAAACAATGGTAAAATTAAATAGTACAAGCAATATATACAATAATAGAAAATTAATAATAATAAAAAAATCAAAAGTAAACAATCAATAGTCTCTGTCCAACATAAGAGTGTCCCACTTGGTTGATTCACTTGATATAGGGTCAATCTGGAATAGCATTCGACTGTAGTAAAGTACATGAAAGGTGTTGCTTATCTTCACAGGTGGTTTTCTTCCTGCAATTTGCCCTGCGATTCTATGAGAGTTTGCGGTGGGCAACAAGACATAAAAGATACATGAGCAGATTCTCAAAATAACCCAGTGCCCTAAAGTGCAAATGTGCTTATGTTATTTTTAAGTAAATTAGTAAAATCACTTGAAACAAACTGCTTGTCGGTAAGTTAGATGGTTAACTTCTGGCATCAGGAACTCAGCGGTGTTCATGCAGATAAGTGTCCGTTTATAGTACCATAGTTTAGGTGCCGAACACTGTTTTTAAAGGGCCCAATCTCCCAGGGCCATAGTCCAAAGGCAGCAGGCGGGCAACCAGGCTCCTCCAATGCAATGTGGCGAGATTGGTCTTGTCACAATATGTACCTCCCTATCCCCAGGGGATGTATTTATTAGCCTCATGGATGTCTTTGTATGTATACTCCTTAACTTCCAATCATTAGTTCACATACATGTGTCTAACAAATTTTGTTTTTTTAGGATGCCTCTGGTTTGTCTGATGTTGCCCTTATTTCTATTTTTTTATTTATTGGTTTACTTTCCCACTATGACACATTGGTTTCATTTTGTTTCCTTTATATTTATTATCTAATGGTACATACTGAGAAGTGTACCTTTCTAAAATTTGTTTGAAGATATTCCATTTATCCTATGTGTTTTTTCCCTAAAGAGTTTATGCCAGTCAATATGTTGTAAAGCTTCCCTAATCTTATTGAAACTGACCTTTTTAAAATTATATGTTTTAGTTTACCCCATGTGCATTTGCTTTCTTAATTTATCTCAAAAGACACCATATTATTATCACTATTTCCATACTTGAATGTTTGTCAAATAATCAACACCGTTTGTTATAACCAGATCCAGACAAACATGCTTTCTAGTTGTTCCTTGTAAAAGTTGTTATACAAAGCTATCATTTAACAGATTCAAAAACCTGATTCCTCTTTCTGAACTACTAGTCCCTCTATCCATATTTATGTCTAAGTAATTTAAATCTCTGAAAATTAACATGTAATCCAGATGTGTAGCTTTCCCAACAGCTGTTTTTCTCATCAACATCAACATTAGGTGGTTTATAACATATCCCAACCAATAATCGACATCTATTGTTTTGCCCCAAGCAGATATTTACACATAAAACTTCTGCATCTCCCTTGCACTTGCTTAACCCCTTAAGGACCAAACTTCTGGAATAAAAGGGAATCATGACATGTCACACATGTCATGTGTCCTTAAGGGGTTAATATTTGACTTTAACTCATGATTGATCTATAAACATACCCCACCACCTTTCCTGTTTTATCGATCCTTCCTAAATCTATGCTATTTCCATTTGTTCCCCCATTTGGTATTTTATGCTCCTTGCATTAATAAATATACTAATTGTACTTTATGTGTTTACTATTACATACATCTTCTGTTCTGACCTTGCTCCTTTCCCATTTCCACACCCTTGTCCTGATCTCCTTTCTGTCATATCTCCATTTTCCAAAGACCTATGTTTTTCCCCCCATACCACTAGTTTAAAATCTCCTCCAACCTTCTAGCCATCCTGTGCCCCAGTACAGCAGACCCTCTTTTGTTTAGTTGCAATCCATCCCAACTATAAAGATTGTACACAAGCCCACTAGAAGCTCGATAAAGCCCAAACCCTTCTTCCTAAACCATGACTTCAACAATGCATTAACCTCCATAATCTCTTGCTGCCTTTATACTGTAGTTCACGGCACCTTCAAGGTCCTTTTCTTCAGTTTACTTGGAGGTCCTTCTCTTTCTTTACTTCTTAATTCCCTGAACTCATTCTTTAAGACCCTCCATTTCCACTGACTTTGCCATTGGTACCGATATGGATCATGACATCAGGACATCCCCAGACTCTTACAATAATCCATCCACTCTGTCAGCAACATGCCGACTCAAGCTTTAGAGAGATAGCAAACTGTCCAGTTGAGATGATCAGAATGGCAGATTACCATATGTACTCATTTAATAATAGAGTCCCCTACCACAACAAACTGTGTCTTACATTCTCAACCCCACTCATACTAGAGGGACTACTTCCTCAGGTGTTAGAAGGAACAGTTTCCTCCAGTACAGCTACTCCTAAGCTTATGTGTCCAACATATTTACTCAAATGGGCAAATTTGTTAGGTCGCACAAAGTCTGGACTTGCTAAATCTTTCCTCTTCTTTCCCCACTGCTACCACATAAAACTCTTGTCCACCTATGTGCCTGTCTCCAGCTGTCTTATCTCCTCCCACTCCTCTAGTGGCCCCAACTAATCTCTGATCAGTAAGCAGCAGACAACTTTCAAGATTGTCAATCTGTCTCAATATTGCAGTTCGCTTTTCCAGATCTCCAATACTAGCTTCCAGAGAACCCACTCGCCCACACCTGCCACAGAGCTATGGACCCTGGATAGATTCATCCAGGCATGCATACATGTAACAAGATGTGCACTGAGTCAAACCTTCAATCTTGCTTAAACCAATTTTGCTGTACACAGGAAATGTCACTGAACACATTTTTTTTTGTATCATACACAAGATTTAAATGGCACATTTCCAACAAAATTTGTGAAATGATGATCTAAAGGTCATAACATTAAGATTTACATGACATTGAGTGAAATGTAAACATGAATATCTTTGCAATCTTAAAATATAATGAATAATAAAAAATTACCCACATATACCAAAGTTCATACAAGTAGGCTGAAGAAAGCCCCAAACATTTGCACATGTACATACCTAATAAACGATATATCAGCAACCAGTGATAGAAAGATAACATAGTACAAAAAAAAAACCCTCAGTGTTTCAGAAAACAGCCTTCCTCAAGGAACAATAAGGAGATACTGCACACCAACTTGTGTATATATATTTATACACACCATCGTAATAACATGGAAACAGCCCACACCTGGATAATGGGTGGCCACAAATCTTTTTCTGTCCACTGTATGATCACATTATCGTGAGATGGAGGAAAAAAGAAAGAACTAAAAACATAACAAAAAAAACTAGCCCATAAAATTTCAGTGAGCTCACAGAGGCATAGTAGCCATAAATGGCAAACATAGATGAAATAATTTTAGTCTTTAACATAGTCTCCACCATTAAGAGACACTAAATATGTGAGTTCTAATATCGGCATGAAACAGTGGCTTGAGACATGTCTGTGACCATAATGTAACTAAAACTAAGCTTGGGTTGCAATGGCGGTCATGTCAAGGCTTAAGCTGCAACCACGGACATTTTGAATAATCTAGTATAATACTGAAGGGTGATGGGACTTACAGCTAAACACTTGCAACTAAATACAGGGCAAATGAGATTATCACAGAGATTATCACAGGCATTTCCACATATGGTCTCAGTCATGCAGAGAGAGCCCAGGACACTCACTAAAAAGAAGGGGAGCACAAAATAAAGTAAAAACAAATATATAATGAAAGTAAAATTACACATATTAGAGGGAAAAAAACGGATAATGGTTTGGGGCTGCTTTGCTGCATCAGGGCCTTGACAGATTGCTATCATCGAAGGGAAAATTAATTCCCAAGTTTATCAAGACATTTTGCAGGAGAACTTAAGGCCATCTGTCCACCAGCTGAAGCTCAACAGAAGATGGGTGTTGCAACAGGACAATGACCCAAAGCATAGAAGTAAATCAACAACAGAATGGCTTAAACAGAAGAAAATACGCCTTCTGAAGTAGCCCGATTGAGATGCTGTGGCATGACCTCAAGAAAGTGATTCACACCAGACATCCCAAGAATATTGCTGAACTGAAACCGTTCTGTAAAGAGGAATGGTCAAGAATTACTCCTGACCATTGTGCACGTCTGATCTGCAACTACAGGAAGTTGTTGCTGCCAAAGTAGGTTCAACCAGTTATTAAATCCAAGGGTTCACATACTTTTTCCACCTGCACTGTGAATGTTTACATGGTGTGTTCAATAAAAACATGGCAACATTTCATTATTTGTGTGTTATTAGTTTAAGCAGACTGTGATTGTCTATTGCTGTGACTTAGATGATGATCAGATCACATTTTATGACCAATTTGTGCAGAAATCCATATCATTCCAAAGGATTCACATACTTTTTCTTGCAACTGTATGTCTTGAAAAAAAAAAAAAAACAGAAATAGTATTGAAAAATAATAAATAATTTAAAAAAATACAAAAATCAAATAAAAGCCAAAAAGCTGGATTTGCCACTTTTAATATTAAAAAATTACCTGGTTGAGATAAATAAGCTGGTTGAGACTCAAGACGCATTTTTGCTGATCAAGCTTTGTTTGATACCATCATGTCTGCAGATGTGGCTCAAGTCTCAAGTCTCGTTTTTTTCTGCCAATATTGTAATGCATATATTTTCTTGTCTATAAAGTGTGAGGAGAATGAGAGTGTTAATGAGTGACAAAGTTGAGTTTATTTTGCCGTTTATGTTTACGCTTTATTTATATTGTAAGCCTTATTTATTTCATAAAGCTCACATTATGCAATATGATATAATCCCAGTTAATACGTTTTGCAATGGTATGCATTTATAGAGTCATTTAACTCTTTGTGGGTTACTAAATTACATGAAATTGGGACCATCAAATCAGTATCTCTAATTTGACATTCTAATTTTAGAAATTCTAATCAAAGTATACATACAGGAGATTGCTGCATTCAGGAGATATAGTGGAGTGAATAATTTTTTTTTTCTGCTGTAACATACAAGAGTTTCATGAAACACAGCAGCACTGAAAATATAAATGTAAAATATTTAGACACAGTTGATAGTTAAATGTTAAAAATCATATACTTTTGTAAGGTGGTTTTGAAGAAAAATCCCTGCATATTAAAATTGTGAATATTTTTGGAGTTGAAATATAGTTATGCTCATTGTAAAATGAGACCTATATTTGGCAAAAATATATGAAAATCATATTTTTTTGGAACAATTATCAAAAAGGAACAAAAATAATTTTCGTAGCTGCACTAGTTTTGTACAGATAATAGATTAATATTTGTATTTACATTTTCCTTATATTTACACAATTTAAATGATAATTAATAAATGAGTTTCATGTTCATATAGGGTTTTGGAATTAAGTCCGATCTGTCCTTTAAAAATAAATAAATGATATATATATATTTATTTATTTATTTTTGTAACAACACACTGGGGTCGTGTTCAGTCCTAGAACTCAGGTGCAGTAACAGCTCTCTCTTACAAAGAGATCATGAGGCTGAGAACAGGATTCTGTCAAGGCAAAGGTATCTAAAAAAGGCCAGGCAGCAATCAGCAAAATTCTGAGTGTAGGCAAACTCAGAAAATTAGCAAGGACAGGGAAACAAAGGCAGGCAGGCAACACAACAACCAAGCACTGACTGTAAGGTGTGCTTTGCTTTTAAAGCTCAATCACATAACCTGGTTTCACCTGACAGCCCTATCTTAGACATATCATTGTCCTGGATTCTCCCCTAATCCACACCCTGTGGTGTATTCTGGTTTTGAGCTGCCCTAGGCATGACAAAACTCGGACGTCACCTACCCCCCCCTTCCATATTTCTCTTCCGGACAGACACACGTTCTCACTGATGCATGCACTGCCATACACTCACTGACAGATACACTGTTTAACCAACACACACATTCACTGAAACATACACATCCGCAGACATACAAATTCACTCATTCACTGTTACACTCGCTAACAGTTACACACACACTCACATTCACTGAAAGACACACATACACACTCACCGACAAGACACCCATGCACAGAAACACACACACACACACTGACAGATACACACTCACTGGCATACATGCATACACACTCACTGATAGACGCACACTCACTCAGTGTCAGACACACTCACACTGAGACACTCATATACTCACTGACAAACACACATACCCACTCACTGACAGTCAGTGTCAGACACACACCCACTCAGTGTCAGACACATTCACTCACAGACACACATACACTTTGTGACAAACACGCATACACATACTGACTGACACACGCATACATACACTGAAACACACATACATACTTTGACAGACACACACTCTCAGTTACAGATACATACACTCTGACAGACACACATATACACTCTCTTACAAACATCTATGCACTCTCAGTGACATAAATACACACTCTTTGACAGACACATACACACTCACTACATAGGCGTGCGCAGCCTATTGCATTAGGGTGTGCACCCTAAAGCACAAACACACGCTGCATGTATATATATATATATATATATATATATATATATATATATATATATATATATACACACACACACACATATACATACACTGCTGTGTGTGTGTGTGCTGTTAGTGTGCTGTGTGAGGGTGGTGTGTGTGAGGGTGCTGGTAGTGTGCTATGTGGGTGAGGGTGTTTGTGTGTGTGTGTGTGTGCTGTTTGTGTGTGAGGGTGTTTGTGTGTGTGTGTTAGGGTCCTGTTAGTGTGCTGTGTGAGGGTGCTGTGTGTGTGAGGGTGCTGTTTGTGTGATGTGTGTGTGATGGTGCTGTGTGTGTGAGGGTGCTGTTTGTGTGATGTGTGTGGGTGTCGTGTATTTCTGAGGGTGCTGTTTGTGTGTGTGCGCGGCAACGCTCAGATCTCGCCAGAGGAACCTGGCGGAGCTGCTGTCTAGAGCTCCCCGGGTCCTCTCCTGCCTCCCTTCATGCTGCTGTGGGCCGGTGAGGTAGATCTTTGATCTCCCCGCCGGCCCATGGAGGCTTAGAGCAGAGCCGACACTCAGCGCCGGTTCTGCGTGAGCCGACAGGGGAGAATAAAGTCCTGGGGAATAAAGTGTGGGAACCAAGATTCCCACCCCCCCCAAAAAATAATATACACTCCAGTGTGTGTATGTATATGTGTGTGTGTGTGTGTATATATATATATATATATATGTATATATATACACACACTGACACGCATACTCAAACACACACATTCACTCACAGACACACACACACTCATACATTCATAGACACACACATTCACAGACACACTCATACATTCACAGACACACATATTCACATACACTGACACACATACACATTCACAGACACACATTCACAGATACACATACACACATTCACAGACACACACACACATTCACAGACACACACACATATTCACATACACACACACATTCACACACACACACACACACACACACACACACACACACACACACACACACACACACACACACATTCACATACACACACACAGTCAAAGACACACACACACACAAACAGACACACACACACACACAGACACACACACACACAGACACACACACACAAATGATTATTTTTTTTAATTAAAAAAATGTCCACCCAGCCTCCTTACCTGGAGAGCTGGCGTGGACTTGTCCCTGGGGTCCAGTGGGTCGGGCGGCTCTCTCAATATCAGCCGCGGCGAGGGAGCTGTGAGCTCTCTGCTTCCTCTCGCCGCGCAGGCTGTCTGCTGTAGCTGGGAGCCGGAATATGACGTCATATTCCGGCTCCCAGCATCAGCAAGCAGCGCGCGGCGAGAGGGAGCAGAAAGCTCACAGTTCCCTCGCCGCGGCTGATATTGAGAGAGCCGACCGAGGGGGGGGGTCCATAACCTCTTGCCCCCCCCCCCCTCCCATCCATGACAGGGGGGACATGGGGGGAGGAAGGGGGCGCTGAGTGCATGCAGGAACAGCGTTCCTGCACAAAAAAAGTGCAGGAACTCCGTTCCTGCAGGACTCAATCCATAGGCGTGCCGCGGGGATTAGGGTGTGCCCAGGCACACCCGGCACACCCCGTGCGCACGCTTATGACTCACTAACAGAAACACACACTCTCACTAACACACACCAACACACTCATATTTTTCTTTTTAATTTACATGTCAATCCACCTAGTCTCCCTACCTGCTGCAGTGGATTCTTCCCTGGGGTCCAGTGGAACTGGCTGCAGCTCGGCTGGCAGGGCATGCAGGCACAGGAAGGTGGTCGGGCATGCCCACAGTGAAAGTGGCGAAGGAGCTACCTTCTCAGCTCTTTTGCGCACCTCTTAGTGCTGCCAGGGCTGGAGTGACGTCATATACTGGCTCCAGCATCACTTCAGGGCGCGCGAGGGAGCAGAGCAGAGAGAGCTCAGGGGAGAGTGCTCCCTTGCTGCCCGCCTTCAACATTTGCAGATGCCAGCCTCAGTGGGGCCCAAGGTAGTCATCTCTTGGGCTCCCCAAGACAAGGCATCTTCCGGGGCCTTTGGGGGGCAGTGTTTTTTGCCTGGTTAGCCTTGTCAGCATTGTTTGCCTCGAGTTAAATACAGTGCTTGGACTCCACAAAACCTTTGAATGTGTCCTGTGATAGCTGGTACCAGGAAATTAGTAGTAGATCCTTTAAGTCAGACAAGTTGCGAGGTGGGGTCTCCATGGGTTGGATTTATTCCAGCACATCCCACAGGTGCTCAATTGGATTGAGAACTGGAAAATTTAAAGGCCAGGGCAAAAACCTAAACTCTTTGTCATGTTCCTCAAACCCTTCCTGAATATTTTTTGCAGTGTGGCAGTGTGCATTATCCTGCTGAAAGAGGCCACTACCATCAGGGAACATCATTGACATGAAGGGGTGTACGTGGTCTGCAACAATCTCTAAGTACATGTCAAGGTAATATCTACATGAATGTCAGGACCCATGGTTTCCCAGCAGAATATTGCACAGAGCATAACACTGTCTCTGCCCCCTGCCTTCTTCCCATGGTGCATCCTGCTGTCATCTCTTCTCCAGGTAAACAATGCACACACAAACAGTGCACACACACACACAGCTATCCAACTGATCTAAAGTAAAATGTGATTCATCAGACCAGGATTTGCTCCATGGTCCAGATCTAACACACACATCCCCACTGAACAGGAATCATCATGATCATTTTGATTGTCTGCAGCTACGCAGCTACATATGCAGCAAATGGTGAACTGTGTGTACTGACACCTTTCTATCATGGTCTGCCTTATTATTATTATTATTATTATTATTATTATTATTATTATTAAAACATTTGAGCTATGGTAACTCTTCTGTGTGATTGACCAAATGGGCTTGTCTTCACTCCCCTTGTACATCAATAAGCCTTGGGTGCCCATAACCCTTTTGCCGGTTTGCTGGTTGTTCTTCTTTGCACCACTTTTGGTTGCTATTTACCACTGCATACTGGGAACACCCACATGACTTGCCGTTTTGGCGATGATCTGACCTAGTCATCTAACCATCAGCAACCAAGTATTAAATTTTACTAGATGGATTTAGGTTAAAAAATCTTTGTTCTAATACACAAACTAATAATATAATTAAAAAAAAGGATTTGATTATTGTAGGAAATTGGCATTCCGTGAGATCTTTGTTTTTCACACCAGTTTCTGAAGAAATCGAATCAGAGTATCTTGCAGTTAAAACCGTATATTTATTCCAATATACATTTCATCCGGAAAATAACAACAGTCTGTTTTTAAAATCATATGGACCAATAAACAATGTATATTCACTTCTAGATCTTATCCAAGCTTGATGGTAAAAGTATTGGTAAAAATTCTATCTGCAAAAGGTTTTTTATATGTTTAAATTCAGTTACATAGGGCGTATACACAAAGACATAAGGTTTGCCTTCTTTAAAATAATTGGTTATCTGAGAAAGAAAGGTGGTAACCCAAATCTCTGATTAAAGCCATACGTTATATTATTTTGGTAAATTACACACACAAAGACTTCTATATACATGATGTAATGAATAATTGCCTGTAGAAATGTGAGTCTTCAAAGGAATTCAGGCTTTCAAGGCTAGGTCAAAGGTTATTATCAACAGGGTCCACAAGTCTCCATCCATCATTCTTGACTAGAGCCATATGTGTATAAATTACAGTATGTTTGTAATATATATGCCTATGTATGACCCCTTAATGTCTGGATATGCTTAGAATAATAACTTATAATATTTCTACATTCCTAAAACACATTGAGTACATTTAAAGTTCATAAAAATATTTATCAAGATCCCCTTTGATGCTTTATGTACATATAATGCATCATAATTTACTCCAATTCCTTGTAAGACTTTAATTTTGTGGTCAGAAATTTACATCTGTATTCAACATCCATCAGTTGAGATCGCATATGATTAATTCTTTTAGACATATAACAACTAAATAAGAATAAAACCATAATGATAATTATCAATATTACCAAAGGATGAGTTATGAAGTGTGTCATACCCATAACTAATCCTGTCTTTTGTCCCCCAAACCACCGTTGCCACCAGGATGTGGTTTCTTCAATATAGTCTTGTTTAATGCTTTTAATCATACCTTGCACTGTATGTATTTGTACTAAAGTGTTATGTACTCCAGTCGCAGCTTTATCAATAACTTGTATTAACTCTTCATTGTTCTTTAACTGCTTATAGAAATCAGCTCCGTAACCTATGCTTACATTATACAAAGTTCGTTGATCATACCTCATAATAGAATCAGTCCTTTTTAGTATGGGCGGTATTATATCATAATATTTACCCCTTATATCCTTGGTAGTTACTGACAAAGCAGGTCTCTTTGTACAGTAACTTCCCGGTGCTAAGCTTACTGTCTCAGAACAATTTTTCTCATGTATTTCTGTTTTTCCTTCTATTTGATGCCAACATACCATGCCTTTATTGTATGTCCATGCAGGCTGAATTGGTATTTTATTTAATTTCATTTGACATGTGTCATTATTTTCCCAGCACCATGATACCTCTTCTAGAACATTAACACCATAAGGGCAGACATAATCACCATCATTTAGCAAACAATTTTCTATATTAAGCATGTACTCTACAGTTTTTACTCCCACTAGGATTTTATCATTTTGCTTATTATCCATTTTTATCCATTTGGAATTCACTATTTTACCCAAATCAATATATTTAAATCTGTTGTAATTAAATCCTCTAGTAGGGAGAAAAATAGCAAAAGCACAATTTTCTATTGTGTCTTCCAGACATCCTAACCATTGTGTATGCCAAAAAGCTCTGTAGTAAAAACTTAATTTAGGCACTTCAAGTGGGACTTCATAAGGCCATTGATGGTTAAAAAGAGCTTGCAAGAATATTTTTGCATTTGTATTGATGTCCATTTGTAAAGCTATACAGCCTAAAGCTAAAGAGGTATCCGTTGCAATCTTTTCCATTCCTACACTGATATTATACTTCTTATTAATGAGATTCTTAATAATGGAAATATCTGTTCTGTAGTTGTTGACAACTGTTTGCATCTGTATCTTAGATAATAACAATGAAGCATCCTGCGATTTGCTACCTGCAGCTGCTAGTGTACTCATTCTAGCTGCTAACGATTCTATATTTACTCCATTTAACATACTTGCTCCTACACCTAAACCACCTAATACTGTGTTATACCACTCACGTTTTCTTCGTGTATTCACTGGTCTCGAGAAAGTGGTGTCTTGTTTTAACCAATAATAGAAATCTTGCTGTATTCCTACTGTATATTCCTGACATTGTGGGAATGTACGTGTAATGTCCCATTCTGACATGTTCAATGAATATGTGTATATACTAAATGAAGCTCCAAATAATACTTTGTGGTCATCATCTTTGTATATTCTAATGGGATCTTTCCCTTCCTGTTCTACAATATTACAATCATCTGTTATTTTTTTTTCTGGAGCCCAATTATCATGAAATGTCATGATCGTGAATGCATATGACAGCGAAACAGTGTGTCCATTCCTATTTATTGTATGTCTCATAACAAAAATAGGTGTCCATAACCATGCAGGTTTTCTAGATTTTGGATGCCAAGGCCACATTGTGATTTGGCCTGCACATTTAGCTGGGTTTTGATAAGTAAATGAGCTGTCTTGTGTTTGTTCGAGTACTTTTACTTTAGCGTTTGTGTAAGGATTAACAAGTGTATCTATTAAGTACATGTAGCAATTTAACCCATCATCATTAATACTTCTCACATTAAACATAGTAAGGGTAAGGGTGTTGTCTATACCAGTAGGTACCACACACCTACTCTCAGTATTATTTTGCCTTATATATGTCCGATCCTTGGTAATATTAATGATTAAATCAATTCGTCCGTCAACTGATAGATATGTCATACATGGTTCCTGGTTATCATGAAACATGAGCATACCAGATATTGCATCCTCAGATGTGTCTGCATTAATGCATCCACAATAATCAACATCAGGAGTCTTACAATATCTCACTTTACAATCATATGGAAATGCTGTACATTTAGTAAAGGTATCTCTGCTTTCACAATCTGGAGTACCTGTATCTTGGGCATTGATTGTACCTAACATTATCATGATTAATAACAGTATTACATTTACAAGAAACCCCAATCGGTTTGATTTAGTCCATGAAGTAATGTCTTCTCCAATCGCATCAATGAGAGCAGTCTTTTTGTCCATAGTGTCTTTTAAAAGTCCACACAGTTTGTCCTTTTTAAAATTAAACAGTCTTTGTCCATGAACAAACATTATTGGTTCTGTAATGAAAAACAGATGGCAGTTTACTATTCTTATACATTTGTGAGTTTACATTGATCAATATGCACAAGAATTGCTTTATTACATTTCCTACCAACTTTTGCTCTTTGAACCTGTAACACAGTTTGTCCTAATTTCTTTAGAATAACATAAGGACCTTCCCAACCTGCTTTCCAGGGACCTGGTGTTCTAAATGATTTTACCATCACCTTGTATCCTGGTTTAAATTTATCTGCATAATTCCCCTGAGTTACATCTTTAACCCATTGTTTGCCAGAAGGGGCCATATTCAAAGCAGCAAACTTCAAAACTGACTGCAGCTGTTCTTGTAATACTTTCAACCATTCAGCATGTTCTGCAGCAACTTTGAAAGTACTTGGAACAAAAGGTTCATTGGGGAAAGTAATTGGCATGGTTCTGCCTGTCATTAACTCATGAGGTGACACTTGCGTTTTAGAGTTTGGAGTTGCACGAATAGACATTAAAACTCCTGGTAAGTGTGTTACCCAACTACTCCCTTTATCCTCAAGCATTTTTTTCAATCTAGATTTCAATGTCCTATTCATTCTTTCCACTATGCCATCCGACTGTGGATGATATGGGACATGAAATCTTTGTTGGATCCCCAACAATCTACACGTTTCTTTAAGTACTTCTCCAATGAAGTGTGGACCATTGTCAGATTCAATGATTCTGGGAAAACCCCATACAGAAAATACATATTTCCACAGCGCTTTACTTGTTGATAACGCCGTACAATTGGTAAGTGCTATACAATCTACCCATTTGGAGAATATATCAACAATTACCAATCCGTACTTTAGACCTCCTGGAGCTATAGGTAATGGTCCAATAAAATCAATTTGTATAGAGTCCCATGGTCCTTTTGCCAAAGGCACTCTCTGTAATTTTGGTTTCTGACCTTTAGGTCTGGGATTAAATTGAGCACATATGAGACATTCCTGCACTATATTTATACACCATTTTTTCAAATTAGGATGATAAAATTTATTTTGCAGGACCTTAAACAGTTTTTCTGTACCCAAATGCCCCAGTGTACGATGATTGAATACAATCAACTCCTGCAATAAATCACTCGGTACAAATGGTACAAAAGTTTGTGTTTCCTCATGTTTAACCCCGTACAAGCCAGTTTCAGTATCTAAATCCATTGTTTCTCTACTGAAAGCTACATCTTTACTCTGATTTTCTTTCAGATCTTGTAAGGGATCTGCTATTGGTCTTTTACTCACAGTTGCAATCATTATATTTTCTGAATATTGCAACGTTCCTATTAAAGCAGCTTCCTTTGCTCCCTGATCTACAAGTCTGTTTCCTTCTGCCATTTCATCCCCATTTTTCCTGTTTTGATGTGCTTGAACTTTCAAAATAGCACAAGTTAAACCTTTTTTTTCTGCATAGTCAAACAGTTCTGTCAAAATACCTGCATGTTTTAAAGCTTTGTCTTGAGAATCTACCATCCCCCGTTTTCTCCATATTGGGAGATGAAGTGTTAAAGCTTTAACTACATAGCTGCTGTCACTGATTATATTCACTGGGTCATATACTGTTATTTCAAGAGCTTTCCTTACAGCCTCTAACTCAGCTCTCTGAGCAGACATATGGCCTGGCAATTTAAATCTTTGCATTTCTTTTGTTTGATCGTCATATATGGCATAACCTGTGTGATGTGATCCATCAGCATAAAATCTCGTACCATCCACATACAAACAAGGAGCCCCTTGTATTGCTTGTTTCTCAAAAGGAGATTTGGATTCAATTTCCAATTCCTTCTGACAATCATGTGGCGTTCCATGTATTTCTATCAATTCAGGAATAACATATCTTTTACTGCTTTCTACTCTGAGTGGTTTATCTTGTAACTTCAATATCCAATGAGCTACTCTCTGGCTATGTACTCCTAAATCTGGACAATTTTGTAACAGTTTTAAAGGCGTATGGGGGGTTTGTAAAATTATCTGTCCAAATCCTACAATGTGTTGTGTTGCTTCTAAAGCCCAAAATACAGCCATGATCTGTTTTACACAGGAAAACATTCCCCTTTCCACTGGAGACATGATTTTAGAAAAATATCCCAGTATTCGTAAGGAGCCATGTTGCCTTTGCATCAAAACTGCTATTAATGAAGAGACACCTGCGTAACATTGAACAATATATGGTACTGTTTCAATGGGAGCAGCTAGCACAGGCGCTTGTGTAAGAGCATCTTTTAACAGATTCCAACTCTTTTCAGCTTCCTCTGTCCAGAGTAGCTTATCTGTATTGGCACTATCTTTTAGCATATTGTACAAGGGTTTTGCTATCCCTGCCATATCATAGATGAATTCTCTGCTAAAATTTACCAAACCTAAAAATTTCCTTAGGTCAGACACTGTCATTGGCCTTGGCAATTGCTGTAACGCTTTAACCCTTGCTGTTCGTGGGGTTTTACCTTCTGGATCTATATTTACTCCTAGGAAAGCCACACTTTCTTTCAAGATCTGCACTTTGAATGTGTTCAGTTTTAACCCATTATCTGCCAGTGCTTGACAAATATCACACAGTATCTGCTCATGCTCTTTCCTTGTAACTGTTTGAACCAACAAATCATCAACATATTGCAAAATCTTGCTCCCATACCCCAGGGGTTCCAATACTTGAGCCAATGCTTTATGAAAATAAGCTGGCGAGGAGTGGAAGCCCTGTGGCAGCACCTGGAACAGATATTGATGATTTTTAAAGGTAAAAGCAAAACGATACTGACTATCTGGGTGTACTGGTATTGAGAAAAACCCATTGGCTATATCCAGGACAGAAAAATACTTAGCATTGCCGTCTACTTGTGCCATGATATCTGGTGAGGAGGCCACTATATGGGCTGCTGGTGGGGTATACTTATTCACCACTCGCATGTCCACAATTAAACGATAAGAGCCATCTGGCTTGATTATTGGCCAAATGGGGGAATTACATTTGGAATTACCCACTCTCAGCACTCCTTGAGATACCAATGCCTCTATCACCTGACTCACACCTTCTTCTGATTCTTTTGGAATTTTATATTGTTTTACTGCAGGGGGGTCTGGACCTTCAATGACAACTTGTAAATTCATTCTCCCACAATCTTGTTTAGACTTAGACCACACTGTGGGGTATTTTTCTTTAAGATAGGTTACAAACTCATCATCTTGTTGTATAGAAGGTGGCACTTCACTCTGTTTTACAGCCATGACATGACTATACCATCCTAAATCATTAGGTTTAACAACTCCACCTGATTTGCTCTCACCTGGAGCTTGCCACAAAACCAAATTCAATAAATCCACATACAACTTTTTTTCATTGATAACATCCATTCCCATAATAGTACAGTGGGAGGAGAGGTCGACCCATAAGTCACAATTTATTTTACCTCCTTCAAATTCAATGTCATTATCAATGGATAGAATTGCGTGTGCTTGAGCTCCATTAAAGCTTAGAAGGGAAATTGTTGGTGCTTCAATTTTTAAAGGCAAGCTTTTGTTGGTTAGAGACACTGCAGCTCCTGTGTCTACTAAAAACTCTGTTATATTCCCCTCTAGTGTTCCATAAATATATGGCCGTCCATCTTCACCCAGAGTAATATCAGTAAGATAGACCAGAGAACAACTAGGGGTTACACATCCCTATTTATAGGTGTGGTAAGCAGAATTCACTTCTGGACTTGTAACTGCTTCCACCTTCTTTTCAATGGCATTTAACATCCGTCTACACTCTTCATATGGATTTGCTATATGAGGGGGTTTTGAAGATGTATTTTCGGGTTCTACAGCTGCCACTCTCAGTTGATTCTTATAGCCTGGCACAATGCCATTTTCTCTACCTTTCACTGGGTAAGATTTTTCTTCATTTTTAGGACAATATCTTTTAACATGACCTTCTTGGTTACATTTATAGCATACCATAGGATTACTCTGATTAACCCTATAGTATCTATCATGGGATGGGGCCGAATAATTTCTAGTACCTTGGTAATTTTGTGGTTTACTCATAGACCTCCCTCTAAAATTACCATTCCTATTATCATTTTCATATCTTCCTCTACCTTCTTCACGAGACACATAGTTAATAGGGGCCAGACCTGCTGAAGTATCCCTAGAGAAGAGTGTGTCTGTGAAAGCAAAAATCTTAGCTGTTTCTGTGTTTTTCTTTTGCAACAATTGCAAAGATTTCATTATTTCAGTAGCAGCAAAATCAACTGTGGGTGAATCAAAAGCTCTTAATTTTATCTCATTTGGCAACCCTGCTATTCTAGAGACAAATTCAGTAACACTCTGCTTATGTTGTTCTTTAGACATAGCAGACGGTTCTGTATCAGTAATTAAATTCCATGCCTTATTCCACAAATTAGCACAAACACGTATATCATCATTTTTCTCCATTTTAAATGAATCAAGAGTAGAAAATTGAAAATTCTCCACACCAGTTGCACACTGTACCACCATTAGCAATCTTTGTGTATTATTTGGAAACAATTCTTCCAATTCAACTCTGGGCTTTTCACTTGACTTCCCTTCCAACATATCAATGAGTTTAACTTTAACCCATTCACTTAATGAGGTTGGCAGCCAGATCAAAAGACCTCTTGTGGCTACCACATCATCAAATTGTCTTTTATTCATTTCACCTTCAAAAACACTCATATTGTAAAAAGGTCCTCTCTTCTCATCATATTTAGGCAAATCCTTAATCAATTTAGCTAATTTGAGAATATCCAACTGACCCTTTCCTTGTACATTTCCCAATTTATTTTCTATTTCACTTCTCGCCTGCCCGTTTTCACAACTTAACCTTTGAGCTATTTCATTTTCACTTTCCTCTTTCAAAGTAAAATCCAAATCTTTCTGATTTGTAGCTTTCCACAAAATATCTGTAGCATTCCCCAGATTAGTAATTTGTCTCTGCAATTTGTCAAAATTAGTAACATTTATGTCTAACTCTTTAGACATGTGAGACAGGGTTTGGTGAGTTCTATCTAACAGATCAGTCTGATTCCTAAGCATCTCTTTCATTATAGTAATATCTTCACTTACTTCATCCTCACTAAATCTTTTCAACAATCGCCGAGAATCTTCTATTTGAGTTTTTGCTTCAGTTAACGTGGAGTCTAAGTCACTATCAAAAGAAAGCCTTGGGGGCAATCTCCCTTCTGTTAACAGCTTTTGAGGAGATTTCACAGTTTTGCTGGGGGGGCTAGGGAAATAACTAGTCCTTGTGACAACACATACATTTTTCAGTTGTTTTAACAAAACATCTCTTTTTTGTTTTGTTGTACTACACACATAACAATTACTGGTCTTTTTAAGTTGACACCATTCATTCATTGCATCATTAGTTTCCAAAAAGCTCTTTGCCAGTAATGCAACTTTTTGACTTTCCTTCTTAAATACATTGCTGTGCTCAATCTCACTTAATCCGTCTAACAATTTCAATAAACAATCATCCCAAATATTTTCAGGATTAACCCCTTTTACAGAAAGATCACTATTAGACTTGGCAGCAATCTTTTGCAACCACTCCATAATTAACTTAAACAGTTAAAACTATTTGTTTAACAAAACAATATATATGTGAGAGCACTTTTTACATATGATTTAAAACAGACACATACCCATTAAGTATTTCGGCTCCACAGATATGGCCACTTTCTGATAGAAAAATACTTTCTGGAGTATGTAGTTATTTCTTGAGAATCCTCCGAAATGCAATCTTCGATCTGCAAGTCGTCACAAATTACTTAATAAAGTGTGGATAAAAAGGATCCAAATTGTCCATCTCAATTATTTATCTTCATATATATATATATATATATATATATTTATTTTCCTCCAGCGCTGGAAATACACATTAGCCGCGTTCGAACGTCTTCTCCCCTGCTTCACCTCTGTCTTCGCATCAGATCTGGGATGTTTAAAAAAAGTCTTTGGGATGCCCTCCTGCTGTTTCAATCACTTGTATTTCTTCCTGTTTCAAGCCGGGTAGTACAGCTTTTTCTTCAAGTTACAATTTCAGCTTTTCTTCAGTGATTTTCTTATCTTCTTGTCTTCTTGTAGCTTGTAGCAGAACACCTAAATATTAAGTCAGTAATAATTCAGACTTAAATCAAAGTTGTTGTTGTTGTTGGTGTTGGTGCCCGCATTCTCCACCATTAAATGTAGGAAATTGGCATTCCGTGAGATCTTTGTTTTTCACACCAGTTTCTGAAGAAATCGAATCAGAGTATCTTGCAGTTAAAACCGTATATTTATTCCAATATACATTTCATCCGGAAAATAACAACAGTCTGTTTTTAAAATCATATGGACCAATAAACAATGTATATTCACTTCTAGATCTTATCCAAGCTTGATGGTAAAAGTATTGGTAAAAATTCTATCTGCAAAAGGTTTTTTATATGTTTAAATTCAGTTACATAGGGCGTATACACAAAGACATAAGGTTTGCCTTCTTTAAAATAATTGGTTATCTGAGAAAGAAAGGTGGTAACCCAAATCTCTGATTAAAGCCATACGTTATATTATTTTGGTAAATTACACACACAAAGACTTCTATATACATGATGTAATGAATAATTGCCTGTAGAAATGTGAGTCTTCAAAGGAATTCAGGCTTTCAAGGCTAGGTCAAAGGTTATTATCAACAGGGTCCACAAGTCTCCATCCATCATTCTTGACTAGAGCCATATGTGTATAAATTACAGTATGTTTGTAATATATATGCCTATGTATGACCCCTTAATGTCTGGATATGCTTAGAATAATAACTTATAATATTTCTACATTCCTAAAACACATTGAGTACATTTAAAGTTCATAAAAATATTTATCAATTATAGGTATAGAAAAGAATAACACATATGATGAAATTAATGAATTTATTATAATTTAGAGTAATCATTAGACATTTAAATAACAATTCACTAAAATTAGGAGATGAAGGACTGGTTAACATATGATCCATATAATTAGATAATGTATTTATATAGATAAAACTCAATGAATTGTAAAGTATTGTACAGATGATGTAATGTAAATATATGTATATATCATATGAGAAATACATTACAAGTAGTGATGTGGTTAAGTTATGGGACAATTTACATGTATTTTTATGGCTAGATATTACAGAGTACAAATGAAACGCAGAGAAACGAAGATGGAATGCATGCCACTTCCGGCTATATAAAACTTCCGGTTTCACGAGTACAGTTGGAACGCATAGCACTTCCGGTTTCTGGAACGCACGGAAGTGCCGAAAATAACCGGAAGATCATTGAAGTGATCGAGATCAACTGTGAACACTAAAGATTGTGATCATCAACAGATGATATTCATCTACACAGGACCAATGAGGAAGGACAGAGAGGCACATGTGATTAAACTACATTTGGGGATTATCCCTATTTAAAGGACTTGGGGGCGGTGGGTTGTTAGGCTGCTTCTTTGATTGTATTGTATTGTTTTTTTAATATTGTGGTCCCTGAGGAAGTCCCATATTCTGTAGAAGGGACGAAACGCGTAGGACCATTGTTTGTATTTATTTTATACTTTTATACAAATTTAAGCCGTTTTTTTCAAACCTTCACCCGGAGTCCTGTATTGGAGTGGAAGTATCCAGGGAATTTTCCCAAGCCCCCTATATCATCAGGGGAGGCACCATATATGCCTGAACTGTCCAAGATTCTGTGAGTGCATTTCATATTGCGCAGTGTCAATATTGTAAACTGTATTACACTATATTTCTTTTATTCATTTCCATTTAGATAATCAGCCAGTTCCCTTGTTGTGTTTTGTATATTATTGTGGTCAAGTTGATTGCTAGCTGGGAGCGATCTGAGGGAGGCTGTATTTACCTACCACTGATAAGTATCCTTGTATATAATTGTGTGTATAAGGTGCATTTCTTTGTTTTTTTTGGCTTGTTATATCCCAGCATTGTATTTAGTCAAATTCTAGGGGCCTTGAATTGGCCACTAGTATAGACTTGTATCTAATATGCAAAAACACAGTTTAAGAAAGTTTGAAGCAATTTTCCAAGAGTGTAATAAACCCCAACCCCTTAAGGGATTAAATGAATATTTCAAATGTAAGGAAAAATTATTATATGGGGAAACAAAAAAATGGTGGGAAATAGCCTTCCTAGAAAATTATCTTAAGGATGGACTTATCCCACGGGGTTTAAGGTTGGAAAAAACTCCTGCTTTTGGTCTAGATAGGGAAAATTTCATGAATGAATGGGATGAGATTTTATCCAATTGTTCATTCCAGTTAATGCAACTTATTATTAAGTATTCAAAAGATATGAAAGAGAAAATTGAGGAGGAATTGGATCTATTGGAATCCAGTGCACAGATTGACCTAGGAAGTATGGAGTATAAAGAGAGGGATGAATCCTTACAAACTAATGTAAAACAATTAGATGAGAAAATTGCAGAAACTAAAAGTAGAAAATATAGAAGGGACAAGGAAGACAAAATTAATAATACATGTACCACCTCAAATAGGATATCGAGAAAAAAAACTCACTTTCATAGAGGTTCCTTTTCGAACTCTTACTCCCCTTATAGGAAAAAATTTGTATGGTATGACTATAGGAGGAGAAATAAAGGAGATTCTCATATAAAGGAGATTAATAAGAGGGTTACTCGTACTCCCTCAAGAGAACGAACAGAATTACAAAATAGAAATACACGTCCATTTGAAAAAAGGGTTACTCGTACTCCCTCAAGAGAACAACCAGAATTTCAAAATGGAAATGTACGTCCATTTGAAAAAAGAGGACTAAGATCTTATGCTCAAGTAGTGAGACAAGACGAAAATAATAGTAGATCTAATTCCCAATATAATGAAAAAGAAGAAAATTTGCAGGGGAGAACCCGAGGTCCAAAAGAGAAACCTATCACCAATTATTTTTATCCAAGGACCAATACGTGGGAACATCGGAATCGGTTCTCACCCTTACAAGTAGATTCTCCCAACAAGAGAACACGAATGGAGGATTTGGCATGTGGTCTGGGCATTTTAAAGGCTAAAGAAAGAGAAAAAGGTATTTTTAATATATCAGGTTTACCCCTGTCGGATGCTGAGATACAATTACTATCTAAAGGTATGAAGTTTGCACCAAATAAAACATCAAATTAATTTAATTTATATATTGATCTAAAGAAATATATTAGGTCATTAACGTTGAAGAGACATTTTTTGTTACAATCTAATCAGATAATGACTCCAAACATGGATGAGGAAGAACTAAGAAGTAGAAAATTTAGACCCAATTCACATTTTTATCCTACACAAAATAGAGGTCCATATTTAGAAATTTTTGAAAAATTAGTGGATAGAGAGTTTAAATCTATGGTCAAAAAACAGAATTCTAATAACAGTAGAAATTTAACTAGGGAAGAAGATAAATGTTTAAATAATCTTAAAAAGAGGGAGGATTTTATAATTAAGGAAGCGGACAAGGGGGGGTATTGTTATTATGTCTAGGAATTATTATTTGCAGGAAGCACAAAACATCTTAAGCGATAGTGGAACTTATACTGTACTTATACGGAATCCGACTAAGGAATTTTAATCTAGTCCTAAAAAATCTTTTAGAGGTAGCAAAAAATAAGGACACAATTTCACAGGCAAATTATGATTTATTGTTTTGTAGTAATCCGAGAATTCCAATTTTTTATTTTATTCCAAAAATTCATAAATGTTTATTTAATCCCCCAGGTCGCCCCATAATCAGTGGGATAGATTCCTTGTCTGCTAATCTCTCTGCATTTGTAGATTCATACCTACAAAAGTATGCTCAAAGCTCTCTTTCCTATATAAAAGATACAAAATCATTTTTACAAGAATTGGAAAACATTGAATGGCATTCTAATTATAGTTGGGCTACATTGGATGTATCACCTCTTTATACCATAATCAGTCACAAATTAGGATTAGAAGCTATTAATCATTTCATGACAAAAGACCAAAACCTATCTCAGGATATTAGAGAGTTTATTTTACATTTAGTTAAATTTATTTTAGAACACAATTATTATTATTTTTTTCTCGAAAGAACAGATATATTTTCTAGTTTCATTACAGGTGAAGTGTTCCAGATTAAGTCTGAGATTGGTTGCCGCATGGACTATGTAGTTTATTTGTTGCAGTGTCTGTGCGGCAAGCAATATGTAGGCAGGACCAAGAGGGTCTTGAAAGTACGATTTCTGGAGCACATCAATAATATTAAAATGAACTTAGCCACTCATTCTATTCCAGTACATTGCAATCATTGTCCATTATTCTCCTTCACTGGTTTTAAGTGCACTGGTATCGAGAGAGTATTGGTTGATTGGAGAGGGGGTGATAGAGTTAAAAAGTTACCTACTGGATCCACAGACTGCAGACATTGGAGCCTGGAGGATTGAATGTAGATGTGGATTTAGTGTGTTTCCTATACAAAACCAATAATATAATTAAAAAAAAAATGATTAGATTATAGGTATAGAAAAGAATAACACATATGATGAAATTTATGAATTTATTATAATTTAGAGTAAACATTAGACATTTAAATAACAATTCACTAAAATTAGGAGATGAAGGACTGATTAACATGTGATCCATATCATTAGATAATGTATATATATGGATAAAACCCAATGAATTGTAAAGTATTGTACAGATGATGTAATGTAAATATATGTATATATCATATGAGAAATACATTACAAGTAGAGATGTGGTTAAGTTATGGGACAATTTACATGTATTTTTATGGCTAGATATTACAGAGTACAAATGGAACGCAGAGAAACGAAGATGGAACGCATGCCACTTCCGGATATATACAACTTCCGGTGTTACGAGTACAGTTGGAACGCATAGCACTTCCGGTTTCTGGAACGCACGGAAGTGCCGAAAATAACCGGAGGATCATTGAAGTGATCGAGATCAACTGTGAACACTAAAGATTGTGATCATCAACAGATGATATTCATCTACACAGGACCAATGAGGAAGGACAGAGAGGCGCATGTGATTAAACTACATTTGGGGATTAGCCCTATTTAAAGGACTTGGGGGTGGTGGGTTGTTAGTCTGCTTTTTTGATTGTATTGTATTGATTTTTTAATATTGTGGTCCCTGAGGAAGTCCCATATTCTGTAGAAGGGACGAAACGCGTAGGACCATTGTTTGTATTTATTTTATACTTTTATACAAATTAAAGCCGCTTTTTTCAAACCTTCACCCGGCGTCCTGTATTGGAGTGGAAGTATCCAGGGAATTTTACCAAGCCCCCCATATCATCAGGGGAGGCACCATATATGCCTGAACTGTCCAAGATTCTGTGAGTGCATTTCATATTGCGCAGTGTCAATATTGTAAACTGTATTACACTATATTTCTTTTATTCATTTCCATTTAGATAATCAGCCGGTTCCCTTGTTGTGTTTTGTATATTATTGTGGTCAAGTTGATTGCTAGCTGGGAGCGATCTGAGGGAGGCTGTATTTACCTACCACTGATAAGTATCCTTGTATATAATTGTGTGTATAAGGTGCATTTCTTTGTTTTTTTTTATCTAACCATCACTGTTTGACCTTTGTCAAAGTCACTCAGATCTTTTCGCTTGCTAATTTTTCCTGCTTCCAACACATGGAAATCAAGAACTGAATATTAATTTGCTGCCTAATAAAGCTCACCCATTGAAAAGTGTCATTGTAAGAATATAATCAGTGTTATTAATTTCAGTGGCTTTAAAATTGTGGCTGATCAGTGTATATGCCCACAGAATGGACATCCAGTAACTTTTACTCATGTCACCTATAAATATTTATTTGAGTTAACCAATGATTGCCTCTTCAGGGTGCTCTAACATTAACATAGACATGTACTAAAGTGAGATATAAAAGTGAATTTTACATTTTACAAGTTCTTGAATCTGTCTAGCACAAACATAATTAATAATTTCGGAAATCTATTTGTTTTACCTACTATCTACACATTGTTGGGCTTATTCTATTTACTATTATGTTCATTTTACTTCAATAACACTAATTTACAAAATTACAGCATTTCAAAACAAAAAAACAAGCATTTTCACAGCCAATAATTACATAGAATTTGGTTCTTTGAGACATTTGCAGGGTTCTTTGAGAGAGCAATAGAAGCAAAATACTGTGACCTCGTGTAGCCTAAGAATGAAGGACCTCATATAACTGGTAATTTGTGGTTTGAGAGACACTCTGACATTGTTTTTGACTCATTGTGTGAAGAGAATGATGGGTTAGGTTATGGACATGTACAAATAAAAAGGGGGGGGGGGGAATAAAATGGATATTAGAAAAGAAACAAGGTTACAGAGAAAATGTTCAAATTCTCTTTTATTTTAATGCAGAAAAGAGCCATTTATTGGAGAATATATAGGAGAAAGTACAGATTAAGGAACATTGCACTCCCAATAATAAAAAAACAAACTTGTGGAAGTAACCACAGGAAAGCATAGATTTGAGGAGAATCTCTGGAAGCTGTTGAAGCAGTAAGTATTGTTGTTAGCATGTTTGTCTCCCATGTTAAAATCAGTGTAGGACTCACTGATATTAGGGGGTACTGTAACGTAGTGGTGGGCTTAACACAATATGGCCACATGATGGTACTGAATCCCCATACTTAATTGCTAAAATAGGTGATTTTAAGCAGCCTTTTATATATATATATATATATATATATATATATATATATATTTTTTTTTTTTTTTTTTGTGAGCTGTTACTTAATATGTATTTTATAGAAAGTTTGGTCTTTATATAGAACCACTTCTGGGAAATACATGTAGCTGCCCAGTTGCTAATTTCAATTACAGGAAGCATCCACTGGCTGATTACTGTTAAATAGACATTTAGTAGACATAAATCATGCGGCTGTTGGGGGCATACCTCCTCTATCCTAATATGGGGGTCTTATTGACACCATATGTTTTTTTCTTTAATTTTTTTTAAATATAATTTTAATGTAGCGACCTGCGACTATACAAAACGCCGCCAAGGTGTTTAGTTTGGCCCAATTGGTTTTCACAACTAAATGTCAGCCAAACCGAAACAGTCACTTTGTGGAGAGTCAGACAAGTCAAACAAAATGTCAAATTTGAGAAATTTGGGAAATTTTATTCAGAGGAACAGAGCAATCACACTATGCACAAGTCTAGTCTTTACTCTGTATAAAGTTAAATTATCCTCTTGTTTTAAGATCTAAAGTAGTATGTTGCTAAGATTTATTACAAGATACAAGAGAAAGGAATAATCACACAGGAAGAATGTAGCATCCTGTACCAAGAAAATCTTCTACTATCTACCAAAAATCCATAAGGATCAAAAACAACCACCATAAAAATAAAAAATCTCAGGCACTCACTGTGATTGTATCCAGGCAGGTTTATTTGCAACATTTCGACCTGTCAAGGTCTTTATCAAGCATGCACCATAGTGAAAAATTTATTGCATTTATATGCACACATATAAGTGCATATAAATGCAATACATTTTTCACATACATTTTTGCAAATAAACCTGCCTGGATACAATCACAGTGAGTGCCTGAGATTTTTTATTTTTATTTATATTTCATGTGGTTTTTTGCTGACCCATAATCAGTAGCATCCTGGGTTGGTATATTGTGGCTGAGTGCGAGTCTATTTTTTTTTCTCAAAAATAACCACCAGGCAGACCCATCATCTCCGGAATAGAGTCGCTCACCAGTAATTTATCAGCATATGTCGTTTTTATCTACAACATATGGTGACCCATGTAGATTCATATCTTAGAGACACAACCCATCTTCTACAACTGACGTTGAATGGACTTGTGATTGTCTTCTAGTAAGCCTGGATATCACTTCCCTATATACCAACATCCCACATCATGTGGGAAAAAAGGTAGTTCAACACTTTCTGGAACTATTCAATGAAATGAATAAAGACCAACAAGAATGTATTATTCAGGCCATCGGCTTTGTCCTAGAATATAACTACTTTCTTTTTGAGAACCAACACTACCTACAAACCCTTGAAACATCCACGGGGACAAAACTAGCTCGCTCATATGCTAATTTAACTATGGGATGGTGGGAACACCAATATATTTGGAACAATAACCCATTTCAGGACCAACTAAGGAAAAAAAGAAGATCTCCTTAAATTTGTAAATCATACTAACTCCAACGCCATGAACCTGAAATTTACCCACAAAGTAAGCAACACAAACATCACCTTCCTGGATCTCAACATTTTTGTGGATGAAAATGGAACTCTTCAAACCAGCAACCATCGGAAAAGAGTAGACTACAATGGCTTCTTGGATGCCAGGAGTGCACATCACCAAGGTTGGATCCGAAATATTCCCAAAAGCCAATACATGCGAATCAAGAGAAACTGTAGCAGACCTAAAGAATTAGAGGATGAATTTAATAACCTGACTACCAAATTTGTACAAAAACATTACAATTACTGTCAACAAATATGTCTGGAAAATAGACAGGGAAACTCTTTTACAAAATAAGAAACCAATAGCAGAAACCAATGACGAATCTCCTAACATGAAGGAAAACAAACCACTACCAGTTTTGTAACTACCTACAATGCAGCAGCAGCAGCAAATATCAAGAAAATTATGTGGAAACACTGGTCCATTATCATCCAGGATAAAGCCATGCGCATCAACAATACCAAACCCAGAAAAGTTTTTAGAAAGAACCAAACAATTAAGAACCTAGTAGCACCCAGTATGTCATACAAGAACAAGGAAAATAATTCAAATAATCCATGTATCATTGAAAGGAACGTATAAATTATGGTGTCTGGTGCAGTGCTGATGATCCTTGAGAATCACTAGGCGCATCCGTCGGCGGAGGTACCCAGCCAGGGTACAGTGAGCTCCGTCACACCAACCAATTAACTGCACCCTGAAACATCACTCAGCTATATAAACCTTTCATTCCCTTAGTAGCAGCATAATGCTTAAGAATAATGTTTCAATGGTGGAACAATCAATATAATAGGATTAATCTCCAACTATTTTATTGAACACAAAAGCAGTTATTCACCATGCAGATGATTTTCCCAACCAGCCATGTTATTTAAATATGTATTAGTGTTTTTTTGTACATCTTCGAAAACAAAATATATAAAGATAAGGAATACAGTATACAAAAATAAGCTTTGTGGTCTAAACAATATACTATGTATATACTATTTCCATCTAATGTATTGTTGCAATATGTAATCCTATTTATACAAAGTTGATATTCAACTTCCCACCTGCACAAAAGTTATTATGATAATTAGGATCAGAAACCTATCTAAGAAAATCCTTCCCAGCATCCGATATTCAACAATATTCCCTGAGGAAGTAAGTGCAGATTTATGAAACGCGTAGGATTACCAGAACCAGAGTCAAGACCTCACACGAAGATCAAGAGAGAGCTACCGTACTCAGTTCAGCAGCTCGAGTGCGCTCAGCTACGGCAGCATACAGGTGAAGGGAGATTCCAGTTCACCACAGACTGACCGAAAAAATCTACAGCTCCATAATTTATTACATCAGATTCCACGTTACAAGCACCTACATTTGTACAGATAGAGTGGAAGCTGAGCTATATCGTATTGTTCCAGCCCCAGAAGATATTTCAACACATTCCTCAGGCTTTCCCCCCATATACTCACAGCAACAACCGAGACCAATGGAACGAGAGAGCATAGAGCCTCTCCTCTTATCACCGGGTTGGACTTATATTCTATTTTCATTTTTAATGCCAGTTTTTATCTTTTTCATTTTTTTCATTTTTTTATTTTTAAATTGTGTTCCTTTTTCACACTATATATCTTATTGCTTTTATAACTAGGTATCATTTATCTCAAACATTGCATTCCAGTAAGGAACTAGTATCTATATATATTTTTTTATTATCTTCATGATAAAACAAGACAAATAAATGTGTTTATTTTTACTATACGTGTAAGAGTTTCATGTTTGCACTTTCTCATCACTACTATTGGTTATTACAAGATACGTACTGTTTAATAATTTGTAAAACATATTTTTAGCACACCTCGCATAACCCTTAACTAATCAGTTGCTGCTTCTATAGCTGTCTAAGCTATCCTAACTGGTATACCTTTTTTACTGTCCAGATTCTATAAATATTGGTGCAATGTACCACGAAATGTCCCCAGCTCCATATTTTAACCCACATTTCCTTTCACTTGGTGTTAATAGTATTAAAAAGCATTACATTGGTTCTATTTAGTTGTTAGGGGGTCTTGGGAACTTCTACAAAATTAAAATGCCCTCATCTCACTGCTCAAGTGACTATAGGGGAAGCTGTAGGGCCACCACTCCTAAAATTAACACAAACATCATCATTGAAACCTGATCTAACAAAAAATGAATCATGATCGTCCTTAATTTTTTTAACCCCATATCTTGAATTTGTGCTGAAACTTCTTAGACCATCACTCAATCTTCTTTTTGTTTAGCAAGGGTCCTGGGGATCCACAGTCGGTTTCATGTTGTATCTGTTTTTCATTTTGGAATATTATGAGCACACAACCTGAACATTTTAGCTAGCTTGATTTCAGTAACAGTCTACAAGAAAGTAACTGAATTGCCCACAAACTATATCTGAGTGTGATTTTTATTTTTCTGCCTAAGCCATTATGGGCAGCATGAGCTAGTTGCAACAAATATGCAACTCACCCTTTAGCAGACCTGGATGTATTTGTTTGGCACTTAAATGACAATTGTTTTAGAATTCACATTACTACTTAACACAGTAATCTCGTAATTAGTACACAGATGTTGGGGAAACCCAGCTTACTTTAACTGTAACATCAATTATCTTATAGTGAAAATAATATCTGATTTTAGAAATGTAGCAAAGATTGGCGTAGATGGAATAAGCACCTGTGTGGTGAAAAGTAAATATACTGTATCATTGCTTTTCTTTGTAGCAGTCATTCATAGATAAACAGAAATAGCTTCTGGATTTCAATTTCTTCTAAGTACTTAATTTCAGCGGAAATAGTGGATACCTTAAGTACTCATACACTCTCTCAATGTGATTTCCAGCTTGCTGCTAAGCTGTCTGTGATTTTTATTGAATCCAGCAAAAAAGCCCTTAAGTAGCAATATCATGGAAGGCATGTCTCAAGTGATTTCCACTCACAATTACTGTCAGTGGTCTAGAGCATTTGACATACCATTTATGCTCATGGTGACCTATCCCCTCCCACCCCCGTTCACTAAATAGTTTTTGCAGAAAAGTAACACATTAATATAAAAAAACAGCAAACACAATCAGTTAAACATTGCACAATGATAATTGAACAAATTTGCATGTTTGAATGCGTATTATATCTTTACATTTTTTGTTGAAATAGAAGTTCAACCTTGAATATCAATGGGCCACTTGAGCTTTACAAGAAGCATAGATAAATTGAATAACTCATACAATATGCTGTAAAATTTAGTAACACTAATATCTCTTACACTAGAATTTTTTCATTGTGTTATATAAATTATTGGTTGGTCCATACTTGATTGTGACATGAAAATAAAAAAATGGACTGATTCACAATGTCACAGACCAATACCAATCCCCAGAGTGAATATAGCTGTCTCCTCCACATATGAGATGAGGCTCTATAACAATAAGGTTACAAGGAACGACACTCCCACACACAGCACACAATCCCTCCCTTCTGCCTGGGAGATAATGAAGTCAGATACTGTATTAACCCAATTATCTCCAGGCAGAAAAAAACACATATTTCTATAAAACCGCAAAAGTACCCCAAAACACATAATATTCCCACAAATGTTAAATCCCCTGATAGCCCTGATCTGCGTGACCAACATATCCAAAAATCACCCAGATCAGTTCAGGGGTTCAGGAGTTCTATGGAAGTAATTTATTTGACCGACCGCAGGCATAGCCCCATGTCCAAAACGGTTCCAGAGAATCAGGGCTTGCGGTCGGCAAAGTTCGGTAGTTTGAAAATGAACAAACTACTGAACAAAGTCAAGTCTTACCCTGGAGCTTGTTCCTTCATCCAGACGAATGATCCCACTGAACAGTGCCCTTATAACTTGTATAGAACCGAATGCAGGCGATGATGGAAGTCTAGTGGTGTTCGGGAGTTTCTGTGTCTAATTTTAGTTCCATGATATTCATGCCTAAACACAGCTGCCTGCATTCACGCGAACAAGATGACCACCACCCTGTCCATAGGAATTGCAGCCACCCAGACGAACAATTAGAACACTGCATCGAGAAACGTTCCAAGTTATAAATAGGCGTTAACAAGCTCCAGGGTGGTCTCTGGTTTGTGCTGTTGTTCAGGAATACGAAGTGCCACTTCGAACAGCTTCGGGAGTTCAAAGTGTAGCCATACATAGTAAATAAAGGCACAAACAATATCTTTAACCAAAGTCTAACACAGGGGCCATAGTCACAGGGTAGGAGCATGGGAAACAGGCTCCTCCAAAAAACAGTGGCGAGGTTACTTTCGCCACAGATACCTTGCAGTCTGCAATGGTAAATTGCTATGTCTTGTATATGACATGCTGGTGGGAAAGGGAGTGAGGGAGTGGGAAGCTATAGCACCAGAAAAACAAGTTTGTTTGACTGACACTATAGATTCCCTTTAAGATTTGTTTAAAATCATAAATATAAATAATAAACATAATATCCCTTTTTTTTATTTAATCACACCTGCAGTAGTGACAAAATTTTTTTTTTATTTCTTTATCTACTATCTAATATATTGTGAGATAATGAATGCCATACAATCTTTCTTAAACGTCTCCCATATATACGGCCAAGAAAGAAGGAATTGCTATAATGTTTTTGTGGTTTTCCTCTTGATTTATCCGCTTATCAATGTTGTTGCCTCTTGAATATCTCTAATAAACCTTCGGTTTGCTTATTGCACCCATAAGCATTTCTGCAAGATTGAAGCAGACTGTCTATGTTAAAACTACTGTAAGATGTTCAGCCTCGTTGAATGTGGAGACATTTCTGATCAATACAAATGCTATGTCCTAGATGGACTTAGATTTCATATAATAAAATATTGCATACATTTTGTTCCATTACAGTTAGTAGAAACTAAAACCATGATATATGATACTTATTTTTATTTGGAAAATGTCTCTTGTAAGAACTGAAAAAAAGCTGGCAATCAATAAACACTGCATGACTGTCTGAATTTGTATGATAATATTTTCACATATTCCTCTATGTTTAAGGTCTTACGAGCAGCTCTTGTCTCAACCGGCGTTCATTTTTGTTCATATAAGCGTACAGAATATATTGACAAATCATAAATAATTTATAGTAGTAAGAATAACACAGGGAAATGTGTACATATTTAAATAATCCGACACTCATCATTATCCAAGCTCTGGCTTCTCACAAGGGTTCAAAACTCTGATTTCTAGTAATCTAGAATTGTTTTTGGCACAGGGGTTAGATTTTTCATGATGCCGTTGTTTCAGTAGATATACAATCACACTAGTTGTGTGTGCAGGCACTGTATTAATGCAAATGTAAAACTTGCTTGTTTTTGGGCTACTGCATTATAAGTTCTATAATAATGATTAATATATATTGTACATTTCAGTAGAGTTCAGTTTTTAAAAAAAACAGAAATGCAGTAACTGGATACAATGTAGCAAAATGCATCATAAAGTAAATATAGAAACTGGTGGCCATAGCAGCTGTTTAACACCTCAAGGACCAGATTCCAATGTCTAAAGTTCCCATAATTACATGTTTTTGCATTTGCAGTTCTATGCAATACTGTATTTGTAAAATTAGCTGAACATTCCAATTTGGTATAGGATCCTCAAAGGTTGGGTTGTAAAGGCACATAATTGCATAATTGTGCCGCATTAACTACTGACATTTTCACTTCAGCATAAAGCTAACTAAAACTTATATTTGAGCTGTGCACTATTTATCTAAAATATAACATTGTTTTCTTCCCTCTATGTACATTGTAATTCTGACCATCTGGACCTGGGCATACTATGTAAATTTAATTAACTCATGCAGTGCCTTATGAGCAACTATAAAACAACCTCATTGGCATTCAACAGAGTTGTCCAAACACATGCACTCATATGGCATTTTTATGTGGATTCTGAGTGTACACGAGCACTCCCAGACTATCACAGAACTATAACCTTTTCATGTCCCCAGAAGTACTGAGAGTTAAGTATTGTTTTTTTACTTTCTATTACAAATTCTTCAATGTCATTATAAAGGTGAAGGACTGAGTAATTGTAACTTCATGAGAAAGTTTCCTTAAGCTTTCTGAATTCAAAGTACACTGATCAGCCACAATATTAAAACCACTTGCCTAATAATGTGTAGGTCCCCCTCGTGCTGTCAAAACAGCTCTGGTTCGTCGAGTCATAAACTCCACAAGACCTCAGAATATGTTCTGTGGTATCTGGCACCAAGACATTAGCAGTAAACCTGCAAGTTGCGTGCTGAGGTCTCCATGGATATTGCCAGTACATCCCACAGATACACAATCAAATTGAGAACTGGGTAATTTGAATGTAAAAGCAACATCTGAACTTGTCATGTTCCTCAAATCATTTCTGAACAATTTTTGAAGTGTGTCAGAGTGTGTCTTCTTTTCATAGTACATCTATGTCCCTGCCTTCTTTTCAGAGTGCATCTTGTTGCAATCTCTTCCACAGGTAAATGACACACGCACCAGGCAGCCCACCTGAACTAAAAGAAAATGTGATTCATCAGACCGGACAGCCTTCTTCCATTGATCTTCCATTGGTCCATGGTCCAGTTCTAATGCTCATGTCCCCAGTGAAGGTGCTTTCAGCTGTGGACAGGGGTCATCACTTGAGTACTCTGACTGGTCTGTGGCTATCCAGCCCCACACAAAGCAAATTGCAATGCACTGTGTGTTCTGACATCTTTCTATCAAGGCCAGCATTACATTGTTCAGCAATTTGAGTTACAGTAGCAATTTGAGTTACAGTAGCTCTTCTGTGCGATCAGCCAAGACTGGCTAGCCTGACTAGCCTTCACTCTGACTTGCATCATTTAGCCTGCCTTGGGCATTCATGAACAGACACCAGTTTACCACTTGCCTTTCTTGCACCACTTTTGGTAAGTACTAATCACTGCATACCGAGAAAACCCCACAAGACATGTTTTGGAGATGCTCTGACACAATTGTCTAGCTATCACTATTTGTCAAAGTCACTCAAAGCTTTTTCGCTTTCCCATTTTTCCTACTTCCAACACATGAAATTCGAGAACTGACTGTTCACTTGCTGTAATGTATCCCTTGGCAGGTGCCATTGTAATGTTATAGTCAATGTTATTCACTTTACTTGTCAGAGGTTTTAATGTTGTGGCTGACCAATGCATAGTCTCTTATATTCCTGTATTTCAACCATCTATATGTTGACAGTACTCAGATTATCCTCCTGATTTCTCTCCTAATTGCCTCTCTTCTATCCCTAAACTAGATCTTTTTCAGTTTTAAAATTCTAAATCTTTCTAAATTTGAATGTCTCATAATTTCCCTTTAAATAATCCACCTCCATTAACCTCCCTGCAGTTCGACGGAACATCCACCATGCAATATCCTCAAACCTGTTGCCTTGGAGGTGGCTCCAGACTTGAGGCAATTCAAATTACCATACTTAATACAGCTCCCTGTAATAATTAATAAGCAAGAAATGTATGGGTAAACTCACTTAGAATTCACCAGCGCCTACATTTTACAAAAAGTGCAAATTTTCTATAGAAATCTGACCAGAGCACCTACTTTGCAAAGTCTTCTCATGGAGCGAAATTGGGAAGTCTGTGATTGGACAACCACAGAAAGTCTGGGCTGGGTTTGCAAGGGCTTTATATTATTCAGGATCCCTTTTTTTTTTAATCCCCACTTCTTATTTATTCATATGTTTACTTTTCTTTTTATAAATTAGTTTATTTCTTCTCAGTAAACTTTTTAACTAATGCCCATACTTAAGGTGGTGTTGTTTCACATTAATAAAGAGGGAAGAGATTTAGAGGATATCTTTGTAATATCTATGTATTGTTTGAAATCTTTTACAATACTGCATTTTTATTTATCAGTTTTCAAGGGTAGAGCAAAACAGGACAGTGTCACAGAAGTTACAAAGTATCAGATGGATAAATAGCATTGGTTTACACTGTTTGAAGTTTAATAGTAAAAAAACAAAAATGAGAAAACTAAGATAAAGTTAAAACAGAAAACAGAAATAGGGGTGTTATGGTCGTGACTTAAATATGAATATTAATTTAATAATTAATATATAATAATTAAGCAACAAATAACAACATTAATATTTTTTAGAGTTCGGTATTATGGTCGAATATAGAATAGGAAATACACAAAACATTGTAGTATTAAATGTATATTTAATATAATTATAATAACAATTAAACAGATGCTAGCAGAATGTCAATTTACTACAATAATTACACAATACAAACTACAACATTACTTACAAAAGGCTATAACAGTTGCTAGCTGTTATAATAGATTACTTACACGGCTCCAGCCTGTTTGGCTGGAGCTATACAGTCAGCTACATGTTCAAATGCAAGCAAAGGAAAAAAGAGAGAGAGTTCCTCCTACTATTTGGTTTTATCCAGTAAGTAGGCTGGCCTGTGATGTCACTTCCAGAAGCACATGAGTTAGCACACTGACCCCTAGTGGTGCCTCTAAAGCATTAAGCTCATTATGCTTTTTTATGACAAAAAGTCATTAATTAATAAATACCATTACAAGGGGCTATGGGGGGTGGGGTGGATTCTGACTGCCAAGCTGTGCAGACGTGTGCTGAGTAGTGATGTACCGAACTGTTCGCCAGCGAATAGTTCCCGGCGAACATAGCATGTTCGCGTCCGCCACCGCGGGCGAACACATGCGGTGTTCGGTCCGCCCCCTATTCGTCATCATTGAGTAAACTTTGACCCTGTACCTCACAGTCAGCAGACACATTACAGCCAATCAGCAGCACACCCTCCCTAGCAGACCCTCCCACCTACTGGTCAGCATCCATTTCAGATTAATTCGGAAGCTGCAACCATTTTTTTTTCAATTTATTATTTTTTTAAATTTTTTTTGTGTGCATATAAATGTTACAAGCAGATACTCCCCCCAGACACTCTGTATTACTGCAGATACTCCCTCCAGACACCCTGTGTTACTGCAGATACTACCTCCAGACACCCTGTGTTACTGCAGATACTCCCTCCAGACACTGACACAGAGCAGAATAGGGACTGTTCCCCCTACATAGGGTCACTTGGCAGATATGGATTGACACATATCCTAAGGATCCCTGATAAACACTGACACGGAGCCCTCCATGGGTGAAGATGGATAAATTTTTTTTACACTCGGGTTTTTTATTTTATTTTTAAGTTCGACGGGTATGATGGCTTTTTATTTGGCCCTTTTTGGGGCTGAAAAATTAAGATTTTAGAAAAAAGAAGACGTTGAATAGTAAGTTGAATTTTACTTTGCCGGTAGTAATTTTATTCCCCCCTCACTATTTTTTAGGGTGAGGGGGGTAGGTAGGGGCTTTTTTATTTGGTTGTGTGACTAGGGGCTTGGGGACACACACTGCATACAAACTATACACACACTGCACACACTATACACGCATACACACAATATACACACACTATACACACAATATACACACACTGTACACACTATACACACACTGTACACACTATGCACACACTGAATACACTATGCACACACTATACACACACACACTACACACACTGCATACACACTGCACACACTATACACACACTACACACACTGCATACACACTGCACACAATATACACACACTACACACACTGCATACACACTGCACACAATATACACACACTACACACACTGCTCACACATACACACTGCACACACTATACACACTACACACACTATACACACACTGCACACACTATGCACACACTGCACACTCTATACACACACTGCACACTATATACACACTGCACACACTGCATACACTATACACACTCTACACACACTGCATACACACTACACACACTGCATACACTATACACACACTGCACTAACTATACACATACTGCACACACTATACACACACTGCATACACCTTATACACACTGCACCCACTATACACACACTGCATACACACTATACACACACTGCACACACTACACACACACTACACACACTATACACACAATATACACACACACTGTACACAATATACACACACTTTACACACTATGCACACACTGCATACACTATACACACACTACACACACTGCATACACTATACACACTGCACACACTATACACACACTGCACACACTATACACACACTGCATACACACTATACACACACTGCACTAACTATACACACACTGCACACACTATACACACACTGCATACACCCTATACACACACTGCATACACACTATACACACACTGCATACACACTGCATACACACTATACACACTGCACACACTATACACACACTGCACACACTATACACACACTACACACACTATACACACTGCATACACACTGCATACACACTATACACACTACACACACTGCATACACACTGCACACAATATACACACACTACACACACTGCATACACACTGCACACAATATACACACACTACACACACTGCTCACACATACACACTGCACACACTATACACACTGCATAAACTATACACACACTGCACACACTATACACACACTGCACACACTATGCACACACTGCACACTCTATACACACACTGCACACTCTATACACACACTGCACACACTATGCACACTCTACACACACTGCATACACACTGCACACACTGCATACACTATACACACACTGCACTAACTATACACATACTGCACACACTATACACACACTGCATACACCCTATACACACACTGCATACACACTATACACACACTGCATACACACTGCATACACACTATACACACTGCACACACTATACACACACTGCATACACACTATACACACACTGCACACACTATACACACACTACACACACTATACACACAATATACACACACACTGTACACACTATACACACACTTTACACAGTATGCACACACTGCATACACTATGCACACACTATACACACACTACACACACTGCATACACACTGCACACACTATACACACTGCACACACTATACACACATTGCACACACTATACACACACTGCATACACACTATACACACACTGCACTAACTATACACACACTGCACACACTATACACACACTGCATACACACTATACACACACTGCATACACACTGCATACACGCTATACACACTGCACACACTATACACACACTACACACACAATATACACATACACTGTACACACTATACACACACTGTACACACTATGCACACACTGCATACACTATGCACACACTATACACACACACTACACACACTGCGTACACACTGCACACAATATGCACACACAACACACACTATACACACTGCACACACTATACACACACTGCACACACTACATGCACTACACACACTGCATACACACTATACACACACAATATACACACACAGCATACACTATGCACACACTGCACACTCTATACACACACTGTACACACTATACACACACTGCATAAACATAAATTTAAAAAAAATTGCAGCAGTTTTTTTACATTTCAAAGTTGGGGAGGGGGGTTCCAAATAAAGGATCCGCCCGGGTGCCAAATGCTCCAGGTACGCCCCTGTATAGAGGGGAGCCATGTTACTCTGTATATAGAGAGGAGCCATGTTTACACTGTATATAGAGGGGAGCCATGTTACTCTGTATATAGAGAGGAGCCATGTTTACACTGTATATAGAGGGGGGCCATGTTACTCTGTATATAGAGATGAGCCATGTTTACACTGTATATAGAGGGGAGCCATGTTACTCTGTATATAGAGGGGAGCCATGTTACACTGTATATAGAGGGAGCCATGTTAATCTGTATATAGAGGGAGCCATGTTTACACTGTATATAGAGAGGAGCCGTGTTTACACGGTATATAGAGGGAGCCATGTTACTCTGTATATAGAGAGGAGCCGTGTTTAGACTGTATATAGAGGGGAGCCATGTTACACGGTATATAGAGAGGAGCCATGTTTACACTGTATATAGAGGGAGCCATGTTACTCTGTATATAGAGAGGAGCCGTGTTTAGACTGTATATAGAGGGGAGCCATGTTACTCTGTATATAGAGAGGAGCCATGTTTACACTGTATATAGAGGGGAGCCATGTTACTCTGTATATAGAGGGAGCCATGTTATTCTGTATATAGAGGGAGCCATGTTTACACGGTATATAGAGGGAAGCCATGTTACTCTGTATATAGAGAGGAGCCGTGTTTACACTGTATATAGAGGGGAGCCATGTTACACGGTATATAGAGAGGAGCCATGCTTACACTGTATATAGAGGGAGCCATGTTACTCTGTATATAGAGAGGAGCCGTGTTTAGACTGTATATAGAGGGGAGCCATGTTACTCTGTATATAGAGAGGAGCCATGTTTACACTGCATATAGAGGGGAGCCATGTTACTCTGTATATAGAGGGAGCCGTGTTATTCTGTATATAGAGGGAGCCATGTTACTATCTGAGGTGGTTAACTATGATTGGCCCTGGCATGTTTGTTAGTCTGGCCTGCATGGTTGTCTGGCATGAATAAAAGTAGCATGTTTCAACTATATTAGTAGTTAGACTAGTTTGCACTAAAACATGTGCAAATGGGGAGTTTGCGGTTGTGCAAATGGACTGTTTGCGGTTGTTTGCGGTGTGTTAAACAGGGAGTTTGGTCTGTCACTGTGAAGCGGGCGTAACCCTTACACTACCTGATCGATACAACATCATACCTGATGCACGTTATTCCAAACAATTTAGGAATGTTAGGTGATTTATGCCCTTTATGGATTAAAACCAGACTCTGCATCAACTATGTAATTTTCCATGGGAGTTTTGCCATGGAACCCCCTCCGGCATGCCACAGTCCAGGTGTTAGTCCCCTTGAAACAACTTTTCCATCACTATTGTGGCCAGAAAGAGTCCCTGTGTGTTTTAAAATTTGCCTGCCCATTGAAGTCTATGGCGGTTCATGCGGTTCGCCCGTTCGCGAACATTTGCGGAAGTTCCCGTCCGCCGTTCGCGAACCGAAAATTTTGTGTTCGCGACATCACTAGTGCTGAGTGAGCTCCTGCACTGGGCACATTATTAGCTTATATATATATAAGCTAATAATGTGCCCATATATATATAAGCTAATAATGTGCCCAGTGCAGGAGCTCATATATATATATATATATATATATATATATACACAAATGACTATGTGATTAAGGTGCTTATCAGTACAGAGAGTATAATCCTTAATAATGCTACAACACTCTAGTGGGAGTCCCTCTAACCCACCAAAATGTATGCACATTATTATCTTTATTTACTGCAATCAGACAGAATCTTCCTGCACAAAACCGACTAGATTGTAAAGGGGAATTTTCGGCACACTGATCGAGACCAAATTTGGCGATACCCTCATCCTGATTGCCTGACTTACCCCTCTGTAGACTAAGTGCACGGACGGAAAGAGAGAGACGGACGCTAGCTCACTACGACATCTCTGCTTCCCCCCTCCCCTTGGATCGGGGGGGTTGTCACGGTCCCCACTGGGGCACTGCTGAAGTCCTCCAGAAACCTCCTACAAACCTGCTGGCACCTCGGGGCGGCGAGGCACACTCGTTACAAAATTTGTGGACCCCAGATTATAGAGATTAGAGTAATTTCTGTGGCACACCTTAGCTTTGTCAGATATAGGATGTCAAATGTTACCTGTTTTATATTTAATTATCGATATAACATTTAATTAACATCTTGTCCAAAGCTCCTTGGCTTTACAATGTTCCACTTGTATTTCATTGCATATAGGAAGAGTGTTTGGTAAAAAAGATTTTTTGGGTGGGCTTTTACCATTAACACGTCTCTCAACTAAGAGAATGCAGCCACTAGTAACCTATAGTGGCCAGAGAATGTAAGATCTTATGCTGTGATTGCAAGATCTGCTATCTTCATCCTACATTGTTTGTTAAGTTGAGAACCTATTTTAATTAAGTAACCCCGAATTGCAGCTTTATGAGTTTACCATGTGGTTATTTGTAAACATCTGGAGTAAAGTTTAAATAAAAATAGTGGCAAATTAGTTGGTTTAGCTGGTGTTACGGTTGCCTCCAGGCTGGCTGGAAGTTGGAAAGGATGCTCCTAGCGCTCACCAAAGGATCATCAGCACTGTAGACACCATAACTACTGCGTAGCCACCATAAGTACTGCAGACTCTACGAACCACCGCTGCTGGGCTGGTAGCTCGCCGTCTGCTCTGCGCCCTGGACCTACGACCAGGCTCCAGTAGGTGAACCTCTTCCTTCTGTAGAGCGAAGCAGGATCAGGAACAAGAGCTCTTACAAGAGCTCAGTAGCTAAGGGAGTATAAAGAACATAGCAATCCCTGTAGTGATTATAGCTGTCCCCTACAAACATGAGTCAAGGCTGCAAGTTAGAGGGTCAGAAGAGGTCTGAGGTGCTGGAACACCCAGCCTGGTTTTTATTACCATTTTGTAAATACAGGACCACCCACAGGGAGGGACAAAACAACCAATCATACACGTACATCATTGAAACCACTCCCAGTAATTACACACAAAATCCTCCCCTCTGTCTGTGATATAATTATGGTTTAACATAATTATCACAGACAGTAAAAATACCGTTTTTACACATACACTGTGTAACGGATCACCTGGCACCCCGACTTGGTACCTCCGTTAATGGATGCTCCTAGTGCTTCCTGAGGACTCCAAGCACTCTGGCAGACACCACAATCACCGAATCCGAGAAACCTTTAAATTCTCCCAAGCATATGAATGCTGTAGACCATTGAATAGGAACCATACGAATAGGCTTGTACTCCTAGCAGTCAACTGGAACAGCATGCAATAAATCCTTCCCCCAATAATGAGACGACACATCACTTTGAGGGTAAAACAGGAACTCTGGACTGGCTCATCCAGCCTGGCTTTTATTTCCAACTCACACATACAGGCCACACCCAGGGGGAGGCATAAAAGAACCAATGACATAGATGTTACCTCCCACACATCCCCTCCCCTTAGTGTGACACATAATCCCATTATGCATACAGTGTAAAATATACTTTTACACAACTTTCATAACTTTAAAACCATACATCACATTCACATAAAAATACATATCCACAATCAATCCATTCAGGGGAACAACATATTAAAAAAAATGGCATGAATCCGACCAGGGGTTCAAAAGTTACTAAAAGTATCTTTTGTTCCTTTCTGGCTGGCAGAAAAACATCCCCACAATGCACCCTGGTTTCCTCCCTTCTGCCCTGGAGTTAATTGGAGAAGTAATCCAATTACCCAGGACTAAAGGCAGACTCCATTAACCACATGGTTGCAAAACTACATAAAACACTTTAAAATACATAAAGTCACATTCACACATAACACACAGACATTTCACCTATCCCCAGATAGCTGGGATCTGCACGCACAAAACTACCGAATAGCGCGCAGATCCTACTCACACAGTACAATTGCCATGGAGCTAAAGTCTTTCCCATAGTCTTTCATTATATGAATAGGCTCCATGGTATGGCTATCTGGGGTATCACATTCCCATAAAGTCTGGTCCATAGTCCAAAGGCAAGAGGCGGGCTATCAGCCCCCTCCAAGGACACGTGGCGAGGTCGGTTTCGCCACACACTGTAACTTTAAAACCATACATTCAATCTCCATAAAAATTACATATTTAAACTCAGCATACATCAAACATAAAAACTTCAAATCTGCCAAATCCCTCCAGTGGATCAAAAGTTAAGTGGAAGTCCTTTATGACCGACCGCAAGCACAATTTCCTGCCCAAAACAGTTCCATAGATTTGGGCTGTGCGGTCGGTCAATTTCATGCAGAAAAACGACTAAGTCCCATCTTTGAATGGGACTTAGTCTCTGGAGCTGCAAGTTCAGTATGGAAGAAGGTATGGGTCAGCGGTGTTCGTGTAGTTGCGCATCCGATTTTAGTTCCACAGAATCTTTAGCATACACCGCTAAAGGGCCATACACACCCAATAAAAGTTAATACGTTTTCAGGGGCACAATCTTCCAGGGGGCATAGTCATGAGGAAGGAGGCTGGCAAATAGGCTTCTCCACAATTTTCCATTTAAAGGGACAGTTACAAATAGCAGTTTGTAACAGCTGGGTTAAACATTCCTTGTACTGTAACAAGGACTCGTTATGTCTCCATTTGCTTTCTTTTTGTGAGAGAACTGGCATTCGGAGGGTTATGTTGTGGGGCATGATTTGCCCATGTAATAGGAAGTTTGTTTTTTCAGCTATCAGACGGAAAGGGAAGCAGCATAGGATATCCGCGAAGCACCTCTGCTTGCAGTGTTCCTTTAATTCATCTATAGTCTCTTCTTGCAAAAATACACCCCTTAGTATGTTGATCCTTTACATTTGCATTTAGCTATGGTTTGTTACAAATGGTTGTTGTAAAACAATATTTTATATTTATAGCCCTCATGTATCCCAATGGCCACTGGAGGGAATGCACACCTGCCAACATCAAGCCAGACCCCCCTATACAGGTCCTACTCTGACCTATTTCCATGCTTCCTTGAGCTTCTGGCAAAAACATCTCTAATGAGACAGAAAGGGGTATTTTTTATATACACCCCTATATACTTATTAACCCTTAATAGGGAACACATGGGATGGGCGGCCGCCCATAAGTATAAAGGGGTGTATATAAAAAATACCCCTTTCTGTCTCATTAGAGATATTTTTGTCAGAAGCTCAAGGAAGCAAGGAGAAGGGTCAGAGAAGGACCCGTCTAGGGGGGTCTGCCTTGACATTGGCAGGCGGGCATTCCCTCCAGTGGCCATTGGAGTAACTAAATGACCTCCATTTGTTTAAATATACATAGGGATTAAGGAGAGAGCACATGTAACTTTTTTTTCTTTGGTTTTTACTATATGTATTAGCTGATGTGTACTGTGGTCATTGCTGCCGCCCAGGAGTGATGGGAGTGAGCGCAGGACTTTTCTTTTTGTATTTGTAGCCCTAATGTATGTTTGTTACCTTAGTTTGCTTCTCATGCCAATTAAACATTTGAATCCCAGACTGTTTACAATCAGATATAATAAAAAAAAGCAAACTTTTTTTCAAGTGTCTTTTGTGATAGGGATGAGGACATTTTGGCATTGAGCACATACAAATAAGTTATTTGTTACATCCATTTTGACAGATTCTTTTTGATGGTTGCTCTAGATAGAAGATTGTATTGATTGCTTCTTCTTTTCTCTGCTTATAGCCCCCATCAGACAGGCAGGCTCCAAACTAATTAGCAGAGCTTTGTTCCTGAAAGCCACTTTCCTCAAAAACTCACCAGGATGGAGCCTCAGAAATTGTACTTTAAATACAATTACATAAGTGGTTATGACAATGGAAAAATTGGGAAATGTTTCCAACATGTTCTGCCTGTCCTATGTTTTTTTTCATCTAAATAAATAGATAAAGATACAGCATGATTATTTTACCTGTGTGGGATTTAATATTGCAGCTTCAACATAATAAAATACTTATTAGTGTAATTACATTTGGACTTTAAAATGCTTGATTCATTTTCTGAAAAAAGAAACAGTCTTCGTTTATTTGAGCTCTATACACTTTTAACAATTTGAAAAATACATCTTGATTCACTAGAGCCCAACAGACTTTATGTTTGGTGTTGAAGCAAAGTTACTCCAAGATCACAATTTACAAACATGTGTAACTTCTTTGCAATACCAATTAGAAAAGGATTAAGTTGTAGCACATGCAATCCATAAATTATCATAGAAACTGCATTGCCATTTGGTATTCACTGAATTGCTTGGTGTTATAGAGACTAAAAAAAAAAAAAACCAAAAACTTATATTAGTAGACATTCTACACATAGTGACACATAGGTAAGCACCATCTATAAAGTTTACTAAACAAGTCTAGCATGAACTAAGAAACTCAGACCAATGTTATTGGCTGATTGCAATTTAGACGAGAGTTTGAAACTGGATTATGGTATTTTGCAGTTAAATGAATAAACAGTTAAACCCTCCAGAAATCTATTTAACTTGTACTAACACAAGTGGTATATTTAAGGATTAACACCTAAATAGTAATTTGAGTAACATCCATATTTACGAGCACAAAGGCAATATTTTACAGCTTAGTACCTCTGGCTTTTACCTATTGGTACCCAGTTCATTTGATGTGATTTTGATGTGATGTGGATTTAGTACCTGTGACAAACTGCCTTATGTCACTGGATTGTTATGTGCCAAACTGCCTTTTCCCCCTTACTGTTGGAGGAGCCTGATTGCCAGCCACATGCCTCATGACTATGGCCCTGGGTTGTATGGCCTTTTACAAACATCATTTGGGCTTCTTGGATTTTGGGACATTTTTTCTCCCCTTTGAATTCATGGAATTCTCTTTTTCCCTCCCTGTTTCCTTTCCATTGTTCTCCAGCGGGGCGTTGTCCCAGGGCCACTGCCATACCAGTTTAAACTAGCTGCTTTGTCCCTCCTCAACTTCTCATCAGCCCGTGCTAAACTTTAAACCCATGGCGATTGGACGGTGTCCGTAGGATCTGAGTGCTGTTCACCTATATTGGGCGCTCAGATCCAAGCTATCTGGGGATAGGTTGAATGTTTGGGTTCTGTTCAGTATGATCGGAATTATGTATTTCTGTGTATTTTTGCTCTTGTTGTGAATAGAGATGTTTTCTGTATGCTGGAGATAATTGTCTCACCACACCCAAGCCATGCTTGCAGTCGGTCAAATAGGACGTCCTTCTATCTTTTGAACCACTGGACCAATTTGTATGATTTTGACATATGTTTGTATTTGGAGTATGCTGATTCTGTATGTTTTATGTGAATGTGATGCATACTTTTAAAGTTATGAATATTGTGTAAAACTGTGTATTTTCCTGCCTGTGATAATTATGTTAGCCCATTGTGTTCAGTAATTATATCACAGAGGGGAGGACTTTACTGTGGGCATGGGAGTGTTATTTTGTTAATTAGTGTTACAATTGGTTTGTGTCCCTTTTGTCACAGTTTACCACCAGGTCCAGGGGGTGTGCCTCTGGCCTGAAAACCTGTATAAAAGAAAGTCCTTGTATGTGCATTTTAATCCAAAATCCACAGAAGACGTCTCAATCAATAGGACTCCATGGCCTTCTGCAGTTCCCTACAATGGAAGGACCTAGGCAATGTAAGTCTCCAAACTAACGGTCAAGTGGTGTTGGTTTCTGGGCAGACCTGGCCTGGGGTCATTCCTTACCTTGGTGCTGATCTCCTAATAGCACAGATACTGCCTTTTTGTTGTGGCCAGCTTATGGGGACGGTGACTCCTAGCTGATACCATGATGCTCATTTAATGCCTATTCTCCAATTGCCTACCAGTGACATGGATACTAATTTGACTTAGAATTTTTTATAGCTTAGGCAGTTAACATATTCTACTATTCTTCCCCTCTTTTTAAGCAATGTTAAGGCATCATTATTAGCTTATAAACTTAGTATTCATATATTACACATACCTGCATGCCTAGCCTTTGTTGTTTACTTGTGTTATTAAAGAAGCTCCTACCAAACAGCACTTATCACCCTGTTCATAGTGCTAGGATTTCTATTTATTTTTCTCTTGTGGCTGGTTCCCAGTGGTAACAAAGCAATTCTGTTCTTATTGTTAGTTTAGCATGTTTTATTATTATTTTTTATAGTTTATTTCCTTTGTGTCTAGGAAGTTTTATCTGTCCACAAGCATAGTATTTGTTCGCTGACTAGACATATATGCCAAGACTGATTGTATTATTTTAACAATTTGTGCAGTATTGTTGAAATGCCTTACAATATTCTGTCATGTACCTTGAAATACTTGCTTTTGTGGTTGGTAGATAGCAAGCATGATGTATATCTTTATGCACAGCAAAAAAAAAATATTAACTATTACTTACATAATGTAAAGAATTGTGCAAGTAGCATAGAACTTGCATGCAACCACTCATCAATCGGAACCCTATCTAGGCGGTAATGTTCTAGGTGGGGTCTTCCTAAAGCAGGGTGCAAAGATAGGGTTAAGTGCAAAACTAGACTACATGACGTTCTTGCAAATTACATTGTTACATGGTTAGTTACATAGACTGAAAAAAACCATATGTCCATCAAGTTGAGCCTTCCATCTGTTTTATGCTGTTGATCAAAAAGAAGGCAAAAAAACCCAGTTTGAAGTACTTCCAATTTTGCAACAAACTAGAAAGAAAATTCCTTCTTGACCCCAGAATGGCAGTCAGATTTATCCTTGGATCAAGAAGCTACAGTTGAAAGATTATATAATTGAATATTCTGTTTTTGCAAGTATGCATCTATTTGCTGTTTAGACATCTGTACAGACACTGGTTAAACCACATCTTCGGGAAGAGAATTCCACATCCTTATTGTTGTTATGGTTAAAAAAAAAAAAAACCTCTTTCCTTTGCCTTAGACCAGCGTTTCCCAAACCAGTCCTCAAGACCCACCAAGAGTCCTGGTTTTGTTAGTATCTCCATTTGAATAAAACAGGGGAATACATAAATTCTGGACTGTTGGTGGGCCACGAGGACTGGTTTGGGAACCACTGCCTTAGATAACCAAAATAATAGGAACAATGCCATCATGGTAGTGACCAAGTTAATCGGGTCTTCCAAGGGTGTCCAACAGGTCTCTATTGAGGTGTTTTTCAGCCCTGTTCATGGAACAGTGGTTTGTGAGCTCCTGGCCCTTGGTATACAAGAGGTGATAGCCACTGGATCCCAAGACACCCTCGGTGGTTCTGTGGTCGCTATAGGAGCCAGCAAGTCCAGGCTGGTCAGGAAGCTGAAGGCGTCAGCCATTGTGGTTAGAACATGTTTAGTCCCTGCGTGAGATCTGGCTGCCCCCCATCTGTAGGCCATCCCTGCTGTGCGCAGCTGTGTAGTGACTAGGCTAAAAGATTTATGCCTGAAAAAAAAGTTCTTTGCGTTACGTTTTACCTTTCAGTGCTGCCATGACGTGTATCTTGCATTGTATTGATATGCATCGTAGGATCACATCTCGGGTGATCGCGGGTTGGAGGTGAGTATAACTTGGCAGGCTGTCATGCCTTAATTGCCGGTATATCCTTGTCTCTTCCAGGTTGACGGAGCTTAGCCACACCCCCTTCTCTGACGCGGTCTTCCCACGCTACATAATGCGACCGCGCCAGATACAAGACGCTGGATTATTGAAAAGCGTTACCGCGGAATCAAACCGGCTGAAAGATTTCTCCAATCTCTATTTGTGAACCGAACCGGACTGGAAATCTACAGACCCTCCAACTCCTCTCCTCGACCACGGCTAGTATCCGGACCTTCCTCATCCTGCTTAACAACTTCCCTCCCCGGAGGAGAACTTCGGGAAACCTAATCTTTCTCCATTCCAAGCTAAGTCAATTGCTATATCTGTAATAGGAGATTACCTGCTCCCAAGCCTGCTAATCCTTCCTGCTACAGCCTTCTCTCAAACCGCTAAGCATTTCTGCTACAGCCTGCTCCCAAGTCCGCTAATCCTTCCTGCTACAGCCTGCTTACTTAAACCCCAAATCACATCACTCCTGCTACAACCTCATTTCTATAAGTCTCCGTTTCCATAACCTTGCAAAACTACAATTGTACTATACTGCATGTATACCAGAAGCTGCTTACTCCGTTTAAACAAACAGCAAAGTAATTAAAGATACAGTACCTGTATTAACCGTAATTAAAGATACAGTTCCTGTACATCAGTTTCCTAGTCATCAATCTGATTCCTAAGAGATCTGCAGTTGTGCTCCACTTAAATATATGTAAGCGTTACACAGGCGGAACACCTCATCGATAGTTAGCTTTTTAGCTACTGCATGTGGTAAGACAGTGGCCAGGAGGTGTCTGACATAGTGTGGATAGTATGGATATATCAGGAAGGATTCCTCATGCCAGTAAGTTCAGTATTCTATTCATTTAGACAACCTGCCCTTTCTATTATATATTGGGAGAACTGAGAGACCATTTGTCACTTCTAACTTTTATTATTATTATTTATAAAGCGCCAACAAATTTCACAGCACTGTACAATGGGTGGACTAACAGACACATGTTTGTAACCAGACGAGTTGGACACACAGGAACAGAAGGATTGAGGGCCCTGACCAATGAGCTTACATGCTAGAGGGAGTAGGGTATAGTGACACAAAAGGTAAGGGTATGGTAGAAAGATAGGTTGCTAGGATAGTATTCATTGAGGGTTTAGTGTTTTGTTTTGAAGACAGTTGCAGGAGAGGAATCAGGGTGCGCAGAGAGAAAGCTATTGACCGTTGCAGTGATATGCTTTCCTGAAGAAGTAAGTTTTCAAAGATTTTTAAAGAAGTGGAGATTGGGTGAAAGTCTAACAGAGGGAAGGCAAACATCAGAGGTAGGAGTACGAACAGAGGTTGGACGTAGGTCTCCTGCAGAGCGTAGGGGCTCAGATGGAACAAATCTGTAAATTAGTAAGGAGCAGCATCGTGTATAGACTTGTAAGCAAGTATCAGGAACGTAAATTGAGTCCTTTTAATTATGGGAAGCCAATGTAGGGACTTGACAGAGGGGCAGGCGTGGAGGTGCGGGCGGACAGGAAGATGAGCCTCGCCACCGTATTCCTTACCGACTGTAACAGGGTTAGTTGGGAGCATGTAAGACCACTGAGAAGCGAATTACAGTAAGGTATAATATTGAAAAACAAATCTGTTCAATTAGCAGCAATAGGTGATGATACATTTTGTGAATTCTATTTAGAAAGGACTGTCTTGGTTTGCACCAAATTATTTAAACAAATCCTTTTCTTAAACACTATATACTGGGTCTGACAGGGACTGGGTAAGGAGGGGTAAGTGTTATAAGGTGGAGGGAGTCAGCAAAAGAAAAACAGGGGGGGGGGAGAAGAAACCAAACAAGAGTCATAGCAGTAGGTGGAGTAAGAGAAACAAAAGACGGGGTTGGGGGGAAGGAACATAAATGGGGTGAGTGAATGACACAAATTAGGATACATCTTGAGATTTTGCCTTTTAGCTAAAGGCAGCAAGGTGAATTATTTTTGTATGACTCACCTAACAGCATTACCTAGACAGGCCAATTAATGGCTAAATACTAAAAACATTTTATTTAAATGTGTGTAGGGTTTGGGATAGATTCATTTTTTTTGTTGTTCTATGTGATTTAGCTGATGAATTCTGTAGCAATTGCTGTTGCCCAGGAGTAGTGGGCGTTTGAGCACAGGGCTTCATTTTGTGTGTTTGTATTTGCTTTTATATACAAACACACGGTGTTTGTATATAAAACAGTGCTGCATTGTGCTCCATTAAGGATTAATAAGTGTGTAATGGTTCATCATAAAATATTCCTTTCTGTCTCATTAGTTTGCCTTTTAGTTGAAAGCAGCAAGGTGAAAAGTAAAGAACTCACCTAATAGTTTTACCTTGATGGAGCAGGTAAGCTTTCACTTAAATGGCCATTGATGGTACTAAAAATCTAATTTTATTAAGATATGCATAAGGCTTTAGAATAGTGTGCAAATGACCTTTTTGGTAGTATTTTGTAAATTCAGTAGAACCCTTATTATTTGAATTACAATTTAATATATTAACATTTGTAGAGAACATTACATAGTGAACTATTTCTGTGCAGAATTAAGATCAGTAAGCTAAAGATTGCAACAAGTTTAATAATGTTGTTTCTTCACCTGTCCAGTCCTTGAGGGTCTTAAGATATATCATAATGTTGTCCTTGTATCTTTTTGTGAAAATTCATGTTTCATAACATGGTTCATTAACATTTTAAAATCTTATTTTACATAATAACATAACATTTAAAATGTATTAATTCGGATTTTTGGACCTCAAACCCTTAAATATGCAGGAGAAATGTAAATGAACTGCATAAATCAATATGATGCTGTTTGTGTCTAGAGCAAATGTCTGGCAAAATACTGTTTCAAGCTATTTTTATGATTTGCAGAATGAAAATGTATAAAAAGTGTTCCAATGAGATAAAAAAAATATAAAAGAAAAATGTGTATAGAGAAGTCACAAAACATTAACTTAACAGCAGGAAATAGAAGATGTAATCTACTGCTGTTTCAGCTATCATAGCCATAGAAAGTTGCTACTATTCTAAATATAGGAATAGAAAATGTTATCAGATATTTGTAAAAGTTTCAAGGAAGTTGGAATCTCTTAGATCCAATGGAACATTTTATAAAACAAAACAAATCTTTATAAATGTGTTACATGTACACATACTTGTCTGCTTATACATGTGTCTAGATCTCAAAAGATTATTGAATGGAATTGGGAAAGAACACAAACGTGAAATATTGGTAAACTATTACAATTGCCACTTACTCTGGATAAATAAATAAGACAAGAACAAGACTGTTCTTTTGTCGCTTCCTGGTCATACCTGCTCATCCATGTATATAGTGTATAGGGGTGTAGTGTTTGCATAGACACTTTATTAAATTAATAATTATTTAAAACAAATATTATTTCTCTGTTCCTTGTTGTTACCTTGCAAGGAAGGTGGAATACTGATCTATATTGGTCCCGTGAGCTGGGAATCTTGTCTATGGCTCCGCCTCTGTGTGTGATATTTGCTGTGTATTGACTGTGAGTAATATATGTGTGTATTGACTATATGTGATGGGTACTTAATTCAGGTTTTGTTTTGTTTTTAAATGCATGAAGGTCCATATGTGTCTGCAGGTGTGTATTTTTTGCAGTGTTGCATGCACACAGTCTCACTGTCAGACACACAGTTATACACATGTGCTGTCAAACACAGCCATATACACACACAGTTCCAGGCACAGTCACCTTTGCAAAGTCACACAAAACATTACAGGCAGACAGTCACACACAGTCACTCACAGTTACAGAAATGCATTTAAACACACAGGTTAAGAGTCACACACAATTACAGGTAGACAGTCACACACCCACAGTTACAGACAGTCACAAGAATACATTCAAACACATAGTTACAGGCAGTCACACACACATAGTTACATGCAGACAGTCCCACACAGTTACAGGCAGACAATTTCATACACACACACACACACACACACACAATTACAAGCAGCAAGTCACACACAATTACAAGCAGCAAGTCACACACAATTACAGGCAGCAAGTCACACACACAGTTACAGGCATACAGTCACACACACAGTTACAGGCAGATTGTCACACATACACACAGTTACAGACAGTCACACACACACACACACACACACACAGTTACAGGCATACAGTCACACACACAGTTATAAACAGTCACACACACAATCACAGGCAGACAATCACAACCACAGTTACAAGACGTCACACAGTTAGAGGCAGTCACACGTATAGTTACAGACAGACAGACAGTTACCTCTTTCCATTATGGTCACTAGGGGAAGAGTGGAAGCACTGCAGTTCCTGGTGTCTAGCTGTTGGGAAAGCAGTGACTCCTTTCTGCTTCCCCTCAGTGTGCAACAGTAACCAGGCAGTGGGGTTCAGGCTGCAGTTGGCTCCACCCACACTGCTAATTAAGCTCCCCCTGTTGCCAGTTAAGCCACACCCACACACTATTTAGCAGACAGTGTTCCCGACTTTTGAACTCTGCCTACAGATTGGCAGCACGATGGCCCAGCTGCCACAGTGGTGGTGGCATTTTGCAGGCTTCCAGGCAGTGTATACTGCAGAAGAGGTCTAGCACACTCAGTCTTCACTTTACAGCTGCTACTTTCTTTCTAACTCTCACAAGTTGGAGAAAGGAGCACCTGGAAAGTGAAGATGGCGTTGGCTGGGTTGTTACCTTGAAGGTACAATATGTACATATTCTTTTATAATTTCTCTTTTGAGAAAACCACAACATGTGCTAACTGAGAGATGGGAAAACCAAAGATAAAGAAGAGAAAAAATAAAGAAAAAAAAGTTGGGTATGTGGGCGAGGGATTAAAGTGGGAACAGAGAACCCCAGGGGATTTGCCCTGGCTAAGGATAGTATTTTGTGTTAGATATTGTAGTGTTCTTCCTATGTTTTCCAAACGTTGTGAAACTTCTTTATAGACCCTAGGTCCCTGTGTATCATCTCGTCATGACATTTTTTGATTTGAATGCTCTCATGACTAAGGAAACTTGTGGACTCTCAGAATATATAAAGCATAGAGCCCTCCTTAGCCTGGCATCTCCAACATTCATTCATTGTCATGGGACATATGTGGGGTAGTCTTTTGGGAGTTATGTACCAGTGAAATAATACTTTTCTACTGGTTTTCCAGTGGGAGATACACTTGGATACATTTGAAATAGCTGTTAAAGCTTTTTTCCAGTCTTCTATTCGAAATGACTGCTGTAGTTTTCATGCCCATTGGCAAGCTAAGGATGGCTTATTATTGGCATTGTATTATCAATAGTTGGCAGCATGTGGTGAGCAGTTTCATTTTTATTTTGGTCCTGAGATAATGTTTAAGGAATGACGAACGATTAGGTTCGGTGGGAATGTCCCTTCCTGGAAGAGAGTATTGGCTCTTGATTTCTGGGAAAGGAATAAGTTGACCATTACTTAACAAGTAACTCTTGTTAAATAATGCTTTACAAGTTTTACCTCTGATGGTTAAATGATTGAACTATGCCAGTCATGTTTTTGAACATAGTAAAAGAGACATTGCTCAAGCAAAAAAAAAAAAGTTGTAAGGTCAACAAATGGAAATTATTTCTGCATCCAGTGCAAAGAATGAAAAAGAGAGTGAGAAGAAATAACAACTATATACAGGGAGTGCAGAATTATTAGGCAAATGAGTATTTTGACCACATCATCCTCTTTATGCATGTTGTCTTACTCCAAGCTGTATAGGCTCGAAAGCCTACTACCAATTAAGCATATTAGGTGATGTGCATCTCTGTAATGAGAAGGGGTGTGGTCTAATGACATCAACACCCTATATCAGGTGTGCATAATTATTAGGCAACTTCATTTCCTATGGCAAAATGGGTCAAAAGAAGGACTTGACAGGCTCAGAAAAGTCAAAAATAGTGAGATATCTTGCAGAGAGATGCAGCACTCTTAAAATTGCAAAGCTTCTGAAGCGTGATCATCGAACAATCAAGCGTTTCATTCAAAATAGTCAACAGGGTCGCAAGAAGCGTGTGGAGAAACCAAGGCGCAAAATAACTGCCCATGAACTGAGAAAAGTCAAGCGTGCAGCTGCCAAGATGCCACTTGCCACCAGTTTGGCCATATTTCAGAGCTGCAACATCACTGGAGTGCCCAAAAGCACAAGGTGTGCAATACTCAGAGACATGGCCAAGGTAAGAAAGGCACAAGACACACAAGCTGAAACGTCAAGACTGGGCCAAGAAATATCTCAAGACTGATTTTTCTAAGGTTTTATGGACTGATGAAATGAGAGTGAGTCTTGATGGGCCAGATGGATGGGCCCGTGGCTGGATTGGTAAAGGGCAGAGAGCTCCAGTCCGACTCAGACGCCAGCAAGGTGGAGGTGGAGTACTGGTTTGGGCTGGTATCATCAAAGATGAGCTTGTGGGGCCTTTTCGGGTTGAGGATGGAGTCAAGCTCAACTCCTACTGCCAGTTTCTGGAAGACACCTTCTTCAAGCAGTGGTATAGATAGAAGTCTGCATCCTTCAAGAAAAACATGATTTTCATGTAGGACAATGCTCCATCACACGCGTCCAAGTACTCCACAGCGTGGCTGGCAAAAAAGGGTATAAAAGAAGAAAATCTAATGACATGGCCTCCTTGTTCACCTGATCTGAACCCCATTGAGAACCTGTGGTCCATCATCAAATGTGAGATTTACAAGGAGGGAAAACAGTACACCTCTCTGAACAGTGTCTGGGAGGCTGTGGTTGCTGCTGCACGCAATGTTGCTGGTGAACAGATCAAAACACTGACAGAATCCATGGATGGCAGGCTTTTGAGTGTCCTTGCAAAGAAAGGTGGCTATATTGGTCACTGATTTGTTTTTGTTATGTTTTTGAATGTCAGAAATGTATATTTGTGAATGTTGAGATGTTATATTGGTTTCACTGGTAAAAATAAATAATTGAAATGGGTATATATTTGTTTTTTGTTAAGTTGCCTAATAATTATGCACAGTAATAGTCACCTGCACACACAGATATCCCCCTAAAATAGCTATAACTAAAAACAAACTAAAAACTACTTCCAAAAATATTCAGCTTTGATATTAGTGAGTTTTTTGGGTTCATTGAGAACATGGTTGTTGTTCAATAATAAAATTAATCCTCAAAAATACAACTTGCCTAATAATTCTGCACTCCCTGTAGAAGAGAAATTTAGCCACAACCAGTGAGCTCTTCATTGACAGGATTAGTGTTGTCGCGAACCCGAAATTTTCGGTTCGCGAACGGCGAACGCGAACTTCCTCAAATGTTCGCGAACCGGCGAACCGCGCGAACCGCCATTGACTTCAATGGGCAGGCGAATTTTAAAACCAACAGGGACTCTTTCTGGCCACAAAAGTGATGGAAAAGTTGTTTCAAGGGGACTAACACCTGGACTGTGGCATGCCGGAGGGGGATCCATGGCAAAACTCCCATGGAAAATTACACAGTTGATGCAGAGTCTGCTTTTAATCCATAAAGGGCAGAAATCACCTAACATTGACACCTGTCCTCTTTAAAATCTAAAGCTTAAGCTATTGTTAAAACAGATATGAGTGGTGGCACTGACTGTGCAAATGGTCAAGGCATCCAAACTGACACAGAAGCTGGCAGGCAGGCAACTGCTCTTCTATTACAGTGAAAACAAATTATTTATTTAAAATCTAAAGCTTAACCAATTGTTAAAACAGATATGAGTGGTGGCACTGACTGTGCAAATGGGCAAGGCATCCAACCTGATACAGAAGCTGGCAGGCAGGCAACTGCTCTTCTATTACAGTGAAAACAAATTATTTATTTTAAATCTAAAGCTTAACCAATTGTTAAAACAGATATGAGTGGTGGCACTGGGCAAGTAGGCACAGTATCCAATGTGAACTTCACACAGAAGCTGGCAGGCAGGGACCTGCAATTACATTACACAGGAGAAAAAAAAAAAAAGCAGCCTGATGTTATAGCCCTAAAAATTGCTTTTTTGGGGTGCTGTCCTTACAGCAGAGATCAGATGAGTCCTTCAGGATTGTAGTGGACACTGAATACCCTAGCCTGGCTATCAATTTCCCTATCTAATCAGCAGCAGCTAAACTTTCCCTCCTCTCACTAAGCATGCAGCTTCAGAATGAATCGAAAATGGATGCTGGGAGGGAGGTTGGAGGGTGTGGAAGGGAGGGAGTGCTGCTGATTGGCTGGAATGTGTCTGCTGACCGAGAGGCACAGGGTCAAAGTTTGCCCAATGATGACGAATAGGGGGCGGATCGAACCGCCCATGTGTTCGCCCGCGGTGGCGAACGCGAACACGCTAAGTTCGCCGGGAACTGTTCGCCGGTGGACAGTTTGGTACATCACTAGACAGGATTATACAAAGAAAGTTAATCTATTCATTCTTGAGTTCATAAAATTTCAATCAGCAATTATTATGTACAGTGAAAATAATAGATATACTATTTTGTGCATAGATAGCTTGTGTTTGCAAAATCAGATCATTTTTCAAGGTAAATAATTATTTTTGTAATGTTATGTAATTTGTAAAATGCAATAACATGGACATCATTTTAAATGACTCCAGCTTTTGCACCTACTACCTATTATCTTAAACCTACATATTACCATATTATATGACCTTAATATATGGGGACCATGATCTAAGTTTGTAAAACCATTTGGTGCATGATAAGTGATTATCATCTCTTTCCTGTCTCAAAAATACTCATTAACCCCTTAAGGACACATGACGGAAAAATTCCGTCATGAATCCATTTTATTTCAGAAGTTGTGTCCTTGAGGGGTTAAAGCTTTTTCAGTTTTTATCTATTTTTTATTCAGTTTGTTCTATAAATTATACAACGTAATAAGCAATGTAGTGTACATACAATTTTACTGTACTAACTAAAGCAGGAAATAGTCACTGCCTTTTAACAAATCCACACATTTACTAATTGTTCCTAAAATAACTTTCCTGCATATTTTAATTCAGGCATTTGGTATTGAGCCAGAAATGTATGACCAATTACTGTAATTTGCTTTTAGTGCATTAACTGCGCCTATGTTAGAGTGACATTGTATACATGATGCAAAGGAATGTGTTCAGTTTCACATTTGGGAATACAAATAGTGCATACACAGGGCTGTCATCAGGGGGTGACAACCATGACGGTTGTCACGGGTCCGGTGGCCCCACGTGTAGCGTTGGAACTGCCGCCGGTGCAGGGCCCCTTTAATTTTTTTTTTTTTTAAATGCAGCCGCAGCAAGTGCTGCTGGGAGGAAGTGGTCTCTTCCTCCCAGCTCACTCTGCACGGGAGGAGCGCCGACTCCCATCAGCCCCGGCCACCCTCCTGCAAAAAAATATAAGAAACAGGAGGGTGGCTTAAAAATTAGCTCTGTGTGTGTGTGTATGTGTGTATGGATGTCAGTATGAATGTATGTGTGTATGTCTGTCAGTATGTCTGTATATATGTCTGTATGCCATTATGAATGTTTGTGTGTGTATGGATGTTTGTGTGTGTGTATGGATGTCAGTGTCTGTAAGCATGTATGTCTGTATGCCATTATGAATGTATGTCTGTGTATGAATGTATGTATGTGTGAATGGATGTCAGTGTCTGTATGTCTGTATGTATGTATGTCTGTATGTATATATGTATGTATGCGAGTATATAGTTACATAGTTACATAGCTGAAAAGAGAGTTGCATCCATCAAGTTCAGCATTACTCACATTTGTTTTTTGCTGTTGATCCAAAAGAAGGCAAAAAAAACCCAGTTTGAAGCACAATTTTGCAACAAGCTAGGGAAAAAAATTCCTTCTTGACCCCAGAATGTCAGTCAGATTTATCCTTGGATCAAGCAGTTATTACCCTACATTGAAAGATTATATCCTCGAATATTCTGTTTTTGCAAGTATGCATCTAGTAGCTGTTTGAACATCTGTATGGACTCTGATAAAACCATTTCTTCAGGCAGAGAATTCCACATCCTGATTGTTCTTACAGTAAAAAAACATTTCCTTTGCCTTAGACGAAATCTTCTTTCTTCCAGTCTAAATGCATGGCCTTGTGTCCTATGTTAAGTCCGGTTTGTGAATAGATTTCCACACAATGGTTTGTATTGGCCCCGAATATATTTGTATAATGTTATCATATCCCCTCTCAGGCGACGTTTTTCTAAACTAAACAGGTTTAAATTTGTTAACCTTTCTTCATAGCTGATATGTTCCATTCCTTTTATTAATTTTGTAGCCCGCCTCTGCATTTTTTCTAGTGCCATAATATCCTTCTTTAGAACAGGTGCCCAAAATTGCACAGCATATTCAATGTGTGGTCTTACCAGTGATTTATAAAGAGGCAAAATTATATTCTCGTCCCGAGATTGAATGCCCTTTTTCATGCATGACAATACCCTACTGGCCTTGGCCACTGCTGATTGACATTGCACATTGTTGCATAGTTTGTTGTCTATAACAATTCCCAAGTCCTTTTCGTGTGTTGTTATCCCTAATTCGCTTCCATGAAGGGTATACGTTGCTTGTGTATTCTTTATGCCAAAGTGCATAACTTTGCATTTTTCAACATTAAATTTCATCTGCCATTTGAGTGCCCAGTCCTCCAGTCTATCTAAATCCTTCTGCAGCAAAGTAATATCTTGCTCACATTGTATTATTTTACAGAGTTTTGTGTCATCTGCAAACACTGAAACATGACTTTCAATGCTGTCTTCAAGGTCATTTATAAACATGTTAAATAGAAGGGGTCCCAGAACAGACCCCTGAGGGACACCACTTGCCACCTCTGTCCAGCTTGAAAATTTACCATTAACGACAACTCTTTGTACTCTGTTTTTAAGCCAATGTTCTACCCAAGAACAAGCATTTTTTATCTAGACCAATTTCCTTGAGTTTGAACACTAATCTTCTGTGTGGAACTGTATCAAATGCCTTGGCAAAATCCAAATAGATCACATCCACTGCAGCACCCTGATCTATACTTCTACTTACTACACGACCTGTGCTTCAAAAAAAGTGCTGATTTTTGCTGATAACCATGTTCTTCTCAAGGAATTCTTGAATATTATCCCTTAATAACCTTAGAGGTTCACTTATTTCTACACATAGTTCCTTAAGTACACATGGATGGATACCGTCAGGCCCTGGTGCTTTGTTTATATTAACTTTCTTTAGTTGCTGCAGCACTTTGTCTTGAGTTAACCAATTACAATTATTCTGCAAGTTTTTAGTAGCAATCATTTGCACATCTATTGCCATGGGTTCTTCCTTAATATATACAGAGGAGAAATAGTTATTTAAAATTCCTGCCTTTTCCTGGTCTTCATTGACTAACACCCCAGTTTAAGTTTTTAGTGTACCTACACTTTCAATTTTGGTTTTTTTTTAGAATTTATGTACTTAAAAAGTGCTTTGGGGTTGGTTTTGCTCTCTTTAGCTATCATTTTTTCATTTTGAAGTTTAGCAAGTCTAATTGCCTTTTTGCATGCATTATTTGCTTCCTTATATCTTTTATAAGATGCATCTGATTTGTCCGATTTAAATGCTTTAAATGCCCTTTTCTTATTTTTAATCTCTTGTTTTACTTTTCTACTAAGCCACATTGGTTTTGTTTCTTTTATATTTATTTCCCAATGGTACATACTGAGAAATGTACCTTTCTAATATTTGTTGGAAGATGATCCATTTATCCTCAGTGTTCTTTTCACTAAATAGTTTATGCCAGTCAATATATTGTAAATCTTACCTTAACTTATTGAAATTGGCCTTTTAAAATTATATGTTTTAGTATACCCCATGTGCTTTTGTTTTTTTGAGTTTATTTCAAAGGACACTATATTGTGATCACTATTTCCCAAGTGCTCACCTACTTGAATGTTGGTCAAAAGATCAACGTTGTTTGTTAAAACCAGGTCCAGACAAGCGTCCATTCTAGTTGGTGCATGTACTAGTTGTGACATGAAGGTGTCATTTAACAAGTTTAAAAATCGAATTCCCTTTGCTGAGCTACTAGTCCCTCTGTCCCAATTCATGTCCGGGTAATTAAAATCTCCAATAATTAAAGTGTTACCCAGATTTGCAGCTTTCTCAATTTGCTCAAACAGCTGTTGTTCCTCGTCAATATTAACATTAGGTGGTTTATAACATATCCCAACCAATAGTTGGTTTCCCTTCTTTTCCCCCAAGCAGATATTTACCTATAAAGCTTCCACATTTTCCTCATCGCATTCCATTTGCTTAAGATTTGGCTTTAAATCATGGTTGACATACAAACATACCCCACCACCCTTCTTGTTTTCCCTATCCTTCCTAAATAACATGTACCCATTTAAGTTAACTGCCCAGCCATGTGTCTCATCCCACCATGTTTCAGTTATGCCTATTATATCATATTGTTTAGTGTATGCTAATGCCTCTAGTTCCCCCATTTTGAATGTATGTCTGTATGTCATTATGAATGTATGTCTGTGTGTATGTATGTCAGTGTCTGTATGTATGTCAGTGTGTATGTATGTATGTGTCTGTATGCCCTCATGCATGTGTGTCTGTATGCATGTTAGTATGTGTCTGTCTGTCACTATGTATGCCTGTGTGTCTGTATATGTGTGTATGTTGCAGTATGTGTGTGTCAGTATGTATGTGTGTATGTCTGTTTCAGTATGTGTGTATGTTAGTATGTATCTGTGTGTGTGTATCTGTGTCCTTTTGCATCAGTGTGTGTATTTGTGTCTGTGTGTATATTCCTGTGGGTGGGGTTTGGAGGCGGACCCTGTGGGCAGGATTGGAGGCGGGACCCAGTGGGCCCAGACCCTGAGCTGAGTTAGGGGCCCTAAAATTTCTGGTGGTGGCCCTGTGCATACATTTTGTGGCTTATTGATAAATGCACATTATACCTACCTGTTTACTTTGGAGTATGCATCTTTAGCCTTTTACCTGAATTGAAAAGTGTAATTTGTCCTTTGTTTCTTGTGGACATTGTATGTGGTCACAATATGTGAGGGAGTACTTTTTGCAGTAGTTGAAGTAGCTGATTCTGAAATGCAAATAGCTAGCTAACTCTGGAAAAGTGTAGAACAATGGGAATTATGTACTTATTTAGGTTTATATTAGGTCTCTTAGTGCAGTGTTAATTGAAAAAAAAAATGCAAGTACTAAAAATATAGGTTATGATTAAAGATTTTTGAAAATAGAAGGGCCTAGTTCTATTTCAAGATATACATTCTATGTTGCAGAAATCCACAGGGAAATTGATGTTTAATTACCAGAGAAAATCCTTTTTTATTTTTTTTATTTTACTAGCCAAAAGAAGATAATCTTAAAAAGTAAATAACAAAACCAGCATTAAATATCACTTAATAGATTTCACTCTACATATTTTAGGAAGCATTTTCTTTTTTTTTTTTTTTTTAATTGCTGGAGGATGAGATGGACTGTAGAAAATATTAACATGTACATCAAGAAGTATGGTGACCTTACAGTAATAGTGCATATTGCTTAAGGCTTTCCTTTGTACAGTTTGTGTACATTTAATATGCCCCAGAGCTTACAAATGGTAATGTCATAGCAACAGTGCGTAACAGTGGCTTTATTTTTCTATCTATCTTAAATGAGCTATGGATTGCCATTTTGCCAGGGTAATTTATATTTTACAACAAGATAGTTATTTCTAAAATGATATTAAATTACAGATTTATTAAAATTGATCTCAAGTCTATCACCTATCAATATATTGAATGTTTGCACATTAAAAGCAATTTAGCGTAATATAAAATCAGTACAGCCATTTGTCCATTATTCTAAATGTCACATTATTGAGGGCAATGTAATAGAAGTTGTATTTATGTTTAATATACTGTAGTAGCTATATAATTCAAAATGAGGCATCTAATATGTGATCTTAATCATCACTCTGGGAATGCATTTAAGGATCAATGGATATTTTACTGATATACTACAAAACAGCCTCCTTTCTCTTTGCAAGGAAGGCACATTACTAATCATTTAAGTTTATGAAAAGGTGTTGCGACTCTATAAAGGTTTGGGGAGTTATTCTTTTCACTAATTAAAAATAATATAACTAAGTTTGTTGGTATACACGGCTTTGCTTTTATTTTCAAACATTGAAACAGACACAATTACACAAAATGCAATTATTTATATATAATTACAGAGTCTGTTAAATAATTAGCTAATGTATAGGATGTTTTGCAGATGGATTCTGACTTAAAGGCACTCACTGTACAGGAACCAAGACCACTTCATTTCATTAAAGTGTGCTTGGTGCAGTGTCACTGCATTTTTAACACTGCTACTGAAAACACTACCAGCAAAATAGCATGTTTACACTACAGGCTTAAAGCGGCACTGTCATGCCGAACTTACCTTTCCTCAATCTCTTCCTCTTCTCCGCCTCTCTCAGGATCTGTTATTCTTTTCTTCCATTCTTCTTTAGTTTTCTTTAAAATTATAAGACAAAGTAGGGACTCTTTGCCTTATGGAGGATTCCTCCGCTTGACCAGCTCTGACCAGCGGAGGAGCAAAGTGTGCTTCATTTCCGCTGGTCAGAGCAATTTTCCCATGATCCCTAGCTTTCCTCCCAGTTCCCACAATACTTCCTGTCAGTATTGCCGAAAGTCCTGTCACTTAGACAGAACGCCGGCAAAACTGCCGAATTGCATCCTAACAGAATGAGAAGAGTTTCTCCATTGGTGTTAGGATGCAATTCGGTACTTTGTTCGTATCGGAATTTCATTCTAATGAATGAAACTCCGATCCTATTCATTGCTGTGGCTGCATCTTGCAGCCGCTTAGTAGATAACTCCCTAATTCCCACGGTATCAGGGAGCTATCTACTAAAAGGCTGAAAGACCTGAATTGGTCTTGAAGCCAAATGTACTAATACTAAGTAAAGATTACTTAGTATTAGTAAATAATATGCCCCTACTCGCTATACCGCGAGTAGGGGCATGTCTAGTAAGCAGTGAGCAGCCTGAGGCTGCTCACTGTAAAAAAAAAAAAAAAAACACCTAATAACCCCCCCCCCCCTGCGCGGGGGTTAAAGATGGGGGGACCTACTGTCCTCCCCCCTGGCCCCCACCCCTGCGCGGTGGGTGGGGGCCCTAATAAAATAATAAGGGGGGGACCTACTGTCCTCCCCCCTGGCCCCCACCCCTGCGCTGTGGGTGGGGGCCCTAATAAAATAATAAGGGGGGGGGACCTACTGTCCTCCCCCCCCTGGCCCCCACCCCTGCGCTGTGGGTGGGGGCCCTAATAAAATAATAAGGGGGGGGACCTACTGTCCTCCCCCCTGGCCCCCACCCCTGCGCGGTGGGTGGGGGCCCTAATAAAATAATAAGGGGGGGGACCTACTGTCCTCCCCCCCTGGCCCGCACCCCTGCGCGGTGGGTGGGGGCCCTAGTAAAATAATAAGGGGGGGGGACCTACTGTCCTCCCCCCCTGGCCCCCACCCCTGCGCTGTGGGTGGGGGCCCTAATAAAATAATAAGGGGGGGACCTACTGTCCTCCCCCCCTGGCCCCCACCCCTGCGCGGTGGGTGGGGGCCCTAATAAAATAATAAGGGGGGGGACCTACTGTCCTCCCCCCCTGGCCCGCACCCCTGCGCGGTGGGTGGGGGCCCTAGTAAAATAATAAGGGGGGGGGACCTACTGTCCTCCCCCCCTGGCCCCCACCCCTGCGCTGTGGGTGGGGGCCCTAATAAAATAATAAGGGGGGGGACCTACTGTCCTCCCCCCCTGCCCCCCACCCCTGCGCGGTGGGTGGGGGCCCTAATAAAATAATAAGGGGGGGGACCTACTGTCCTCCCCCCCTGGCCCCCACCCCTGCGCTGTGGGTGGGGGCCCTAATAAAATAATAAGGGGGGGGACCTACTGTCCTCCCCCCCTGGCCCCCACCCCTGAGCGGTGGGTGGGGGCCCTAAATGAACCCCCCCCCCATCAAGGTGACTAGGGGTCCCAAGCCCCTAGTCACCCCCCCCACCCAAAACATTCTATCCCCTACCTACCCCCCTCACCCTAAAAATAGTGAGGGGGGAATAAAATAACTAACCTGTAAAAAAAAAAAATTAAACTTACCATTTGACGTCTTCTTTTTTCTAAATTCTTCTTTCTTCAGCCCCCAAAAAAGCCAAATAAAAATCCATCATAACCGTCGCACTTTAAAAAAAAAACAAAAAAAAAACGAGCGCAAAAAAAAATTAATCCATGTTCACCCATGGAGGGCACGCCGCGTACTGAGCTCCGCAGGGCGGATCAAGGCTTAAATAGCCTTGCCCCGCCCTGCAATTAGGCTTAGAACACACTGATTGGTTGGTTTAAGCCAATCAGAGTGCTCTGTGTCATTTTACACAGCGTGGGAAAATTCAAAAGAACTTTCCCACGCTGTGTAAAATGACAGATCACTGTGATTGGATGGTTTTCAAGCCATCCAATCACAGTGCTCTGTGTCATTTTACAAGCGTGGGAAAATTCCAAAGAACTTTCCCACGCTTGTAAAATGACACAGAGCACTGTGATAGGATGGATTTCAAGCCATCCAATCACAGTGCTCTGTGTCATTTTACAAGCGTGGGAAAATTCCAAAGAACTTTCCCAAGCTTGTAAAATTACACAGAGCACTGTGATTGGATGGCTTGAAAACCATCCTATCACAGTGCTCTGTGTCATTTTACAAGCGTGGGAAAGTTCTTTGGAATTTTCCCACGCTTGTAAAATGACACAGAGCACTCTGATTGGCTTAAACCAACCAATCAGTGTGTTCTAAGCCTAATTGCAGGGCGGGGCAAGGCTATATAAGCCTTGACCCGCCCTGCGGAGCTCAGTACGCGGCGTGCCCTCCATGGGTGAACATGGATTAATTTTTTTTTGCGCTCGTTTTTTTTTTTTTTTTTTTAAAGTGCGACGGGTATGATGGATTTTTATTTGGCCTTTTTGGGGGCTGAAGAAAGAAGAATTTAGAAAAAAGAAGACGTCAAATGGTAAGTTTAATTATTTTTTTTACAGGTTAGTTATTTTATTCCCCCCTCACTATTTTTAGGGTGAGGGGGGTAGGTAGGGGTTAGAATGTTTTGGGGTGGGGGGTGGTGACTAGGGGCTTGGGACCCCTAGTCACCTTGATGGGGGGGGTTCATTTAGGGCCCCCACCCACCGCTCAGGGGTGGGGGCCAGGGGGGAGGACAGTAGGTCCCCCCCCAATCTTTATTTAGGGCCCCCACCCACCGCGCAGGGGTGGGGTCCAGGGGGGAGGACAGTAGGTCCCCCCTTATTATTTTATTAGGGCCCCCACCCACCGCGCAGGGGTGGGGGCCAGGGGGGAGGACAGTAGGTCCCCCCCCTATCTTTATTTAGGGCCCCCACCCACCGCGCAGGGGTGGGGTCCAGGGGGGAGGACAGTAGGTCCCCCCCTATCTTTATTTAGGGCCCCCACCCAGCGCTCAGGGGTGGGGGCCAGGGGGGAGGACAGTAGGTCCCCCCCCCCTTATTATTTTATTAGGGCCCCCACCCACCGCGCAGGGGTGGGGGCCAGGGGGGGGAGGACAGTAGGTCCCCCCCCCTTATTATTTTATTAGGGCCCCCACCCACCGCGCAGGGGTGGGGGCCGGGGGGGAGGACAGTAGGTCCCCCCCTTATTGTTTTATTAGGGCCCCCACCCACCGCGCAGGGGTGGGGGCCGGGGGGGGAGGACAGTAGGTCCCCCCCTTATTGTTTTATTAGGGCCCCCACCCACCGCGCAGGGGTGGGGCCGGGGGGGAGGACAGTAGGTCCCCCCCCTTATTATTTTATTAGTGCCCCCACCCACCGCGCAGGGGTGGGGGCCAGGGGGGAGGACAGTAGGTCCCCCCCCCCCTTATTACCATTTATGTTTTTACAGTGAGCAGCCACAGGCTGCTCACTGTTTAGTGGACATGCCCCTACTCGCGGTATAGCGAGTAGGGGCATTGAGGAGATTTTAATCTCCCTTGTGCTATTATGGGGGGTCATATTGACCCCCATAGAGTGAGGGGGGGACCTGGGGGGCTTATGAAGTGGTGGGGAGCACAGCTCCCCACCGCTTCTGTCTTTACATATTACAAGGAGGGAGCTGCACGTCGGTAGCTCCCTCCTTGTAATAAACTGATCGAACAAACGAACACTGATACTCAGTGTTAGTTTGTTCGTCTGATTTTTTTCTATTCATTCATTCGTCTGTCTGATGAATGAATGAATAGATGAAATTCCCGTTCGCATGTCCAGGTGTTTCACTGGGCATGTGCGGGAATCTCACAGTCTGTCTAGTGTGGGTAGATGACGTGTCCCACAGGGACTTCACCTACCCACACAAAGATGGCGGCGCCCTGAATAAAGATCGGGGCAGAAGATACAGATTTAAAAATAGGTAATCTGGGGGGCTTAGGGGCATTTGGGGGTGACTAGGGGGTCAATTGGATGTAGTGGAGGCGGGAGGGGGGTTAAAAAAAAAACGGGATTCGGCATGACAGTGCCGCTTTAACACCTCTCTAGTGGCTATAAAATGTGTTTATAGCTCAAAAGACTCTCATTGAGAGCATTTGATAGGTGCAGTGTAGAATAGTGTGGGTAGAAGCAAGTGTGTAATCTTTGCTAAAATCTTACATCCAGTGAGGGCTGGGTGGTGGGTGAGCAGTGCTCAAAAACTGGTTTAGAACTAAAAGTGTGTCAAGAGACACCAGCCACTATTGTGAAAGAATTTACTTTGATTCCAAGGTTCACGCTTATAGGTGTCATATTAGATATCATATATTAAAACTGGCTAACTTGGACTCAGGAAATGCATAATGCTTAAAACGACACTTAAGACCATATATGTCTAGTTCCGGGAGCAGATAGCCCCCACCTGAGCTGTCTCTCATAAATCAGTCTGTTCCTTCTCTTTCCCGGAACTTATCTGTTATATGTACATGATGTCCATCCCTGTGTCTTATCTGTACTCCCTTTACCCTTTCACTCCCTTTCTACTACTGTTCTATGAGTATTTGCACATAAGCACTTACTTTTTAATGTATAAGAGCACAAACTGTTAAAATAAACATCAGAGGCCTATTTTGATAACACGCGTCTGGTGTCTAATTATCGCTCCTCCAAGTGCACTTGTAACAATTTGGGTTCCCTGAATATAACAAATATCAGATTGGCTCTGTAACATGTGCTTCAATTGGCTGCCTTTTTGAAGCCTCACCTCCTCTGTTAAACCTTTACTTGCCTCCAATCTTCCTTGAATGGTATTGTGTGTGGGGTTGTCATAGGGACATTTATAGTGTATGGCTGCACCCAGTGGGCAGGTCTGTGAGCTATTTGTAACATGCATATCTCCCTGGTGTGTGTTTGCCAGAGAAATATTATACGGTTTCCATCGATAGCTGTGGCCTGCGCCGCCCGAGTGGTAATGGGTCAATCAATTGGGGGATTTTGGTGGAAACATTCCTGGAATAATGCCTAGTAGGAATCTGTATTTCCCTATCACATAGTGGCACTAAATTCAACATTCTCCCTGCTCCTCCTAAAGCTAGTAATAATAGAGCAGGTATCAAAGGTGGTGGTTCTGCAGAATCAGGTGCAGCAGCAGTGGACCTGTTGCCTGTCCTAGTACCTTCTCTTTCTGCTTCTTTCCTCTGTAATACAGACTTGTGGTGTCTTTGCTGATGTTGTTCATACCGGTGCAGCAGCAGTGGACCTATTGCCTGTCCTAGCACATTCTCTTCCTGCTTCTTTCCTCTGTAATACAGACTTGTGGTGTCTTTGCTGATGTTGTTCATACCGGCACTAGTAAGATAACCCTCACTCTCCCCTACACACTTCCCTACCACACAATTTACTCTTTGAAATTTGCACTTCTGATAGGCTGCCAAAGTAATACCAAACTTTGATAAGGTGTGAAATATTAGCCTTATCCTTGGCTTTGTGGCTGATGAAAATACAGGTGGATTTGCATCATCAAAAGAAGTCAAAAAACTAGCCTCTACACTAGTATATAATTGACTAATGGCAATGGGAATGAAAGTGTTAGTGTAAACAATTTCACTGGCTAAGCAACGTCTGACACTGTTGAGATGATGCTCCAAATGTTTCCACTAAATGTGGTATTTCTACTGCAGATTTATATGGGCTTAGACAAATGTCCAGGATGCAATCCTTTTTGAACCATCAAATCATTCTTTATCATAAATCTAAAATTCCTTCTTATATAAGTTCTGTTTTATTATAGGCTTACAGCACTGCATATCTAAATGCCCTCAGTTCTTAAAGGGAGGCATCACTTCCAGGATATTACATAGTATGTCAACTTATCCCTATACAGAAAAACAAATCAGTAGTGATGTCGCAAACATAAAATTTTCGGTTCGCGAACCGCGAACACGAACTTCCGCAAATGTTCGCGAACCGGGTGAACCGCCATAGACTTCAATAGGCTGGCGAATTTTAAAACTCACAGGAACTCTTTCTGGCCGCAATAGTGATTGAAGGGTGGGGGGGCCTACTCTCCTCCCCCCCCCAGCCCCCACCCCTGGTTGGTGGGTGGGGGCATTAAAGATAATGAGGGGGGGACCTACTGTCCTCCCCCTCTTCGGCCCCCACCCCTGGGCGGCAGATGGGGGCCATAATGATAATGAGGGGGGGATCTACTGTCCTCCACCTCTCCGGCCCCACCCCTGGGCGGCGGGTGGGGGCCATAATGATAATGAGGGGGAGGGACCTACTGTTCTCCCCCCCCGGCCCCCAACCCTGGGTAGCGGATGGGGGCCATGAAGATAATGAGGGGGGACCTACTGTCCTCCCCCCTGAGCAGTGGGTGGGGGCCCTAAAAATAACAATAAGGGGGAACCTACTGTGTCCCCCCGGCCCCCACCCCTGAGTGGTGGGTGGGGGCCCTAAAAATAACAAATAGGGGGGACCTAGTGTCCCCCCCTGGCCCCCACCCCTGAGCGGCGGGTGGGAGCCCTAAATACAAATGGGGGGGACCCTAGTCACCCCCTCCCCCCCCGAAAAAAAAATATCCCCTTACCTACCCCCTCACTCTAAAAATAATGAGGGGGGACCTTTAACTAAAAACCTGTAAAAAAAATTAGATAAAAACAACTTACCATTCGATGTTTTCTTTCTTCTAAAATCTTCTTTTTTCAGCCCCAAAAAAGGCCAAATAAAAAAACATAATAACCGACGCAATTAAAAAAAAAACTAAAAAAAAAACGAGCGCAAAAAAAAAAATCCATCTTCACCCATGGAGGGCTCCGCGCAGACTGAGCTCTGCAGTGCGGCGGAAGGCTTATAAAGCCTTACCACGCCCTGCAATTAGGCTAAGAACACTCTGATTGGCTGGTTTAAGCCAATCAGAGTGCTCTTTGTCATTTTACACAGCGTGGGAAAATTCCAAAGAACTTTCCCACGCTGTGTAAAATGACACAGAGCACTGTGATTGGATGGCTTGAAATTATTATTATTTTTTGTGCTCGGTTTTTTTTTGTTTTTTTTTTAATTGCGTCGGTTATTATGGTTTTTTATTTGGCCTTTTTGGGGGCTGAAAAAAGAAGATTTTAGAAGAAAGAAAACATCGAACGGTAAGTTGTTTTTATCTAATTTTTTTTTACAGGTCTTTAGTTAAAGGTCCCCCCTCATTATTTTTAGGGTGAGGGGGGTAGGTAGGGGGATAATTTTTTTTTGGGGGGGGGGGAGGGGGTGACTAGGGTCCCCCCCCCCATTGTTTAAGAGACATGCCCTACTCGCGGTATTGCGAGTAGGGGCACAATTTACTAATACTAAGTCATTTTTACTTAGTATTAGTAAATTTGGCTGAAAGACCACAAAAAGAAATAGGGGGTGGACCGAACATCGCATATGTTCGCCGTCCATGGCAAACTCGAACACGCTATGTTCGCCAGGAACTATTCGCCAACTAACCGTTCGGTACATCACTACAAATCAGTAGTGTAGATTACTTAATAGAAATATGATTTTTTCTGGGTTTTTTTAGGCTGCCTATTTACTTTCTATTTGTTCAACAAAGTGGCCACATTTATGCAAGTCTCATATATCCACCGATAGAGTTGTAAAAGATTGTTCCACTTAATTATCTGAATGAGTTCCAAATTATAAAAACTAAAGGATAGCTCTTTAACTTCTTCAGGATTTGGTTATGCTGCTGTTATTAATTAAAGCAATTCACCTGTTTTCCCCTGGCTTTTTTGGAGGTTTTTTATCATGGCTGCCCTGAGGGGTCGGACCCCACTCAGACTCGGACTCTAACTTATCCTTTTACCAGGACCTAACCAAAGCCACACTTCAGTGGCGCAAATCGCTGAGCCAACTTACAGGGCACCTGCGCTCCGCAGGAGTGACAAATAGATGGGGGCACCAAGATCGCTAATCATCACCCACGACGGGACAACACACAAACTCTCCTCCGAAACTGAGGCTCCTGCACTTCTCTCCGCTCTGGGCCTCATGGACTCAACACCCACTACCCCTGCCCAGACGCCTACCCAGACCTGGGACCCAACCCAAGTGGTGCCGTTTGTGCCTAGAAATGAAACCGGAAACACTGCAGCCCCCGACTGAGGAGGCAGACCACGACCCCAAAAATCGTCAGCACAAGCCACGGCCCCAGCTGTTTGTTTAGGTTTATGATTTTTACATGTTCACATTGTTCTTTTACACCTCTTCCTCATTTATTGTTCTAGAGCACCAAATTACACTCCGCAACTACTGAGAGACGTATACCAATGGCGACCCCCTTGAATAGCATGACACACAGACCCACACAAGTCTCGCAACCCATGCCAATCTAAGCTAACACGAACAACCCCCCCTGGGATGACAACCCCTCATGGGCAAGCCCTCAATAGATCCTAACTACTACACCTTCTAACCAAGGCGAGACCCTTGTAAAGCAAACTCCTAGTCAATCTGTCGACACAAGCATACAACCCAATCACCTCCAGACACCATCTTGTACTGCACTACCTACAAGTCGGCAATCTTGCATATAATGCCTCTATGTTCTGCCTCTAACCACACATATGCCACTAAGCTCTCCCTAGGAAGACACCTCATAATCTCCTTTACATTAAAGTAATTAATGTCTATCTCATCATGATCACCTAGGGTCATAATCTTTTTATGTATTTAAAAAATGTGCAACGTAACCATGACACCTATTGCTTATTGTTACGTGTTTCATTGATGCACATGTGTCACTTGCTGCTATTACTGTATCATATGCACAACAAAAATAAAGAATTAAAAAAAAAAACTTTCTCATTTGCTTACACATACGCATTTCACCTGTTTCCTTTTTTTCTTTTTAAAGTCAATACTTCAAAAAATATATATTTATTTAGTCAAACAAAGCTTTTGTATGTTCATTTATTAAAAGTCAGCAAAAGTTATGATTTTAATAACTGGTTCCCTTTGGCATACTTTATTTTATAAGCAACATGAACAGCATGATCAAGCTGTCTACACAGCAATGAGCTACTCAATAAATAAGAATCCACAGGTATATCCCGGATGGATCGATATGTTTGCGCATAGATTAAAAAGCATTTGTTTCATTCGTACCAGCTGAAACGCATTAATGCACAAGTCTACTGCACACATGTAACATTAAGGATGTCCTATCAATCAGAGAATATATGGAAAGAGGAAGGTTTTTTAATTCCTCAAAATCTAAAATACACATGACAGCAAATACATAACTAAATAAATAAATAATGCATGATTTATCTGCGTTTCCATGAATGTCTCATATTTCATTCTCTCTGGCAATCCTTCGCTTTGCTTACGGCAAAGTAAGAAAAAAAACTTCTGTTTTGCGAAAAACATAACTTAATTTAATATTTTAACCCATGCTAGTCCACAAAGGACAGAATATGTAAAATTCAAAGCAAAACTTGAAAATTTATATTTATGGATTAATTGTGTTCCTAATATCTTAGAAGATGCTGCATATATCTCCTGGCCATGTTTGCAGAATAGGAGAAAAATGTCTCAATCCAGAGGAAACTAGTTATGTGGTGGAATCTCTGTAAAAATAAATTTAGTAGGCCGAGATTACCACGTGGCATGTGTACGTGCATATGCTGACGTATCGATCAGTTGGTTGCACGAGGCAAGATACGATCAGTAGTGTACGGAGCATGTGCAAGAATACAGGATATAGTATTCCCCTCCTCCATTGTGCTGGACAAGCCATGCGGTCAAGCAGGAAGTTAATTCTTATTTGTATTGATTGGTCAAGAGAATGTGCGGGTGGAGCTTAATATGGGAGGAGTTATGTGCCTATATAAGGAGCTTGCACTATTGTCCGGGGCTCAGAACTTGCTGTATTTTGGTGACATTAGTCCCTCTGAGTCCCGATCGGTGATCCAATAAAGAATCTCTTCCTTCCTGAAGAAACCTGTGTCCATCTCTCTGTGCTTGGCTTCCGTCAGTTTCTCCGGTATCATTTGGTGCATTGGCCGGGAAGCTCATCGTTCAACGGTAGCTGAGAGGCAGAGGCGTGAGACGGTCTATCTTTGCCCACGTTCTCTACGGCTGCACCCCTGAACTTCTGCGTGGACCTCCCTTCGTCTCGGCGCCACTGGTCTGTTGTCCAGGAGATCATCGGCCTCTACGTAAGAAGTGCTGGGGTGTCCCCGTCGATGAGTGTGAACTCAGGTTCAGGAACGAGGAGGTAAGACAACTGCTGTTTTAGACGGCAGACCCACTAGGGGTATACCGATTGTGCGGTAGGCCCAAAAGGGGTTTAAATCTGTGTATGGAATCTGCCCCCTCTGTCGGAGGGAAGGAGCGAAGGCGCACCGCTCAATCGAACGCTCTTTAGTAAGACCGTTTGATTTGGTTTGGAGTCAGGCGGGGTTCTGTGTAAATAGCCCTAGCCGGACACCGGTGTCTTGTCTAGACTAGCGTTCTAGGGTGTATATTTTGTTCGCTAGGTCGGAGGGACCGGGAGACTAAGCGGCGTCTGTGTAAATTCGGTTCGCTAGATCTCAACCTATCTTGGCTAAGTGGGAAGGCGTGTAAATTTGGAACCCACTAGATTTTTGATAGAGTAAATAGACTAAGAGGGTTCTGTGTAAATTCCGCCCTCTAGTTCGCTATATGTGGTGCTTGGGCAGTGTGGCTAACCAAAACGGGTGTACATAGTTTTAGGTAGTCCATTCAAGGTACTGGCCAATAGTTTAGTTGGGATTGTATATGTGTTAAAGATTGTTAGTAAAGTGTATATCTTGTTAGATAGCGCGAGCTCAGCCGTCTAGCGAGAGTGTTAATAGTGTGTTGCTGTATCATAGTGCACGGTACCATAACCCTGTATATTTACTGACACTGTATATAAGTACTAATCATTGTTGTCTATTGCATGTTTAACACCATAACCACTAATAATTGTATTGTGACCTTAAATTGTGCTTTGACCTATGCTAACCGTACTGTAACCGCTATTTGTAAAAGACGATGTTACTGGGGTGTGTTATAGACGGGTAATTCATATATAGAGAATTATAGCGTGGGTGACTGTATAGTTTCGCCAAAGGGCATAATATTGATTATTTAGTGACTGGTGTAACAGCTGTGTGTGTACGGGAATTCCCTGAGTGTTTATTGTGTTATTGTGTACGTTTCACTTGGTAACCGTACCACGTGGTGCTGTTGCCAGAGGAAACGGGTGTGACTGTTGAATAGAACGCGTGCATAGTATTCGTTGTCAACGACGTTCCATTGATAAGTATGGAGTCAACGATTTTGGATCCTTTAGGTTGTATGGTAAAGCATTTTAAAAAGGGATTTAAAACATGTGATTTTGGGGTTAAAATGTCTCCTTTACGTTTGGTCACTTTGTGCACTAGGAACGGACAACGTTCCCCACCCAGATTTCAAGTAGGTTTTAGCTCAATTCGTGCCATTACAGAGATAACATATCTGTAACGGATCACCTGGCACCTCCATTGACGGACGCTTCCTAGCTGACGCCAAGGACCATAAGCATCGCACCGGACACCACAACCACCGCAGATTGCACAACCGCCGTAGCTTAACTGGAGTCTTGCTGTCTTCCTTCCACCCTGGATAAACCTCTGACATCCAGGACCGTGTGCGGGAGACCTCTCCTCCAGGAGAGCATATCAGGAACAGCTCTTGTAAGGGCTAAGTGATTCGAGCTTAGGGGAGTATACGAAGTATAGCAATCCCCAGTGTGATTATACCAGTTCCCCTCCAATCCCAAGACAAGACTATGTGTTGAGGGTCAAACAGGAACAGAATGCACTGAGGCTTTATAGTTTCTTTTATACACTTTTTCCCACAAGGTTACCACCCATGTGGATCTTGTTGGGCACTGAAAACACAAACTCAACAACCAATCATTTACAGTCACACAAATAAACACTCCCATTCATTACAGTAAATCCCTCCCCTCTGATTGGGAGATAATTGAGTTAATTGCTATATCAACTCAATTATCTCCAAGCGAAAAATATACTTTTTACACATTTTCAATAACTTCAAAATTATACATCACATTCCAAATGTAATTCCAGTTACATTTTCTGAACCAGCATAATTAGGGAACAAACATATCCAAAAATCATGCAACTTGGTCCAGTGGTTCTGGAGTTAGCTGGAAGTCTCCTTTGACTGACCGCACACACATTTTCATGCCCAAAACAGTTCTTTGTGCTGGGTGGCCGGTCAATTCACCATAGTTAAATACTGTCCAAATGCACGAACGGAGGCCGTTCGTGCAAAGAGACAAGGTTAATGAAGCGTTCGTATAGTCGAACGCCATTCGACTATTGTTGTAACGTAGAAGTGACATAGAAGGTAAAAGTTCAGAGGTGTTCCTGCCGTATCCGATTTTTAGTTCCATGAACGTGACGGCAAAACACAGCTGACCGCGTTAGGCTAAATTAAAATGGCCGCTGCCACGTGTTCGTATGTACGAACGGCAGTCCCTTCGACTACTTCGGCACTTCGGCTGCATCCGAAGTGCCACTTCAAAAGTGCAGAACTGTAACAGTACAAATTAAAGGGTCAGAAACAGTGTCCAAAATACAATTGGCCCAAAGTGTGTTTTTGAATGGCAATACCTCCCAGGGGCCATAGTCACAAGGCAAAAGGCTGGCCATTAGTCCTCTCCAAGAACAAGTGGCGAAGGGCACTTCATCACAATATCTGAAGCATATTAGACTGGTCCCACCCATATGGGCAGTCCAGATCAAAAATGCCAGCAAGTTCCCTCTGCATGAGAGATACGGCAACCCTAGACAATCGTTTCAACCTTGTAAGGTATCATCAGTGAGCTATAGTAAATTAAATGAGTGATATTAAATTGGGTAACTAGAGAATATCTGAATGTACCTTTCTTGGTTAAACATCACTTATTCTCTTTGCATTCTGGCCATTCACTGCTTTATTCACTTTTTTCACTGATTTTTAAACCTTGTGATTTATCTTAATGCGTTCTCAGCTATCCAACACTTTTATTACAATATGCTATGCCTCTATATTTGGTTTTAGACATTAACGGCTATTTGCCACTTTATTAACTTATTTCTATGCCTTTGTATTTGGTAATAGGCATTCTCGGCTATTCGCCACTCTGTTCTTCTATCCCAGCCTTTTGTTTTTCATGGCTCTTTGCTGGTTTGTTTTCTACTCTAGGGTCTCTTATGTGGTGTTAAAATCCCTGCTAATGCACAGGCGGGAATTGGACAATTGCGCATGTGTATTCTGTAATGTTAGTACGGTTGCAATGTTGCATTGACTTCCCCTTTTAAGCAGCAAAGTACAATATTTTCTTATAGTTTTTTTTCCCATATTAAAGTTATATTACATCTTTTTATGTATCTATCAATTTCTGCTTTTTTAGCAAATATTTGCTTTGCCAAGTATATAATAGGAATCTTATGCAATTATGGATTCAGATCCCTCTGCTCCCAGAAAAAAAGAATGGGCAGGGGTATGTTATGGATAACGGATACAGGTGCATTTTATTGATGGGATTTGGAATGCTCAGATATACTGTGACGAGATCCTGAGGCCCATTATTGTGCCATTAATCCACGACCATCACCTCATGTTGCAGCATGATAATGCACGGCCCCATGTTGTAAGAATCTGTACACAATTCCTGGAAGCTGAAAACATCCAAGTTCTTGCATGGCCAGCATACTCACCGGACATGTCATCCATTGAGCATGTTTGGGATGCTATGGACCGGTGTATACGACAGTGTGTTCCAAGTCCTGCCAATTTATCCAGCAACTTTGCACAGCCATTGAAGAGGAGTGGACCAACATTCCACAGGCCACAATCAACAACCTGATCAACTCTATGCGAAGGAGATGTGTTGCACTGTGTGAGGCAAATGGTGGTCACACCAGATACTCACTGGTTTTCGGACCAATACAGTAAAACTGCAGATTTTAGAGTGGCCTTTTATTGTGGCCAGCCTAAGGCACACCTGCTATCTAATCAGCATCTTGATATGCCACGCCTGTGAGGTGGATTGATTATCCAAAGGAGAAGTGCTCACTAACACAGATTTAGACAGATTTGTGAACAATATTTGAGAGAAATAGGCCTTAATGTGTACATAGAAAAGGTCTTAGATGTTTGCGTTCAGCGCTGAAATATGGGGGCAAAAACACAAATGTTGCATTTCTAATTTTGCTCAGTGTATATATATATATATATATATATATATATATATAGATATATAGATATATATATATATATATATATATATATATGGAGGTGCTTTCACTCCTGGAATATAATTTTAATGTCCGGTGCTGGTCAGACACAAAATGTCCTGATGAAAGCTCCCTAGAGGAGCTGAAACGTCGATTCTGATTTTTCCACAATAAATGGAGAAGTAAACTTTGGAAAATCCTTGAGTGCCGGTATTTTTCTTTGATTATATATATATATAACCAAATATCTCAGCGAAGAAAAGTGGCCACTAACTGGACTTGTTTAGTGAAAAAAAATTAGCAAATTTTTTAGGGTAACATCAATGTTTCAGATCTGTTCTTGACCCTTCCCAAGTCAGGAATTTGCCATTTCTGTCAGTATAATTGTCAATTTATACAGTAATTTTCTACATTGCCATTAATCTGAAACATTCGATATTCCAGTACTACAATATATTGCTATTTTGCATTTATTGAAAGACTAGCTATGTTTGTCTAAAAACTAATTTTTATATAGTAACATAAAAGCTTTAAAGTTATATAATATCAGTCATTATGCATTCTAGATATTACAAAGTTGTACCAGATATTTTGCAGGTCTAACTAATTTGTGTGCACTGTCTGTAAATTCATAATAAGTGCACACATTTATCTATATATATGGAAATAGTAGATATGCAAGTAGTATTATTATTCTATTCCAGCTTCTCAAGAATTTAATATAATTGTTGTTACAAAGTCACTATAAATAAGGTATTCACGGGTGTTACTGTTTATAAAAATTATTCTAATTCGTGTTAAATTCAAGTTTTATGCACTTCTCGTAATCAGGGGAAATTATAAGTGAAACACTGGGTATTTCTACACTCTTTCCTCCTCCAGAACTGTTTCACATGACTCATGTTTCCAGCAGGCAGCCTTATCAAGCTGCACTGCTGATTAAGCACTTTTGATACACCTGCAACTTCTATGTTAGATTCACTAAGGTGGGAAACGAACAGGTAGAGTAAGCTGATTAATTAATCACTATAATATATAAAAGTTGTATTATACCGTTGTACGTTGTCTTGAGAAAGGGTCAAGAACAGATCCGAAACGTTGATGTTACACTCATAAGATTGCAAAAAAATATTTTTCACTAAACAAGTCCTGCGAGTGCCCACTTTTCTTCCCTGAAATATTTGGTTATATATTGTTTCCAGAGTGGCAACAGCACCAAAGCATTACAACATTCCATTTGGAAAAGTAATTGGATAGCAGTGAGTGCCTTCATCCTTGCATTATATATATATACACAAGTGGTGCTGAAACGTTGACTACGGAGTAAAGTAATATTTTTCTATTTTTTGCAAATCCTGTGAGTGCTGGTCCTTTTTTGGTTTTGTATATATATATATATTTGAGTTGTAAATTAACCAATTTCAAGTTCCTTCATGAAATTACCCATGAAGAACCTCCCATAACTCAATTATAATATGTAAATGCAACAACAAAAAAATAACTATTAGCAAATACATTATTTACCTGTCAAATCTTATTCTTAATTTTGGACTGCCATGTTTGATTATAAAGTTTCCAAACAAATTTATTCTGTTTAACATCTCCCTACCTATGTGACAGTACAGAGAATAAGGCAGTTTACTGAATTATACTTACTTGCTATGCAACCAGCTGCATATCTGTATATCTGAAATTAAGCAAATGCACAAGCAAAATGGCCAAATTGAAATTTTCTGATTTTAAAAAATATTGCTCCCTAGACAATACATATGCCATTTTTAATTCTGTTTAGAGAGCCGGAAGGCATGACAACTGATGCAGTTTGAGTGCATGCAGTGCAAATTAATTAGAGACAAGCAATTTATAGAGCCAACATCTTGAAGAATGCAGTCTTCCTTATTGTTAGAATGTTAGTTTTGACCTTCAGAGATAAGGTTTAAATAAAGAAAATGCATTCAAACTATTCATTTTTTTCTAAGAAGGAGCTGATTTTTATCAGGACACTGAGGTGTATATTTGCAAATGCCATTGGACAGCATGGTTCTTCATATAATTTGACCTCCACTAGAGAAATGGCCAATTATTTTTCTCTGCAATTGCTATCAAGATTTATTTTTTTTAAGTGTAAAGTTATGCACTCATCTTTTTTTTTTTTTTTTTTTTTTGGTTCAATAAAAAGTTGTCCATCATTTGTTAAAAATAAACATTTAATTCGTTATCCTATAATTTAATAAAATGAGCATCACAAAATTATTTCATGTTTATAAACAGCAATATATAATCTTCTTTTCATATCTCCTAGATACTAGAGCATTTTTCATCAGTATGGGGTGTTTAAGTACGCTTATTAGTGTTTTGCTATAAATATTTTTTTATGATATTTTTTGAAACTACAGCTTATCAGGAAATTAACTGTTGTTAGATTTGCAATGGGATCTTGGTGACCTTAAAAACCATCTAATATAAATATTCTAATTTAATAATTATTGTAAACTGGGATAAAAAGTATTTTAGACATACATTATATTAATTATATTAAAGCGGATCTGTCACCATTTTGGGACTTTGCATAATTTGCTAAGACATCTGACTGTGACATTGCTGCTGGGGTTCTGGTGCCTGAGGGGGGAAGGCAAAAATGAGTTTTACCTACCTCAACCTGTCCCTCAGAGGTGTCACTTTTCTCTGAATGCTGGTCATCTTTTGCTCCTGGCACTTCAGCTGACAACGGCCAACATTACTGTTTTACTCTTACAGGTCAGCTTTTTTGGTTGATGGAGGATCCTGTTAGACCGTAGGATCTGCTATAGATAGAGCTAATTTGTCACTGGCTGTGGGAAATGACACTGCTTGATGGAAGTAGCTTTTCCAAGTGTCAAATAGTGTCAGCAGGCCCAGAGTGGCCATGGGGCATACCGGGCAAATGATCGGTGGATTGCAATGGCCATGGGGCAAGGCCGACAAGGGAGACCAAGAGATCTCCCCTGCCGGCCCATGCAGGTCCAGCGCTATCAGTGCGTCAGCTCTGCTGTGTACCTTCATGGGCCAATGGGGAGATCAAAGATCTCGCTTGCAGGCAGTTTAGAGGGTAGCCAGCATGGGAGGGAGAGTTCCGAGGACCTGGGAGAGCCCTATCTATGTGTGTGCAGTGTGTAGTGTGTAGGGCATCTAGTATGTGTGTGTGGAAGGCCCAGAGTGTGTATAGGAGATTTAGTGTGTGTGTGTGTGTGTGTATAGACGATTCAGAGAGAGAATCCAGAATTGTGTAGTTGATCTAGAGTGTATAAGGGATCTAATGTCTGTGTGTCTGGAATGTAATGTGTGTGTGTATATATATATATTACTTTAATCTCCCCCCCACTGCACTCCAAGCACACACTGCACCCTCACACACACACTGCACCCCTACACATATTACATTCCAGACACACAGACATTAGATCCCTTATACACTCTAGATCAACTACACAATTCTGGATTCTCTCTCTGAATCGTCTATACACACGCACACACTAAATCTCCTATACACACTCTGGGCCTTCCACACACACATACTAGATGCCCTACACACTACATTCCTGATATACACATTCTGAATCACCTATGCCTCCATTAGATCCCATGTAAGCAAACACTACATTTCCTAAACCCACACACTTTACAACCCCTATACACACTACATCATCTATACACACATACTACAGCCCCTATGCACACAATCGCTACATCCCCTATACACACTATGGCCCCTATACACACACACTCTCTTGCTCTAGCCACACTTATTACACCATAAACATAACACAACTGAAACCGACATTTATACAAAACACTACACCACAATCAGCTCACTCAACACACGCAACCCCACAAGCAGGCTCAAAACACATGCACAATACGCTTTTGTCCTCTGGTTCCCACTTATGGAGACACCAAAGACAAATCACAAACAAACACAGTGCAAGCATGGTAACAAAGCAAGGCTCTGCGCATGGGCTGCCCTGGAAAAGCATTGGACCAACATGATAACTTTGAGAGGGGGCGTGCCTGTCATTGGTGAACTCAAAACACACTCCGCTCTGGTCCCGCCCCCTCCTCAGTAAGCCGCTGTTTTCAAAAATGCCTGCACCAAAAAAAAAATTCCAGTCCGGCCTTGGTGTCAGGAATAAGAAAAATACTCATATTGACTGTTGTAATGTTATTAAAATTGCATCCCAGTGGAAAAAGACATACTGAGACAAAGGAGGAACTACTTTGTCTCAGTATACCTTTTTGACAGGCTTGGAATTTCAATGACATTCCAACAAAGTCAATATGCGTATTTTAAAAAGATTTAGTCTTTTTTATAAAATATTTATTTTGCATGGTGGTGGTGATAGTTCCATTTAAGTTTATTTCACGTATATTATTTGAAAGAAATTGAATTAATGTAGCGAGATCTATTCTGCGGCCCACCACAATCTTTTGCGGCCTTGCCCGCGCGGCGAACCATCAGGGCCGCCGTCCAAGGGGTCCATCTGTTAGGGCCACCCGATGGAGATGGATTGTCAGGGGGCCCGGTCAGCGCTGGGCGCTTTAACAGCGCGACTGGCCCCCTGTGATGAGATCACAAGCTGGGAGGAAGTGACTGCACGTCACTCCCCCCAGCTAACACACAGAGCCGCATGGGAGGAAGAGAGGAGGGAGTCAGAGTGGGAACTCTGACTCCCATCAACCTGAGCCACCACTGGACCCCAGGGAAAGTCACCCTCCTGCACTTAAAAGGTAGGAAACAGGAGGGTGACTTAAACATTGTGTGTGTTTGTTTGTATGTATGTGTGTGTCTGTCTTTATGTGTGTGTGTTCCTGTCTGTATGTATGTGTGTGTGCCTTTCTGTTTGTATATATGTATGTGTCTTTGTATGTATGTGTGTCTGTGTGTGTGTGTGTGTCTGTCTGTGTGCCTGTCTGTTTGTATGTCTGTGTGTGTGTCTGTCTGTGTGTGTGTGTGTGCATGTATGTGTGCCTGTCTGTTTGTATGTGTGTGTGTGTCGGTGTGTATGCATGTGTGCCTGTTTGTTTGTATGTTTGTGTGTGTCTGTCGGGGGGAGGGAGTGGGGGAAATATGAGGGGAGGCACAGATCAATTTTGCACCTGGGCCCCATGGATTGTGTGTATGCCACTGGCTACATTAATGTAAATCCAGGGCACTATGCAGACAGTTTTCCATAAGGGAACAGTCAGAGGTCTGAGGGTGACCAAGGCATTATGTTAGATGATGCTTAAAAATATAGAAAAATCCGTACAATAAAATAAAATGAAGCAGATACCAAATAATAATTTGATACTAAGATTTAAAACCTCTCCAGTGGGTTGTCAATAAAATTGACAGTGGATTACCAGTTCTATTGCAAAAATGTATATCTGTAATGGTAAATTAAGTATAATATACCTCATAGCTGTATTCCGGTATGGATATGTGTTATCTGCTTCAATAATTTGCCAGTAGAAGCCAAAAATAACAGAATCTATAGTACAAAGTATAGTTTTGTTCCCAGTCTCTGTGTCTCAATCTAAAACTGAACATATACTCCATTATCTTCATATGCAAGCTGTGCATATTTTTACACAACTTATAGTAGGTGGCATTGTGTAAGTGCATGTGTTGCATGGCAGTATCTAGTAAGTATACAATACACTCATAGCTGCCAGAGAAGGCACCTGCTAATGCAGGTTCAAATAAGAAATGAGCCTCTGAATAGGTGAGTATCAAGCCAAATGTAACATGCAGAGATTGTCAAGCCTGTTGTCATTCTTCCTAGTGTGAGACTAAATTACTGATACACAGTGGTTACATGTTTTGTTTGTTATTGGTGTTCACTGTTTGTCGACAGGGCATATTTAACATAGAGATCAGATTCAGTTACTCATATGGGTGCCCAAAGCAACTACCCTATGGGTCTGCTGCTTGCAACAGGATCACATCAGGCACAAAACTACTACTGGTGCAGCTGGTAAACTGCACCAGGGCCCACACGCAAAAGGGGCCCATCGGGTGGTCCATGCACTAAATGGCAATATGTCTTCCAGGACCCAGTCAGCACTGCAGCCCTTTAATAGGGTGACCGGGACACTTTCATTATGTCAGCGCCGGGAGTAAGTGACAGACGGTTACTTCCTCCCAGCTTCATACACAGAGCACCATGTGGGAGAGTCAGAGAGTGCAGACTGGGAGATCATCTGACTTCCAACAGCCTCAGTCGGCTGATGGAACCCAGGGAAGTCACCATACCTGCAATGGTAGGAAACAGGAGGGTGGCTAAAAAAAAAATTACATTTTGCATGTGTTTGTCTGTGTGTGTGTGTATCTGTGTGTCTGTATGTGTTTCTTTGTGTGCATCTATGTGTATGTATGTGTAAGTGTGTGTCAGTGTTTGTATCTGGGTATCTGTATGTGTGTATGTTTATCTGTGTGTCTGTGTGTGTCTGTATCTATGTCTGTGTATCTGTGTGTCTATGTGTGTCTGTGTATCTGTCAGTGTATCTGTATTTATCTGTGTGTGTCTGTGTGTGACTGTGTATCTTTTTGTCTTTGTGTGTATATCTGCCTGTATGTATGTGTATCTGTGTGTCGGTGTTTATATCTGTGTGTCAGTGTATCTATCTCTATGTCTGTGTACATATGTGTGTGTCTGTGTATCTATCTGTGTGTCTGCATGTGTGTCTTAGCATCTGTTTGTCTGTGTATCTGTATGTGTATCTATCAGTATGTCTGTATGTGCGTCTTTTTATCAATACGTGTGTCTGTGTATCTGTCTGTCTCTATATCTGTATGTGTATCCATCTGTGTGTCTGTATGTGTGACTGTTTATCTGTAGAGCAGATTAATCAATAATTGTCCCCAATACCTGGTCCTGGTGGTGGTATTGGAGAGAAATCAAGTGATGATATCGCTCTTTCCCTCATTCTTCCAGACATTTGTTTTAAGTCTGTCCCAGGATGAATTTGACTATGATACAGAGATATTTGAAAAGGAGAGTCTGGAGAACTTAGGCACCAGTCCACTATTTTCTGCATCTACTGTGCTCTTGCCACTTTGTCTAAGTCCTTCTCTATCTGCAGTAACATTTTATAGAAAGAGCTGGAGCATCTTCTCATACCAGTGCCAAAAGTAGCTCACCCAGTTAGATTATTCATAACACCACCTTCTCCATTAGAATTAGTCAACCAAGTACTGATGTAGAAGCTAGAGTTGGGACAGCTTCCAAAGTTTCAAATGCACTCTCACCTTTATTAGTCCTAAGGCCAAGGGTTGAGGCTAATAGTTTTTGCCAAAGAAAGGTTTGGCATTACTTTGACACCCTCCCAGAAGAGCAAATTGGAAAGTGCAAAATGTGTGGCAAGGATGCGAGAAGGGGGAGAGAGATGTCTGTATGTGCGTCTTTTTATTGTATGTTTGTGTGTGTCATCTGTGAAGACACCACAAGTCTGTATTACTGAGGGAAGATGCAGAAACTGAAACCAAAGTGTGTGGGTAAGCTTTGTTCTTGTCAGGGTGGAAAGAGTGCACGGTTGCACTTGTTCCTCTGAATTTGGATATAATGACTTGAAATATCTCATGCTTCCATTTTTTCAATGATATTTTTCATTAATATAAGATAGCAAAAGGAAAAAAGATTACAATTATTTTATTCTGTCACTTCCAGTTTTTGTATTCCAGATATGTAATAATCTAATTTTATTGACTCTGAATTTTAATTTAGAAAATGGATGACATTGCATAGCCAAGAGACTGGGCAATATTGTAGCAGTCTATGCATGCCAGCACATTCATAGGCAGCATGTTTCTTGCTTTTGTGGTTGTCAGAATTATTTCCATTACCAAAAACATAAATACTACAGTGTGCTGGCACCCCAATTATTTACGTATTCAAACCACTTAGTAACATTTGTTTTCTAGCCTGAAGTCTACACGGTGCTCCTTCCTCTCAGCTAGAAGTTAGGTGCATTGAGGTAAGTCCAGAGGTGCAGACCAGACATGTCTCCAACTGGTGCACACCAATTTCAGCAAATTTATGTAATTGATTGCGTGGGTAAATATTGCTGACCTTCTTTGGTTATTCTATGACAGTACAACTTTCTCTTGCTTTTGAGATTTTTGGAGGAACTTCCAGAAGAAACTGTGATTGGAAGCTTTTTCAAAGAACACTTCACTATCATAAATGTGTTTGTAGCATGTGCTAATTCTAATTTGTATTATTCCTAGTGGCCATATTGCTGACATAATGTAATTACTTTGTAATGTGTCATCCTATACTTATCAGTGAACTTCAACTTGTAACCACATTTCTACATTTTTTAAAAATGGTTTCTTTAAAATTTAGTGAATTGCCATTTTTTTATGATAATGGTACTTTAATTCAGGCTCATTGACTTAACCTCTGTGAAATTCTGTTTATTTGTTAATTGCCAGACCTCTTTTATAGCTTACATGTACTTCTGAATTCTACTCCACCTACTTTCACTTATCTTTTCAACTGCATTTTTATTTGAGTTTTAGGTATAATTACTTAAACAATCAGCGAATCATGTATGTGTTATATTTTCAAATAATGTTTCTAAACCTATATAATATAACTGTCTTAAAATTCTCTGAAAGTTTGTTTGTTGAACAGCTCGGGATAGAGTCTTTTGTAAAGTGATTATGTTTTACTGTAGTAACACAAGGTTATCTTTAGTCCCCAAGAATAAAAATGGCTTTAACGTTTTAGAAAGGCTAAGGACATTGTGGCTTTCCCTGAACTCTATAGTCTATAAAATCTAACTTTCTTGTTCTCTTCCTGACAGAGATAAATAACAGGAAAGCCTTCATGCAATAAAAAAAAGTTAAGAGAATACTTCAGAAAGAGATTACAGTCCCAGCTTTTTTGGAAGGTTTTTCTTCTTATATAATTGAAGTCATTAAAACACTTTGATGACAGAATAAATTGTAGAATATGATGATTTAGCAAAACCTCATGAGGTCCCTACTACAAATTATCTATAGATAATGGGTATCATTAAAACAGTCAAAAGGTAGAAAAAGTGATTATATATATATACACCCAAATATATATCTAAATCCTCATAGATATCCAATGTTCACCATAAAAGCTTAAAGAAATCTGTACAGTTTCTCAGGGTATTCTATAATAATTCTCATCCAGAGAAAGCTGAAGTTCAACTTACAGCAAAGACATCTTAATTTGTAGGGAGAGACTATAATCAGAGGTTATTGTGTAGAGTTGTAAAGGAAGCATGTGACAAATCACAAACACCTATAATTGAGGGATGCAAAACACTCCAACATAAAACGTTACTTTTGCACATGCATTCAACATTGTTTCTTCAGAAATAGTGAAAACCACTGTCAAAAATTGGAATCTTCTATAGAATAATCAATCCTTTCACAATTTCTAAAGAACCAGTTTTGAATATATATGCACAAGTAGTGCTTGGTCCCCATCAATTAGAGGTGTTTGAAATGGTACATGCATTTATTAGTGTCTTACATAGAATCATATGAGAATAATCCTTTACTAGAAACTTTAGATGTCATTGTTGTAAGTTGCATTTTAGCCCTCTCCACGGACCTCTGAAGAAAGTTGATGGGTAGGGTGAATGGGCACTCTCATTGAAAATTTAGGGTTACATTGTTTGGTAATGGTTTAAAACCTTAAATAGATATCTACTCTGCTTAGGAGTTCTCGTAACATCTCGCTTTGACAACAGGTAATTCTAAAATACTGTACTAAAATATTATTTTATGGTGCTCATGCATACGTATTACATATTAGAAACAAAATCTCTTTTCATTGCATCTCATTTTATGTGGAGTTTTCTTTCTAGAAGGTTTTGGTTCACCTGTATTTTCCCATGAGTTTTAACATTGTTTTGTTTTTTTTCTGTACAAAAAGAAAAATCTAATTATTTCTTGTATATTGTTATATTTCTAGTTTTTGTAAATTTGTATAGCTTGTTAGTCAGTGGATGGTAGATAAGGCATGTTATTTTCTTTTAGTTTGAGGATTGAGACATTGGCTTGTTCCCTGTTTTCTTCTGGCATTAAATCCATTTTTTGGTGCAGGTTACTTACTAGACTTAGTAGATTAGTTTCAGACCTAACTGTATTTCAAATCAATTCAGGACGATCAAGTGATTGGCCAAAATTCTGATTTATGAGCCCTCACGTGGCAGAATCTGGGGAGAAAACTTGTGCAAGCCTGAAGATGCATGTTTTCATTTTTGATTTGAGTGCCATTCCTAGGTGGGTTCTAATGTTAAACTAGGTCTAGCATGTGCTATATCTAGTTAGCAACTATTGCCAGAAGTACTTGAAACAACTTTCTTTGCGTATGAGAAAGGAGATTGTCGGGTATTTTGTCATTGATCCTAGTGAAACTAGCTTTAAATAAACATGTTAACTGTTTAAAGGAAATACATTTCTTCCTTTGGGAAGTGTAATGTTAGGAGACAAAATTATTTTGCCTAGCCTCTGTTATTGGTCCAATTGTAAAACCAGCTTACCAATATACACTTCAACGTTTTTTTTTGTGTGTTTTTTAAAACAAAAAAATTTAATTAACTGTTTAGTGGAAAGAAAATTCTTAATTTGGTGACTGTGATTTTAGGGAAAAAATACTTTGCCTAGCCTGGGTCTGATTTTGTGAGACTAGCTTTAGCAGTTTCTGCTGTATCTTGCTAGCTGCTAATGACAAAGGCACTTGACACAACTTTGAATGAGGAGATAGGAGATTGACAGGCATGTTGTCATTGATCCTAGTGTGAGATTATCTTACAAATGTACAGCTGCTAAAAGTTTTTTGTTTTTATTTATTAAATGTTTGGAGAAAATCTTACAGAAAAGAAACCCACCATCATAAATGTTCCATCAATATCTCAAGATGAAATTGATCTCTGAGCATCTGAACACCTCTTTCATGGCCTCTAGACAGTGGGATTAGCAGCATGTGCATTAAGTCTGATTCACCACCCAGGAGGTGAGTGGATGTTTCTCAGCCCATTCATAATGATGTCTATTGCAGCTTCCACTGCCATTGCCACTCCTTCTAGCACAGTTAGTTCAAGCATTACATTGTAATTTGTGTTATGTTCCTGAGAACCAGAGATTGGTGAAAGCTGGTTTTGATGAAATTGACTGTTTAGATCCTATTTCTTAAAGTCTCCCAAGAAGCTGCTAAGGGAGAGCATAGAAAGGACTTTGTCGGTGTCATCAGTACCACCCTTTACTGAAGAGGTAGAAAAAAGTGCCCAATAAGTATTGACAATGTGTGATCTTGGTAGTGGTTGTGAAGAATGTAGTGATGGTGATATAACTCTTTCCCTTACCACTCCATGGTCCAGAGAGTAGATCGGTAGTCCACTATATTCTGCACCTCCTGTATACTTGCCACTTTGCTAATTCTATCTCTACAATCAGTAATATTGACTCTGTTAATAGAAACCACTGGAATGTCATCTCCTCTAAGTGCCAGAAGTAGTTCACCCAGTGAGATTATTATTAAAACCACTATCTCCCTTCCCATTGGAATTAGTCAACCAATTACTAGCATCGAAGCTAGAGTTAAGACCGCTTCAAAGATGTGAAGCACCCACTTCTTCATCAGCCACAAGGACAAGTGTTGTGTCTAGTAGATCTTGTTGAAGCAAAGTTTAACATTACTTTGAAGGCCTCCCAGAAGAGCAAATTGCAAAGTACAAATCATTTGACAATTAAATTAGAGGGGGGAGTGAATTATAATCTCACTAGTGTTGGTATTAACTCACATATAGAAAGATGTCACAACTTTGTTTTATTGAAGGAACATGTAGAAAGAGCAGGCTGCAAATTCAGTGGTGCTGTATCTGATTCTGCATAACCAACTACTACTATCCGTACCTCTTTCACTACCACCACTATTAGGCAGAACAGGGAGAGGTTAAGCCTGGTGCCACTATGCACTTTATCCCAGGGACATATCCACTAGCCCACTTTTGACCATTTTGTCAGTCTGGAAGTAGATCTGTTAGGCTAGAAGTGGTGAACGAAAAGTACACTTCAACAAACATAATGCAGGCAATCAGACAAATGGTAGGAAATTGATTGCAAGACCAGACAGGCAACAATCTGCACATTGGGTTTGTATTATTGATGGAGCTGCTAACATTGTCAACGCTCTGCAAAAGGCTTAATTTGTAGTTGTGCTTTGTTCTGCACACATTCTATAGCTTGTAGTATAGCTGCAATGCAGGTAGCCAACACAGATATGCAAATCATACTTTAGCATTGCAGGAGGATTACCAGGCATTTCCACCACAGTGTGAGGACTAGCTAATCTTTGATGTAGGAGCAAGACAAAAGAGCACTTCCAACACACAGTCTATGACAGGATGTTAGCATGTGGTAGAACACCCCTTTAGATGTGCTGGAGGGAATTTTGGAACAGCAGAAGGTGATCAAGCTAGTGTCAGTCCGTATTCCATTTAGGTATGTGACAGAAACTTTGAGATGCATTAATCCCAGTTTGGAACAGGCCAACTGGTTTTTCACCCACTTCATAAATGTGGTGGATGTCTTCCTGGAAAACAGGGAAGTTGAAACCAGTGACACACTCTGCACTGTCAGGAAGCTCAATGTTCATCTGAGTGAACAAGTTGCTATCAGGTCGAATAGCCTTAAATACTGGAGGAACCGACTTATTAGCACATTCATGATTTGCAGTGAAAGAGAGGCATGCTGGATGAGAAAATGTGTGCATTGAATCTACCGTGTTTACCACAATTTTTCACCCTGCACAAGTCTATTGCTTTATCTTGCTTGTCTTATCAATAGATGGGACACACGGATGGAATTCAATGATCACATTTTACATTTGATTGTAGTAGTTTATTGAACAGTGCTGATTTTGTTTCACTATATATGTATGTCTAGATACATATGTATAAGATCAAATCAACAACTAACGTAGCTTGAAATGGCTAATATTTAATGTAATATCTACATAGGAAAACAGAGGCCCATTATAAGCAACCATATGTATTTTGCTCCAATGGCACGCTGTGTTTGCGAATCCGAATTTGTTATTTAAAAAGTGATAACTAGAAGACTCTTTTGCAATTACTTTAGCACAGTTGAAAACTGATTTGCTGATTAAATAAGCAATACAAATGGCATGTTTTAGACTAGTTGAGTATCTTGAGCATCTGCATTTCACTGTGACCTGACCAGAGTCAGAAACAGATACAAATAGAGGAAGGAAGAAGAATAAGGCAGAGGTACTTGTTTGGAAAGGATACACCACACAGGTCACAGTGAAATGTTACAGCAAACATATAAATAAGCAACGGGATGAGATGGGTACACATAGAAAAAACAAATAAGATTTGAGTATAACAGCTCAGTATAAAATCTCATAAGATATTTATTGTTAAAGGGTAAAGCTCAGGTGGTAGCATCTCTAATCTTCTTCAGTGATGCCTGTGACGCCTAGTCCCTTTACAGTCACAGAGTTTTTCCATTCATTTGGAGAGAAACCATAATAGTTTCCATGGGTTTATTTATGGGCACCATAAGATCACATTTTAATCACATGTTAATTACTTACAATATGCAATATAATTGGAGAGAGGTAAATTGTTATAGTTATATTTACTTTCCAAAGGAATAAAGAAGACGCTATCTATCACTAATGCTGTCATGGTATATAAACAAAGAAAAACAATTACATAAAATATGGATAGATACATGTTCCACTTCTTTTTCAAGCTTGATAAAAATGTGAGGTGTATTTATTTTATTGTTCATTGACATCTTCTAAGGGTTAGAAACTTTTGAGTATACATTACACTAAATGTTATTAAAAAAGTATTATACAAAGAATAATCTAATTTTAACTCTATTTTCCATTTACCTGATAAAGTGAATAGACAATTACAAAGATAAGACATAGTCCTGATGATAATCACATTGATGACCATCTTTAATTTGCTTTGGAATTTTAATTTTCTTTAGATGTAGTCAATCACATCCCCAAACAAAAATCTGATTAAAATAAGAAAAACATTTAACTCTTTTTCTTTTTTTTTTTCTTTTAATATGATCAACAGCTGATTTTTGGATTTATTTTATTTTGATCAACTTCTCTAAATTCCTACTACACTGTCTTTAAAACCATAAGACAAATTAAGAATGTCTCTTTAGCTTGAATTGGATTTGGGTAAAAATAGAAAAGCAGATGATGCCAGAAGAAGGAGAACAGAGAAAACGCTTGCAGTTCCATAAATCAAAACAGCATTCAAACTGCCCATCTTTCTCCTGTACAAGATGCCACTGTTTACTGAGGTTATTTGTCGGTCACGTTCCATTCTAGCACAGAGTAATGTATTGATAAAAGAATATTACTTTGGTTGAAAATATGTACAGCAGAAAACTGCAATAGCAAAGCAATTTATTATATGAAGCATAATATGATACACTGGAGTAGTCAGTGACATTTGTCTAATTCTATCAATGAATGCAGATAAACTATTGCTGGAAAGGATGTCTGCATTTGCAAAAACTGCCAGGAAGTAATAAAATATTAGTTATTTAAAGGATTGTTATTTTTAAAAAACCCACGATGAATAGATTATCTATTGATTCTCTTTTTGAGATAAAGGCCTTGACTTTGACACACACACACTATTTTTTGTAAAACATCTCCCATAACCCTCATACAGAACATACTGTTTCAGCTAAATTAAACTACTGTTCTTAAAAGGACACTCTAAGAACCACAACAACTTAACTCAGAACCCAAACAACATTAGCTCAACAATGTAATTATGAGCTGCCCCTGCAATCTCAGTTCTCTGCAGTTTAAGAGTTAAATCACTCCTGTTTCTGGTTTGTTTTTTTTTACCACAGCCGAACCTGTCTGGCTGTGACTTACACAGTATTAATGAAAAAAAAAAAGTGTTTTATTTTCAGTCCGGTCTCTCAACACAACGTGATTACCTTTAACATTATGCTTTGTCAATTAACACAGGAGGATATTAACAGTGCAGGACAAAATAAATTCCAAAATTAAACACACTGTGCAATTAGGGAAACAAAAGAAAATACACTTATTTCCAGGAAGTGTGAAGGGACGCTGTGTGAGTCACAGCCAGGGGAGGTGTGGCTAGGGCTGCATAAACAAATTGATTTCATTCCTAAGTGGCAGATAATTGAGCAGTGAGACTGTAGGAACGTGATCTATACACCAACATCCCTTCCATAAGCTAAAGCTTTTTTGTTGGTTAGAGTGTCCCTTTAACAGCAACAATGTTTCTAATATTTTCACATTTCAGATTCTACAAATCCACAAATCCTCTTGTATTCATCATGCTCATCCCGAAAAATGCATTGCCAAGGTCATTCTCAACAAGCTAATTATTTGGGGTGGCTAAAACTTTACACAAAAGTCAGATAAAGTGTACATTCTATATTCGAGTTTTGTGAGAAAATTACAAGCCTTTCCCCATATCTATAGTGAAATATTTGTTGGGATTTCTGTAACACTTTTAACCCAATCTTAAATAACAAAAAAATGATATTCCTGCCTCTTTTGATGCCATCGGTTCATAGAACAGATCCATTATGGTTATTGTTTGTCCACAGTTTTACCATGTGGTCCTGTTTACTGTTTTAGAGAAAACAGTGCAGTGATCAGTGCATTAGTTTAGTTTATGGAGAATTATAACATACTTTGTAGAGTATTTTGATAAATACATTTTTGTGTGATTGTGTGTGGCAAATAGCAATGAAAAGATGGTGTAATTACTGTCATAAACATTTTGCATTCTTTGTGTGTTTTAGCACACCCTCCCTAAATATTATGAGAGTTCAAATGTTTAAACTATTGGGAAACCAAAGGAATAGATGGAGGGATATGGAAGGAGACTTAATGTGCATGCAGTGCTTGCAGTGATGACCCAATTACCTCATTGCTGATTTTTCTTCAGTATGTAAGAGTTATTTGCATACTGTATAGAGGTTAAGGTTTATAACAGAGATCTCAAACTCTGGTACCCAGTGTTGATGGCCTGCGATTTTCAGTATTCTGTGAATGCAATAAATGCCCAGATAATCAGCAACATCTGGGGTGCAGATTTCGAGATGCCTGGTTTATAGTTATTAATTATTTAGATTAATAGTGTTACAGCACCTCTTACACTTAACCAGCCAATCCCCTGTATCTACAGCCCTAGTTGTGGGTTTGCAACCTCAGGAGGGGAATGCCTGCTGTGAATTGGAGCAGGCCAGCAGCTCTATCTCCTCTACCTGGGATTGTCTCAGTTGGCAGGCTTTGGCTTCTCTGCCTATGCCTCCTTCCAAGTACGTATGAGCTCCTCTTGCTAATTATTGCTATACCCTTTATGGATACAAGCATAACTATTTGCTAATTATTGTCAAACCCTTTAGGGTTATAATCATAACTGAAATTGTGGTGGAATCTCGGTAAAAATAAATTTAGTAGGCCGAGATTACCACGTGGCATGTGTACGTGCATATGCTGACGTATCGATCAGTTGGTTGCACGAGGCAAGATACGATCAGTAGTGTACGGAGCATGTGCAAGAATACAGGATATAGTATTCCCCCTCCTCCATTGTGCTGGACAAGCCATGCGGTCAAACAGGAAGTTAATTCTTATTGTGTTGATTGGTTAAGAGAATGTGCGGGTGGAGCTTAATATGGGAGGAGTTATATGCCTATATAAGGAGCCTGCACTATTGTCCGGGGCTCAGAACTTGTGGTATTTTGGTGACGCTAGTCCCTCTGAGTCCCGATCGGTGATCCAATAAAGAATCTCTTCCTTCCTGAAGAAACCTGTGTCCATCTCTCTGTACTTGGCTTCCGTCAGTTTCTCCGGTATCATTTGGTGCATTGGCCGGGAAGCTCATCGTTCAACGGTAGCTGAGAGGCAGAGGCGTGAGACGGTCTATCTTTGCCCACGTTCTCTACGGCTGCACCCCTGAACTTCTGCGTGGACCTCCCTTCGTCTCGGCGCCACTGGGCCGTTGTCCAGGAGATCATCGGCCTCTACGTGAGAAGTGCTGGGGTGTCCCCGTCGATGAGTGTGAACTCAGGTTCAGGAACGAGGAGGTAAGACAACTGCTGTTTTAGACGGCAGGACCCACTAGGGGTATACCGATTGTGCGGTAGGCCCAAAGGGGTTTTGAATCTGTGTATCTGCCCCCTCTGTCGGAGGGAAGGAGCGAAGGCGCACCGCTCGATCGAACGCTCTTTAGTCAGACCGTTTGATTTGGTTAGTCAGGCGGGGCGCTCTGGTGTAAAATAGCCCTAGCCGGACACCGGTGTCTTGTCTAGACTAGCGTTCTAGGGTGTATATTTTGTTCGCTAGGTCGGAGGGACCGGGAGACTAAGCGGCGTCTGTGTAAATCCGGTTCGCTAGTTCTCATCCTATCTGGGCTAAGTGGGAAGGCGTGTAAATTTGGAACCCACTAGACTTTTGATAGTACGACTAAGAGGCGTCTGTGTAAATTCGGTCCTCTAGTTCGTTGTATAGTGCGACTAAGAGGCGTCTGTGTAAATTCGGTTCTCTAGCTCGCTATATATGTGGTGATTGGGCAGTGTGGCTAACCAAAACGTATGTAGATTGTTTTTAGGTAGTCCATTCAAGGTACTGGCCAATAGTTTAGTTGGGAATTGTAAATGTGTTAGCGATTGTTTAGTAAAGTGTATATCTTGTTAGATAGCGCGAGCTCAGCCGTCTAGCGAGAGTGTTAATAGTGTGTTGCTGTATTATAATGCACGGTACCATAACCCTGTATATTTACTGACATTGTATAATAAGTACTAATCATTGTCGTCCATTGCATGTTTAACACCATAACCACTAATAATTGTATTGTGACCTTAACTTGTGCTTTGACCTATGCTAACCGTACTGTAACCGCTAATTGTAAAAGACGATGTTACTGGGGTGTGTTATAGACGGGTAATTCGTATATAGAGAATTATAGCGTGGGTGACTGTATAGTTACGCCAAAGGGCATAATATTGATTATCTAGTGACTGGTGTAACAGCTGTGTGTGTACGGGAATTCCCTGAGTGTTTATTGTTATTGTGTACGTTTCACTTGGTAACCGTACCAGGTGGTGCTGTTGCCAGAGGAAACGGGTGTGACTGTTGAATAGTACGCGTGTATAGTATTTGTTGTCGACGACGTTCCATTGTTAAGTATGGGTGCGTCGCAGTCAACGATTCCGGATCCCTTAGGTTGCATGGTAAAGAATTTTAAAAAGGGATTTAAAACTTGTGATTTTGGGGTTAAGATGTCTCCTGTACGTTTGGTTACTTTGTGCACTAGGGAGTGGCCTACTTTGGTTGCGGCATGGCCGCCACGTGGCAGTTTGGATCTAACTCTGGTACAGCGCTTACACGTGGCTGTATCAGGTAGGCCTGAACTTTACGGCCAGTTTCCTTATATTGACTGTTGGAGACAGGCCGTAAATGACTCGCCAAAATGGCTCCAGACATGCCACGAGGAGCAGTGTCGCCTCATGGTAGCTAGGACTTGTTCGTCCACTAGGACTGGTGTTAGGCCCATTTTGGACACGCCCCCTGAGTCCGAGATCCCTTTGCCGCCCCCTTATTTTCCGTTAAGAAGAAGTGACGCAAACGCAGGAAGCCCTGCACCCCTCCCCTCATTACCCCCATCCACTTCCGCTTCCTCCTCCAGTACAGGATCCACCCCCCCTCGTACTAAATCTCCCCTTCCGGAACCAGAACCCACCCCCATTAGAAACGAATATCCTGATTTGGCGCCACTTCAGACTTCCGGTCAAGCTTCATCTAGCTCGGCTCGAAGTGTTTTATTTACGACCTTTTCCCAAAACCAACCTCCCACATCCCCATACCCTACCTCTCCCCGACCGGAACCCATGACTGACGCCTCTCTACGTAGCCCCATCCAAACCCGACAGTTAACTGGTGCCCAACAATTAAAGCACTATCAGATGCCTCTTCGCCTAAATCCCGGGTCAGCTTATATCGATGCCGCAGGTCAAATGGCACACGCTGACCCAGTCTTCGTATATGTCCCATTTACCACAACCGACCTTTTAAACTGGAAGACCCATAATTCCTCGTATACTGAGAAACCACAAGCCATGACTGATCTGTTCACCTCAATAGTACAGACGCATAATCCGACATGGGCTGATTGCCAGCAGTTATTAATGACTTTATTTAATAATGAGGAAAGAACGAGAATAAATCAAGCAGCCATTAAAGCATTAGAGGATAGAGCCCGTGCTTTGAACCAAGCTAATCCAGCAGCATGGGCCGCAACACACTATCCCAATACCGATCCCGATTGGAACGTAAATGGTGCTGACATGGTTCAACTCAGAGCCTATAGAGACGCTATAATTGCTGGCATGAAAGCAGGAGGAAAGAAAGCCATTAACATGTCGAAGACAGTTGAGGTGATCCAGAAAAGCGATGAAGCGCCCAGTGTCTTTTATGACCGATTATTGGAGGCATACCGCTTGTATACCCCCTTTAATCCGGAAGACGCAGACAATTCCCGAATGGTTAACTCCGCCTTTGTCAGCCAAGCATACGGAGATATTAAGCGCAAGCTACAAAAGTTAGAAGGGTTTGCAGGTATGTCAATCACCCAACTAATGGAGGTAGCAAATAAGGTCTATATGAACAGGGATACAGAAAATAAGAAAGAGGAAGAGCGCAAGATGCGTAAAAAGGCTGATATGCTAGCGGTAGCGATCGCAGGCGTAGATAGACGGGGCCCAGATAGAGGCGATAGTAAGTGGAATGAGGAACCTCTAAGTAGGAATCAGTGCGCTTACTGTAGGGAAGAAGGGCATTGGAGAAATGAGTGTCCGCGAAGAGAACAGTCTGAGAGAGACAGACCTAGGTCAGGTTACGGAAACTTTAGAGGCAGAGCGAGAGGTAGAGGAGGCCCCGGAGGGAGTAATGGTTATAGAGGGAGTAATGGGAACAGAGGAAGTGTTAGGGAAGATAGATATATTCCAGCAGCGCAGAGGTCCCGCGATAGAGAAGGTAGGGACTTTGTAGGATTGGCTGACACGGTCATGGAGGACTATTGATACCGACCGGGCTCCATCCCCCTTGGTCGAGCGGAGCCTATGGTCGATGTATCAATAGGGGGGAAAAGGAGTGCGTTCATGATCGACACTGGTGCTGAACATTCAGTGGTGACTAATCTAGTTGCTCCTCCATCTGGAAGGACTATTACTGTGATAGGAGCAACTGGAAGAAGTGCTGAAAAACCGGTTCTTAAAAGTCGACTCTGTACATTGGGAGGCCACGTAGTGAAACACCAATTCCTTTATATGCCTGAATGTCCAGTCCAATTGCTGGGACGTGATATGCTATCAAAATTACAAGCGCAGATTACGTTCCTACCAAATGGAACAACATCCTTAAAGTTTAATGGACCTTCAGGTATTATGACTTTATCCGTACCAAAGGAAGAAGAGTGGCGACTTTATACAGTGTTGACTAGCCAAAACCCTAGGAGTGATGAGACATTATTCAACATACCAGGAGTTTGGGCAGAGAACAACCCACCAGGACTGGCCCGCAATATTCCACCCATAAAAATTGAACTAAAACTTGGGGTTTATCCAGTAAGCCTACGACAATACCACATCCCACAGAAGGCTAAGAAGAACATTCAATCCTATCTGGATAAATTCATACGGTATGGTATCCTAAAATTCTGTACTTCCCCCTGGAACACCCCATTGCTGCCTGTTCAGAAGCCCGGTACAGATGAGTATCGACCTGTGCAGGACTTAAGAGCAGTCAATGATGCGGTTGTTAGCATACATCCAGTTGTACCCAATCCATATAACCTGCTTGCTTTAATTCCGGGCGGGGCTACTTACTTCACAGTCTTAGATCTCAAAGATGCCTTCTTTTGCCTCCGAATTGCCGCAGAAAGTCAATGTATTTTCGCTTTCCAATGGGAGAATGCTGTAACGGGCTCAAAACGCCAAATGACTTGGACAAGACTGCCTCAAGGGTTTAAAAATTCACCTACCCTATTTGGTTCAGCCCTAAGTCAAGATCTATTGGATTTCGAGTCCATCCCAGGAGAGTGTGTATTGTTACAGTATGTAGATGACTTGTTGATAGCAGCAGTTACCAAAGAAAAATGTCAGCAAGCAACGCACGATCTACTACACATTCTCTGGAAGGCAGGATACAAGGTGTCTAGAAAGAAGGCTCAGTTGTGTTTGCCAACTGTCAAGTATCTGGGATTCCATATCTCTGAAGGTCAAAGGATTATGGGGCCAGAGAGAAAAGAAGCTGTCTGCCAAATACCAATACCCAAGAATAGAAGACAAGTGCGAGAATTCTTGGGGGCAGCAGGCTTCTGTAGGATATGGATTCCCAGCTATGCGATACTAGCAAAACCTCTGTACGCAACCATCAAAGGTACAGAGCACGACCCCTTCTTATGGACCCAAGAACAGCAAACGGCATTTGAAGATGTGAAGAAGGCTTTGATGAGTGCCCCAGCATTAGGTCTACCTGATCACACACGACCATTCTACTTATACGTACATGAGCAAAGAAGAATGGCTGTGGGAGTATTGACACAGTACTTGGGATCATGGCAAAGACCTGTTGCCTACATGTCTAAGCAATTGGATGCAGTGGCCAGCGGACTTCCACCTTGTCTAAGAGCCGTAGCTGCAGCCGCCCTGCTAGTAGCTGAAGCCGATAAACTCACTCTGGGTCAAGAACTTTATGTACGAGTTCCACATGCAGTACAGACGTTGTTGGATTACAAAGGAAATCATTGGTTTAGTAATAGCCGTATGACCAAGTATCAAGCAATGTTGTGCGAAAACCCAAGAGTGCATTTAGAGACTGTAAACACTTTAAATCCGGCTACCCTTTTGCCACAACCTACTGAAAGTCAACATGATTGTTTGGAAGTAATGGATGAAGTATTCTCAAGTAGACCAGATCTTCGTGATTTTCCCATCCAGAACCCCGATGTTCAATATTACACCGACGGCAGTAGTTATGTGAAAGAAGGGATCCGCTATGCAGGATATGCAGTAACAACAATAGACAAGGTGATAGAAGCTCGGCCACTGGCAAAAGGAACATCAGCACAAAAGGCAGAATTAATAGCACTAACACGAGCGTTACAATTGGCTGAAGGTTTAAGAGTAAATATCTATACGGACTCTAAGTATGCGTTTTTAACCACTCATGCCCACGGAGCTTTGTATAAAGAAAGAGGACTACTGAATTCAGAAGGCAAAGAAATCAAGTACGCAGCTGAAATCCTACAACTATTGGAAGCAGTGTGGGAGCCGAAAGAAGTCGGTATTATTCACTGTCGAGCGCATCTGAGAGGAGATGGTGATGTAACCAAGGGAAATCGGATGGCAGATAGTGCAGCTAAGCGTGCTGCCGAATCAGGAAGACAGGAGTATGTGGGGCATATAGCTGCTCTAATACCAACCCCACTGTCTCAATGGACTCCAGTTTATACAGCTCAAGAAGAGGAGTGGTTAAAGACTGAACCGGGAAAGTATTTGGAGAACAAGTGGTATCAGCTAGAAGATGGAAGAATAGTTATACCAGCATCACTAGCAGTAGAAATTGTCCAGAACTATCATAACGGGACACATTCTGGGAGAGACAGTACAGAAGAATCTCTCAGGAAACATTTCTACATACCAAGACTGTCCAACTTGACTCAGGCCATTGTACGTAGATGTGTAACGTGTGCTAAAAATAATGCAAGACAAGGACCAGTAAAGCCACCAGGAGTCCAGTTTATGGGGGGACTCCCCATGTCCGATCTACAAATAGACTTTACAGTGATGCCTAAATCGGGTGGACATCGTTACCTGCTGGTAATTGTGTGCACCTATTCAGGCTGGGTAGAAGCATGTCCTACTCGTACAGAGAAAGCAGGAGAAGTTGTGAGATTCCTGCTACGAGAAATAATACCCCGATATGGACTACCCTGTTCTATAGGATCGGACAATGGTCCAGCTTTTGTTCACCAGTGCCTACAACAACTGACTCATATGCTTGGTATAAAGTGGAGGCTTCATACTGCATATCGACCCCAGAGTTCTGGTAAGGTAGAGAGAATGAATAGAACTATTAAGAACCAGTTGGCTAAAATGTGTCAGGAAACCCAACTTAAGTGGAACGTTCTCTTACCCATAGCTCTATTGCGAATCCGCAGTACCCCTACCAGAAGGATGGGCCTCTCTCCTTTTGAAATTATGTATGGGCGACCACCTCCCGTACTTGGTAACTTAAGGGGGGATTTGAGTCAGTTGGGAGAAGGAATTACCCGGCAGCAGGTTGTAGAGTTGGGTAAGACTATGGAGGAGGTACAGAAATGGGTACAAGATAGATTACCTGTGAATATTTATCCCCCTGTTCATAGTTATCATCCAGGAGACCAAGTGTGGATTAAAGAGTGGAATAATGTACCGTTAGGGCCCAAGTGGAGAGGTCCTTATGTTGTTCTTTTGTCTACCCCTACAGCGATAAAAGTAGCAGAAGTGACTCCGTGGATACATCACTCCAGGGTTAAACCAGCAGCAGTCGATTCTTGGCAAGTTACAGCAGATCCAGAGAATCCCTGCAAGATCCGGTTGAAACGCACTACTCAGTCGGAGTAACGAGGAATTATTGTGGATTACAAATTTTATTGTTACAGGTGTGAGTGAGAAGGCCATAATAAAGCCTGTCCGCTTACCATCACATAGTGTATAAGCCAGGAAAGTCTCGAAGAGACACCTGTGAAGACGAGCAGAACTCCATTCCCTGCAGCCCTCACATCCTGGAAGCTGAGGTTCCATCGCACGGACGAAGACTGAGGATGACGGCGAAAGATGTGCTTTTGATTGTGTTTATTTACATGTGTTTTTATATTCAGGAAGGTAGAGGTACCGACACTCCTAGCTGTGAGGTATGCATTAAGACTACGAGAACAGGTAACCATATTTCCCAAACCCTAATTTGGCATTCACAATACGAGTGTAAAGGAGAGGTATCAAGATGTAGATACCTAAATATAGACTATAGTGTGTGCCATTTAGGAGTAGGAGAACCTAAGTGCTTCAGTCCGGAGTATCAACCTCGTACAATTTGGTTGACTCTCAGGAATGGAGATCCTCAGGGGACCCTAATTAATAAGACGGTGTTAGAATCCGTATATTCTTCGGGTGTTCTGCTATTTGATGCATGTAAGGCGATATCAAGTGGTAGAAAGCCGTGGAATGTATGTGGGGATCTTAGATGGGAGAGGACGTATGGATCTAACGATAAATATATTTGTCCCAGTAGTAAAAATAAATATGTGAGTCCTAGATGCCCAAATAAAGACTATAACTTTTGCCCATATTGGTCTTGTGTGGGGTGGGCGACTTGGGGACAGACAGTAGATAAAGACATGATAGTGACTAAGTTGCCGACTAGCCCATATTGTAAGTCTATGGAATGCAACCCAGTCCATATACTTATAAATAACCCCGACAAGTTCCTAGATAAGTATGGAAATTTATTTGGGTTTCAGATATACGGGACGGGTTTAGATCCTGGGACATTATTGTTTATAGGAATAGAGACTGATACGGTATCCTCCCAGACTCATCAAGTATACCATTCCTTTTATGAAGAGATGAGTATAGATAATAAGATCCCCCATAGCGCTAAGAACCTGTTCATAGATTTAGCCGAAAGTATTGCCGGTAGTCTTAATGTTACCAACTGCTATGTGTGTGGAGGTACTAACATGGGAGACCAATGGCCTTGGGAAGCAAAGGAGGTAATGTCCGGTTCTGAGGCAGTTGACCAACTAATATCTGCACAAGCCGATTATCATTTGAGTGTTAGAGGTAAATCTGAGTGGAGATTAAAGACCTCCATCATAGGTTATGTTTGCATAGCAAGGAAAGGAATAATGTATAATACTTCTGTAGGAGAATTAACTTGTCTAGGGCAAAAAGCTTATGATGATGATACTAAAAATACAACTTGGTGGTCGGCTTCAAATGTCTCAGAACCATCTAACCCGTTTGCTAGATATGCCAATTTAAAGGATGTGTGGTTTGATTTATCCATCACATCTACCTGGAGAGCCCCAGCAAATTTGTACTGGATCTGTGGTAAGAAAGCCTATTCGGAGTTGCCACAGGACTGGGAAGGGGCATGTGTGTTGGGTATGCTCAAACCATCCTTCTTCTTGTTACCGATTGAAACAGGTGAGACTTTAGGTGTTAAAGTGTATGATGTGAATCATAGGAAGAAAAGGGGACCCCTAGAGATAGGTACCTGGGAAGATAATGAATGGCCTCCCCAGCGTATCATAGATTATTATGGGCCAGCCACGTGGGCAGAAGATGGTACCTTTGGTTATAGAACCCCTATTTATATGCTCAACCGCATTATAAGGTTACAGGCGGTGGTTGAGATTATCACCAATGAAACATCACAAGCACTCAATCTCCTAGTGAAACATAATACCAGGATGAGGACAGCAGTATACCAGAATAGATTAGCCTTGGATTACCTTTTGGCAGTAGAGGGAGGTGTATGTGGGAAGTTTAACCTAAGCAATTGCTGTCTTCAAATAGACGACGGAGGGCAAGCAATAGCTGAGCTTACTAGCCATATGGTTAAACTAGCGCATGTGCCTACTCAGGTATGGAAAGGGTATAATCCAAGTAGTTGGTTTGGTAGCTGGTATGAGTGGTTTGGAGGGCTTAAGGCAGTGGTAGGTGGAGTCCTATTGATCTTATTGTTGTGTCTACTCCTACCGTGTCTTATCCCCTTAGTAGTTAGGTCTGTGCAAAGCCTGATAGGAAGTATAGCAGAGAGGAAGGCTGCTGCACAGATAATGGGGATATATAAATATAGGGCTCTAGATCAGGGAGAACCAATGCAGGAAGATGAATGTTGAAGATTCACATCATAAGATAAGTCTGGTCTGGTTCAAGGTAACTTGCGGTGTAAGCAAAACTAAGGTTATGTGATGCCTCAAGTAATTGTAAAATATCAAGAGGCATCAAAGGGGGGAATGTGGTGGAATCTCGGTAAAAATAAATTTAGTAGGCCGAGATTACCACGTGGCATGTGTACGTGCATATGCTGACGTATCGATCAGTTGGTTGCACGAGGCAAGATACGATCAGTAGTGTACGGAGCATGTGCAAGAATACAGGATATAGTATTCCCCCTCCTCCATTGTGCTGGACAAGCCATGCGGTCAAACAGGAAGTTAATTCTTATTGTGTTGATTGGTTAAGAGAATGTGCGGGTGGAGCTTAATATGGGAGGAGTTATATGCCTATATAAGGAGCCTGCACTATTGTCCGGGGCTCAGAACTTGTGGTATTTTGGTGACGCTAGTCCCTCTGAGTCCCGATCGGTGATCCAATAAAGAATCTCTTCCTTCCTGAAGAAACCTGTGTCCATCTCTCTGTACTTGGCTTCCGTCAGTTTCTCCGGTATCAAAATGTTATGAGATACATTGACTTAAGGGAGCCTTAGATATTAACTCCAGTATCTTACATTATGCAATTTGCAGAACACTCTATAAACACAAACCGCAAAGCATTACAGAAAGAAGTGAGAGTGAACAAACCATCTATAATAATCAGATTGTGAGTCACAGTACCAATAAACTGTATGAACTCTACAGCAAGTACAAAGTATACAATGAGTTTTCAAATAAAAAGCTAGAGGGTACACAATAGCTGCCTTAAAGGCTTTAAAGTGAAGGCTGGTAAAAGGGACATTGAGTCTGGACAACAACTGAAATATAACAAATCCTTATTACTTGGTCCACAGAGTGTAATATAAGTTTCGCTATAGAAACCTCTAAATAGGCCACTGTTAAAATATGCTTTTAATAAATACAAAGCAATAAAAATTCCAGTAATTGCATGGCCCCGAGTTAAGCTGGATTGCCAAATTCAAATGCCCATATGCAGTCCTCATTTCATGACCCCTAAAATCTTATATATTTTGCATGAGATCACTTTCACAATAGAAACACGATGCATCTTCCTTTAGATTTTAAAAACATTCCTAAAATATAGCCATCAGCTATAATAACAGGTAGAACAAATATTGACACATTTAAATAGCTTTAACTATTAAAAACCTTATTAACTTTTTTCTATTATCAACTCCCTAAAAATACACTCTCCCTAGGAATCTACTTAAAATGTTGTTCTCTATAAAACTCACACAAATATCCTTAGGAAAAACTGCATAATATAGATTGTGCCTCTTAAAAATCTATAGCTATACATTTTACAATCTAAACTTGCAGCAGAATCATAATATTGAATCCGTTATTTGTTATATTGGTATTCTACTCATTTTGACCAAACAGTACTGTGTCTCCAGGTCTCTCTGCATTCTACTACTGCACAGCTTGGCATTCAAATAGGTTTAAGTAAACCTTTCTCTGGCTGGTGCTTGCTTCCACTTTCAATACTTACATTGCAGTTTAGTTGGCAGTTCATAGAAAACAAATTAACATATCCACCTGCAAGGGAAATTAAGCAAGACTGTGAAAAAAAATTAACTTGATTTTTTTTTTGAAAAAAAAAGAATAAAAATAATTGTATTATATTTTAATACAACTGTGAAACTTTATGGTTGTTGTTTTTTTTTTCTTCTTTCCAAGTCGATGTGTTTCATAACCTTGTTGATTTGAAACAAATTCAATTAAGTGGAATTTTTTATTATCTCAGCCAATATTTCACTTCGGCTTCAAAAACCTAAAAAGGTATTGTTGGAAAGAGATATTTTAGAATATATATATTTGACACCTGATAATAATATTTATAGAGTTTGACACATATAAGATTAAAATCATGATCATTAGACTTGTGCATGGAGAGAACATTTGGATTGGCCAAACCATTTGTTATGAAAACAGAAAATTTTGGGGGGACCTTCAAATTTCAGGAGAATTTTGGAACCCAAAAACTGATTTGGGAACCAAATCACATGAACCGAAATGGTGCTAAAATGAGCCAATTAGCACGACTAAATATATATAATATATATTATATATTTATCACATTTATAGTATATTAATAATGCTTTTTTTTAACTCTTACTGTGAATAAAATCAGCATTTTGTGACTGCCCCCTAATCATTGTTCATCTTTTCTTCCCAGTAATCTTCTCTTTTTTTTTTGTTGTTCCATGGGTGGGATTCTGGATTACAAACTGGAACGGATATGCTCAGTCATTGCATGTTTCAGTTGTTTCATGATTTGGGTACCTTTCAGCCCAGTTTTCAGGAGTTCAACAGATGATCAGACCTGATTTTCCCAAATCTGGACTATTTGCAGTTCAGATCAAATGACTCTCCAAGTCTAATTATCATTTAGTAATCTAATTTTTAATACATCTCAAAACGTAACATTGCCCAATGAGATTTTGGACTGTTTTAAGTTGCTTTCCCAAAGAGAATTAACTGATTCACAATTCCACACTTTATCACCCTGGACACCAGGCAGATCTATTATACACCTTGCAGGGTCTTTTCCACAGCTCAGTAAAAATAAATGCTCCAGTTGCAGGTTTACTGTGTACAGAGGAAGGCTAACTAACTACAGCATAAGATGGCGTCACATCAGACCAAACTTGCAATATGAACTCTCTTTAATTCTGTAGTGGGCAAAGAAAATCGATGTTCTGATGAGCATAACATTGTAAGTGAAATAATTTGTGCAGAATGAAATTGCTCATTTTTGTTACATTATGTGTTAGACCTTTCCTATAGGGACAAATCTGATGCTGGAGTTCCTCATGCAGAGCGTGAGGACGTCCAGCATCAGCTACCGGACCAAAGGTCCATTTTAAAACCAGGAAACCCTCTAGTGGCTGTCTGGTTGACAGTCACTAGAGGCTTACTTAGTGCTGCAATGTAAACATTGCAGTTTCTCTAAGGATAATAGGGATACTGTACCCAGCCCACTTCAGTAAGCTGAAGTGGTCTGGGTGCATACAGTATCCCTTTAATGAGAGAGGAGATTAACTGAAAGCATAGGTGATTCAGGTAATTTAACTTATTTGTCTAGTTTGAATTTATTTAGAATTCTCACTTTAGTGAATAACCATTAAAGTAATTGTTTATATTTTTGTCCTCGATAGCTGAATAGAAGCTAATTATGTTTTCAGTTCAGTTCTTTTTTGTTATGTTTTCAGTTCAGTTTTTTTTTCCTATATATTTTAAGAGCATAGTGGACCTTTCTTTTGTCCCAGGTTTTATGGAAATCCATTCAGTATACAAGTATGTGGATTTGAGTGGACACTGATATTGGAAATTACATAATGTGTATCAGGGCTGGACTGGTTAAAAGAATCACAGTGGCCCACTTAGAAGTAGTGGGACCACAGAGAGGGTGTTTTGTCATTATCGATGACAAGCATGCCCCCCCTCAAAGTGAGATTGTTTGTTCAATGAGTAGAGCCCCGCTGAATAGCTTTCACATGAGAAAAAATCCCTGTATTTGTTATGCACAGTGCAAGCAAGTTTATTAACCTTAACATGCATGGAAAGTGTATTGTGCATTTGTTTGGAGCCTGTGTGGGATTGTGTGTAGATTTAACTGATTGTGGTGTAGTGTTTTGTGTAAATTGGTAGGTTTCAGGTGTGTTGTTTTTGTGGTATAATATGTGTGGCTGTTGACTGTAGAGAGTTGGAGAGAGTGTATAGGTGGCATTGTGTGTATAGGAAATGTAGCGAATGTGTGTGCATAATGTTGTATAATGTAGGTGGTCTAGTGTGTGTGTGTGTGTGTGTGTGTTTGTGGAGGACCCAGAGTGTGTATAGAAGATCTAGTGTATGTATGCATGTGTGTGGGATCTAGTCTGTCTGTGTGTGTTTGTGTGTGTAGGAGTGCACTGTTTGTGTGAGAGGTGCACTGTGTGTGTGAGGGTTGCAATGTGTGTGAGGGTTGCAGTGTGTTAAAGGGGTTGCAATATGTGTGTGGGGGGATACTGTGTGTGTGTGTGTGTGTGTGTGTGTGTGTGTGTGTGTGAGGGGCGCAGTGTGTGTATGGGAGGAGTGCAGTGTGTGCATGTGAGGGGCGCAGTGTGTAGGTGTGTGTTGGGGTATTGTTTGTGGGGGGGGGCAGATTAAGGCAAATGTTATTACATTATAAAAATATATGTAATATTCCCCCCTCCCTTCCTACCTTTTGGCCAGGAGGGGACATACTGCTTCAAAGCTCTGGTGGTCCTAGTGACTAGAGTTCAGTCTTGCAAGATCGAAGCATTGCCATGGTAACTGTGGTAATGCTTTGACCTTGCAAGAGGAAGCCAGTGGAGGTGCAGGCCAGAGCCTGCCATGTCCCCTCCTCTCTCCATGCCCTGTCGGCTGACTGCCTGTAGGTTGCTGAGGGGGATCTTTAATCTCCCCACCAGGTCATCATGGCACACAGCATTGCGGCACTTGGATAGTACGGGCCCTGCATGGGCCGGCAGGGGAGATCCACTGGTCTACCATTTTGGCCACAACCCATGGACATTGTGACCTACTGGTCATTTGCCCAGTTTGACCGATGGCCAGACAACACCTGATGGGTATCCATAATATCTAGGGATTTGAATGCATTATTATAATTTAAATTGACATATGACAATAGTGTTAAAAAATGCAGAACAAATGTATTAACTATTAAATAGATTATGAGCTCTTGAGGGTTGCTGTTCTCTATTTTTAAGCTAGAGCTTGTTCTTATGCATCCAGTATTGAGCCACTTTAATTTTGGCATTGATAATACATATTTCTTGTTTTTTTTTTTGTTTGTTTTTTTTTACATTTGTTTTTCTGTTATACATAAGATTAGCAATTAGAATGCACAATATCAAATTAAATATATAGATTAAACTGATATAGGCTCAGTAAAATATTTCATATTTCTTTTTTCTAGAAATACATTCTGAATTTTAAGAGTGATGGACATGTCAAGGGATTCGATGGTGATCATTTCCCCAACAGTGACAGATATTCTCGAGTGAGGTGATATATTCAGTGTTCCATTTAGTCTTAGACTTTATGACTAGCAAATTGTTTCCTATTCTATTTTTCCTATTTTTTTTATATTTACAAATATTAATTTTTAATTTGCAAAGGGCAATGAATATTTTCAGCATTCAACACCAGTAAACAATTATTTATTTGTAAATCAATGGATAGTGGAGTACAGTAAACTGGAGCTGTCTTACAGTGTAAAATCCCTCGTTTCCCTAGTGTGTTGTAAGGGATAGTTATGTTTAAATAGATAATCAAGTTTTATCGATTGGTTGATTGACAGTTGAGCTAGAAACGACAAAAATGAGGAAAATCTGATAAAATATTGAATATGGTCAGGCTTGGAATTCTTATTTAGAACTCCATCAATAAGTCTAAAGAATACTTTACAGAGACGATAGAAAGGCCAACAAAGGGCTGGTTCTGTATTTGTTACATTATTTAACTAAAATGATACTGTAAAGAGTATATTCGCAAATAAATATTTAATAAAAAATGGTATATTCTATGGACGTTAACATTGACAAAATACTCCAAGGAAAGGTAAAGTGAAATATAAATGTATGAAATAACCTTTTTTTTTTTCATCTTAAATACATCTTTTTGCACATTAGTACTGCCATTTCACCAGAAAGTGCATACTGCATATAAGTAATAAGACAGAAATCTTACAATGCATTCACCACTGATGTGTTGAGTTATTACTTGGCTTCTTGTGAATAAAATAGTTTAGGTTTCTCCAGAAAATCTCTACCTTTAGGGGCTTGGAAAAACAGACTATACACACCAAACAAACTGTACATTTGTACATCTTAATTACAGTTTTTGTTGCCTTTATAGAAAACACATTAAATGCAGCACATACTTTAATATATTATATTTTATACTATAGGAGTTATGAGAAATTAAGTGTAGTAACCCCTAAACTATTTATTAGAAAATAAACATGTATTTATTAAAAACAGTAAATATATATTTTAAACATGTAACATACAACTAGAACTTTGTGTACTAAAACAATTTCATGTGTATCTTGTTACGGTACTTAAAAATATATATGTAATGTAATTTTTTATTTATTTTTACATAATTTGCAGAAAAGGTTGGTTGAGATTGTATAAAGTATTGACAATTATATGGCATTTCTTGGCTTCCAATAGTTTCAACAGGACAAAAGTACAACTAAATATACTATTCAGTAAATGCAAGCATGTAAATAAATAGATACCTTCTTCCCTCACCTATATAAAAAAACACGTGTATAAGTGAAATAATCTCTTAAAACAATATGTGGAGCTCTTTTTAATTATCTGCACAAGTTTTGATTCTCAAATGTTATGATCACACTTTGTTCTTAGAACATTTTTTATTCAATCTAACAACTATGAGTATGGCTAGGGAGAAGATGGGGGAAAAGAACCTTAGGACGTGCTACCCCATCCATTGTAATGATTTTGTTGACAAGAGTTTCTGGGCACAGTCCCCCATCCACTGAAATAAGGTTGCATGTGAAAAGGCACTTCAAAAATTAGTGTAGTTTTGTTTTGTTTTTCAGATGTTAAATTTCATTAGCTGCTCAAACACCAAATGAGTATCCTTTAATACCCGTACAAAATATTTTATGTGGCATTAAAATTTAAGTGCTTATAGAATGGGTAATATATCTAAATACTACTACTACTAATAATAATATATAGAATGCTTTAATTTTCTTCTCAGGGGCTCTACTTTTAAAGCCACATATGGTCCCTCATCCAATTTGAATGGTAGTGATAGTATGAGAGAGCTAGGAGTAAGTCAGTCTGGTTCTATCAGCTTATTAGGCTTGTGCACAGTAAAAACATTTGGTTCATTTGGATCAATTCTTTAAAAAAAATAAATGTTTCTGCTGATTTCATCTTCATCCATGTGGTGATTTAGTTTGGATTATTTTGCGATCATTTCCTGAAATACAATTTGGCTGAATTGTAAATTGGCCAATTGCTGTACTGCAAAATACACACCTAATATTATTATATTATAGGATCACTATAGGGTCAGGAAAACAAAGCGGTTTTCCTGACACTATAGTGCCCCTACCCTCAGGGTCCCCCTCCCGTGGTGCTGAAGGGGTTAAAATCCCTACAGCTACTTACCTTAATCCAGCGCTGGTGATCTCTCCACCCCCGCCGACGTCAGCGGAGCAGAATGCGCATGCGCGGCAAGTGCCTTGCGCGCATTCAAAGTGTCCATAGGAAAGCAATTCTCAATGCTTTCCTATGGATGCTCTGCGTGATGGAGGCATAATATGCCTCCAGCGTCGCAGATCGCCTTTAGTGGCTGTCCGGAAGACAGCCACTAGAGGCTGGCTTAACCCCAAATGTAAACATAGCAGTTTCTCTGAAACTGCTATTTTTGCATCTGAAGGGTTAAAACCTTCATTGACCTGAAGTGGTCTGGGTGACTATAGTGTCTCTTTATGTGTATATGTTTGCGCTATTTAGTTCACAGATCAAGTAAGAAGAAGAAACCATTAGAGGAAAAAAAGGAGCAGTAAAAACCATCAATCATCTTTTTTTTTTTTGTGGTGGCATGGATGGAACTCCAAATTGCAAAACCAACAAAATGGTTTACTCATTGTCCACGTAATTTGTTTTGTGGTTTATCCATACAGCAGTAGTTTGGGATTTTGGACACATTACGGTCATCCAAAATTTGGATGAACTACAATTCATTTCAAAGGCACAAGTCTACAGCCTATCATTGATGTTCAGGTTGATTGAAAATGACAACAATAAAGTAATAAATGCCAATATCATATTATCAATTTGGCAAAGGAGGGGTATATGTCCAGGTGCCAAGGTCCTGGGTTTTGAAACTTTGCTAATTCCTTTAAGAAGTTTGCTATCAAAATTACTTAATGAACCTCAATAGGAAGTCTTTTAGGGTTGGTCCTGGGTGGTTTAGATTAGCATAAATATGTACTTTTTTCTTATAAATGTCTAAAAGAGATTGTGTTTTCAAGGAACCTTCAAGCATCCCACCTTTCCTAAAACTAGATTTTTTTTAAATCCAGCTTTCTTTTAGAATTTGGTTAAACAAATTTTAGACTTCTATATAATCTAGCTTTAGCAATGTTTAAAATAGTTGACTTATATTTTGCTATTAATCACTTTGGCTTGACAGAGAATGGTGTGATATGCCATCTAAAATTAAAGTGATTTAAGTTACATTTAAAAACTGTTATTGTATTGTAATAAAAGAAAATGATCAATTTGTCTAACTGACCAGTTTGCAAGGAGCCAATGTTCTTTAATTTAAATCAGAATCTTGGACATAGTACAGATTTCCAGGAAGATCTAAACCACCAATCTGCATGATGTCATCTTAGTTTATTTCTCAGTTGCAAGAAAATGGAAATATATTGATATAAATCACATAATACAGGTTCTAAAGTGGCTTTTTGCTGGTTTTAATGGGAATGTAGATATTTTACAGTGAACAACAATCTATAAAAATACATCTTATTTTTATAAATAATTGGAAAAGAGCAAGTAGGTCAGGCAATTAATTATTGTGCATTCCACGTAAAGAACGTCTCAATCTCTAGCAAGGCTAGGGCAGAGAGAGACAGGAATAACCATGAACTACCGTAAGTGTTATGGGAAAATAATACTTTAAAATAAATGACACTTAAGAAATCATAAAAAAGGTAGAGTGGTTTGTACATATGCTCCCAAATTCCAATTGGAATTCTTTTGCACCAATACACAATTCATGGATATATATTTTTTTATATTATATGATGGTTTTAGGTTAGTGTTTGTATAAGTATTAACCCCTTGCCAACGTTAGGACGTGCTATGCCATCTTCCAGTAGAAGAGCTGTAACAACATTAGGATGGCGTAGCACGTCCTAAGGTTCTTTTCCCCCATCTCCCCCCTAGCTGTACTCACAGTTGCGAATCACGATCAGGGAACATTGCCTGTCAACCCATGCAGTGCCCTGCAGTCAATCATTGCTGTCTGAGTGTCATGCCCCAGTGACCGGTAATTCCTTGTCTCTTCCGGGTTGACGGAGTTTAGCCACACACCCTCTCTTACGCGGTCTCGCCACGCTACATAATGCGACCGCGCCAGATACAAGACGCTGGATTAATGAACAGCGTTACCGCGATATCAAACCGGCTGAAAGTTTCTCTGCAACCTACCTGTGTACCGAACCGGACTGGAACTCGAACTAACCTCCTTCTCCTCTCCTCGACCACGGCTAGTATCTGGACTTCTCTCATCCTGCCTCAGGAAGAACCTCCCCGGAGGAGAACTCTGGAACCTGAAGTTCACCCTCTGGAAAAACACAGTTTAGGTGGACGTCCCCTCTAATTCCTTGTTAAAAAGTGTTAAAACTCACCTTTTTTCCAGTGCTGCATTGATCTGCCTCCCCCCCTGCTCCACTTCCCTTGGCTAAGAACAGTGGCGTCGCTAGGGGGCGGCAGAGGGGGCCATGGCCCCCCCTACCTCATGCTGTGCCCCCCCTTGGGCCCCCCCAAATGCCAGCAACCTGCTGGCCATGTGTTTAAATTCTATTCCCTCGGGCTGTAACAGTGTGTGACAGCCCGAAGGAATGCAGGAGAGAGGAGCTGGAGCAGTGCTGGGGGCTGTCTGTGGCTGGAGGGAGCACTGACAGGCTCCCTGTCACAGGCCCCGCCCCCAAATGAAGCCCCGCCTCCCGAAAATAAGCCCCTCCCCCGCCGTTAAGCAGCAGCCCATCCTGCTGCTGCTGCAAAGGACAGAAGATGGCTGACCCCCAGCAACAGGTAGGCTTGATGTGCTCAGGTGTGTGTGTGTGTGTGTGTGTGTGCTTGTGTGTGTGTCTGCTAGTGAGGAAGCTTGTGTGTGTGTGTGTGTATGTGTGTGTGTGTATGGACTCAGCAGTCTGTGTGTGTGTGTGTATGGACTCAGCAGTCTGTGTGTGTGTGTGTGTGTGTATGGACTCAGCAGTCTGTGTGTGTGTGTGTATGGACTCAGCAGTCTGTGTGTGTGTGTGTGTGTATGGACTCTGCAGTCTGTGTGTGTGTGTTTGTGTGTGTGTGTGTGTATGGACTCAGCAGTCTCTGTGTGTGTGTGTGTGTGTATGGACTCAGCAGTCTGTGTGTGTGTGTGTGTGTGTGTGTGTGTGTGTATGGACTCAGCAGTCTGTGTGTGTGTGTGTGTGTGTGTATGGACTCAGCAGTCTGTGTGTGTGTGAGTGTGTGTGTATGGACTCAGCAGTCTGTGTGTATGTGTGTGTGTATGGACTCAGCAGTCTGTGTGTGTGTGCGTGTGTGTGTGTGTATGGACTCAGCAGTCTGTGTGTGTGTGTGTGTGTGTATGGACTCAGCAGTCTGTGTGTGTGTGTGTATATGGACTCAGCAGTCTGTGTGTGTGCGTGTGTGTGTATGGACTCAGCAGTCTGTGTGTGTGTGTGGACTCAGCAGTCTGTGTGTGTGTGTGTGTGTATGGACTCAGCAGTCTGTGTGTGTGTGTGTATGGACTCAGCAGCAGGGCCGCCATCAGGGCATGACAACCATAACGGTTGTCATGGGCCCGGCGGTCCTGGGGGGCCCGAGCCCCACATTCATTATGTGCACATATATATCTAGCGATTTTCGCTATATGTGCACAGAGGGCCCCCTGCTACCTGTACATTGCAGAGGGGGGCCCAGCAGCACACTCTGTCCTCCTTTCCAGCTGTTCTCTGTCTAACGTTCCTGCGGCCGCCAGAGCGTTGCCACGGGTTACTATGGCAACGCTCCGCACAGCACGCAGGCCTGTCTCGCGAGAGTTAGAGAGGAGCTGGAAAGGAAGACAGTCTGTGCTGCTGGGCCCCCTCTTCAATGTACCGCGGCTGGCTCCCTCCACCATGCCACTGGACCAACAGGGAATGCGATCTCCCCCCTCCCTGGCACGGTAAGAACCAGGGAGGGGGGAATAAAATTGAAATATACACACACAAAAAGAAAAAATACTCCCCTCCCCCCTATTTTACACACACACTGAATCCTTACAAGCACACTCTGCACTACACACACACACACTACGTTCACTAAACACACTCTGCACTACACACACACACTACATTCAACAAACACACTCTGCACTACACATACACTACATTCACTAAACACACTCTGCACTCACTACAAAAACTACATTTACTAAACACACTGTGCACTACAAACACACACTACATTCACTAAACACACTGTGCACTACACACACACACACACACACACACACTACATTTACTATACACATTTTACTCTACACACACTACATGCACTATACACATTTTGCACTACACACACACACTACATTCACTAAACACATTCTGCACTACACATACTCACACTACATTCACTAAACACACTATGCACTATACACACACTACATTCACTAAACACACTTTGCACTACACACACACACACACACTTTGCACTACACACACACACACACACTACATTCACTATACACACGTTTCACTCATTACACATTACATTTACTAAACACGCTCGGTACTACACACACACATACACTGCATTCATTAAACACACTTTGCACTACACACAAACACACACACACTGCATTCACTATACACACGTTGCACTCACTACAAACACACTACATTTACTAAACACACTTTGCACTCACTACAAATACACTACATTCACTAAACAAACTTTGCATTAACAACAAACACACTACATTCACTACAAACACACTACATGCTCTATACACACTACATCCACTACAAAAACACACACTCTGCATTCACTATACACACCTACATTCACTACACACACACTCTGCATCTAATGCATGCATACAAACATTACATACATTACACAAAATGTACAATCTGCATCCATGACACACATGCTGCATCCACTATACACACTGCATCCATGACACAAATACCACATCCACTACACACATTCTACATCCACTATACACACTGCATCCATGACACACATTCTACATCCACTATACACACACACACACACTTCATCCTTGTGGGCGGACTCGGTGCTGGCCCCGGGGGCCCAGATCTTGATCTGTGTCAGGGGCCCTAAAATTTCTGATGGCAGCCCTACTCAGCTGTCTGTGTGTGTGTAAGGACTCAGCAGTCTGTGTGTGTGTGTGTTTATGGACTCAGCAGTCTCTGCGTGTGTATGGACTCAGCAGTCTGTGTGTCTGTGGGTGTATGGACTCAGCAGTCTGTGCATGTGTATGGACTCAGCAGTCTGTGGGTGTATGAACTCAGCAGTCTGTGGGTGTATGGACTCAGCAGTCTGTGTATGTATGAGTGTGTGTATGGGCTCAGCAGTCTGTGTGTGTGTGTGTGTGTATGGACTCAGCAGTCTATGTGTGTAGTGAGATTTGACCGGGGGCCCTTAACGCTGTTAAGATGGTACTGCTTGTGTGTGTCAGTGAGCTTCTATTTAGTGAGCATGTGTGTCAGTGAGCTTGTCTTTAGTGAGCTTGTGTGTGTCCCTAAACTTCTTTGTAGTGAGCCTTGTGTTTTTACAAGTGAGTTTGTCTGTAGTAAGCTTGTGTGTGAGTCAAAGAGTTTTGTCTGTTAGTAAGCCTATTTGCGCATGTCAGTGAGCTTGTGTGCTTACTGTACAATATTATAGAAATGGCATACATTTTTTTCCAGGGCTGATTTGGATTCTCAGTTTGGCTCTGCCAGCAAGTGCGCTTACCGCTGAATCATCTGTGTGAGCTGCCGCACACTTTAGCCCTATTACACGCGCCTGGGAGCTGCTGTTGACAGGTACTAGTAGTCTAGAGATTGGGACATGGGGTATATGCTCAGCTATCTGTATAATACTATAGTGCTGTTATCTGTATAATACAGATCTGTGTGTGTATAATATCCCGGGATAGTCAGTGTTCCTGTATAGTGCTGCTCTCTGTCTCGGGATATTATACACAAACAGACCTGTATTATACAGAGAGCAGCACTATACAGGGAGCACTGACTGTCCTGGGATATTATACACACAGCCATGTATTTTACAGAGAGCAGCAATATACAGGGAGCACTGACTGTCCCAATTTATTATACACACAACCCTGTATTATACAGAGAGCACTGACTGTCCAGTGATATTATATACAGACAGTAATTGATAGCTGTGCTGCAAAATGTCCTTGGATTTTTTTTTTCAAATGTTGGCAACTATGGCACTGTATCAAAGGAAATGTGTTTGTTTTTTTTTAATAATCCCTGGTGTAAAATAATGAATCCTCCACCAGGGATTATAAAAAAAACAAAAAACAACACATTGTGCCGGGGCTTAATATGCGGCAGGGGCGGGGTCAAACTGCGGCGAGGGCGGGCATGAATGTGCCCCCCTACTTTTGTCCCTGGCCCACCGTGTGCCCCCCCTAAAAATGAATCCTAGAGACGCCACTGGCTAAGAATATCAGAACTGACAATATCAGCCACTCCAAAGCTTTTCTATGAGAAAGCATTGGGAGGCTAATGAGCACACACAGCAAAACAGCATCATTTAATGAATCCATCTTTATGAGGAACAATCAGTGCTTCCATGCAGAATGTAGTGACGCTGAATGTCATTGCTGCACATTATGGAGCACTGACCCAGGAAGCATCTTCGGTCGCCATCTGAGTGACTGTAACTATAGGTGTTTCTCTAAAAGGATGGAGTAGGGCTGCATCAATAGGAATAAAATAGTCTTAGAGAGGGTAGGAGATCTCGCTAGAGTAGCAGTAGATAATAAGGGAAACTTGGTAAGACATGTTCTCTTCCAATTATTCCTATTGGCGCAGCCCTACTCCATCTTTTTAGAGAAACACCTATAGTTACAGTCACTCAGATGGCGACCGGAGATGCTTCCTGCATCCCTACTCCATCTTTTTGTGTTGTATTTGATCCATTGAACGACTTCGCTTGGGTTGCTGCCCATTCTGCAAATATTGTGTGTATATTAGTGCTGAATTCCTTTTGTATTTTGTGTGTTTCTCTAAAAAGGCTTGGTTTAGATTTTAAAGCTTTTAGGGACAGGCTATACACACAAGAACAACTACATCACGCTGTACCTTTCCTGCTGTCTAATCACAATACTGTATCTGTGATCAGTCTGAGCAGTGCATTTTCTCTGATCAAATTGATCAATTACTTAATCTTTTCTCTTTTCTTGTTGGTTTATTAAAAAAGTGAAACATTTCAGTGCTGTTGGTTTATTTTTTGGGTGGGCTGTATAGTTAACTTTGTTTGGTAGAAGTGGGAATTTGGAAGGAGGTTTGACTGATTTAGTGTTCGGTCGGAGAAAAAAAACAACAATTTGCCTTTTGCATTATAGTCTGTTACTATTCTGTGTGAGAGTCTAATACCATTGTAGAGAGAGACACATTTAATATCCCATTTAATATCCCTGATAGTGACACTCTTACAGCCTCTGATATAGAGCCCTTTAGAAAGGCTTTTAGTAATGGTGCTCCCAGCATACTTAGATATGCTTGCACTGTGCAACATGCACTAGGACCATGCAAGGAAGGGTTGGAGAGGTATGCATCCATATGTGAAGAATAAAGGGGAGGGACCAAACTGGTATATGGCCTAGGGACGAGTTAGATCTTAATCCATCTCTGTGCAATCATGGGGGTAATTTATTTTCTGGGCTGCCATGTTCCCTCAAAGGAGTAATATCAAATCAATTTGTCAAATGTTCATGTCTAAAGACTGGGGCCCATATTTAAACCTGTAATTTCTAAAAAAAAAAATAATCTACATGGGGATATTGCTGTAGTCATGGGATATCACAAAATAGAAATATCAAAAAAATACCAGTACAGTATTATGATTTTAACAGGAAAATGCTATGCTAAACTTGGAAATAAAATGTAACTTAATTAGTATTCATTTGTATGAAATTATAGTTTGCATCATTTATTGATAAATTATAATTTAATTATTTAAATATTTGATGTCAAAAGAAATCCAAATTTGTCCTTGTATATAAGTTTAGGTGCACTTAATGTGAAAGAGGTGAATTATGGTTGAACAAACATATAGCTTAAGCTCTAGGTTTTAAGGACTTAACTACCTTAAAGGGACTCTCCAGTGACAGGAAAACAAACCGTTTTCCTGGCACTGCAGGTCCCCTCTCCCTCCCGTCCCCATCCCAAGTTGCTGAAGGGGATAAAACCCCTTCAGTGACTTACCTGCATCCAGCGCCGATGTCCCTCGGCGCTCGGTCAGGGTCCGCCCACGCTCCTCCCCGCTGATGTCATCCGGCAGGGAAACCTAATGCACATGCACGGCAATGCCACGCACACACATTAGACCTCCCCATAGGAAAGCATTGAAAAATGGTTTCAATGCTTTCCTATGGGGATTTCAGTGATGCTGGAGGTCCTCACATAGCATGAGGACGTTCAATGGCGTTATAGCACACTTTTCATGTGCTATAAACACAGAATTGCCCTCTAGTTGCTGTCTAGTAGACAGCCAATAGAGGAGGAGTTAACCCTGCAAGGTAAATATTGCAGTTTATGAAAACTGCAATAATTACACTTGCAGGGTTAAGGGTAGTGGGAGTTGGCACCCTGACCACTCCAATGGGCAGAAGTGGTCTGGGTGCCTGGAGTGTCCCTTTAAGTGTAGTTGGTAAATGTTTACTGTAGTATATTAGGGTAGTGGGAAGTTAAATGGGGACTTTAATGTATGATTGTTGACCTTTCTGCTGCTCATTCCTCACCCACACCCAGTATCAATTATCTGATCCCTTCCAAATAATTTTCTCTCCAGTACGCTACCGTGGATAGTGCCATACAGGCAATCTTGAAAGCAGATAGGGCCACGCGGCTCAGTAAAACTGACATTTTCAATGCTTTCAAGTTGCTTCTTATCTATCCTTTGTGGCACATTTGTCATATTAAGTGGAGAGATATTTTTGCCGCTAGGCTTACATTTGGGGCTAAAAGCAGCCTTAAACTTTTTGATATCTTTGCTAAGACACTCTGCTGGCTTCTCCTCAATATTGCCAAATGCCCCATGGTGATCCATTATTTAGATGATTTTTGTTGGTGGAAGATTGTAGTAACGCTCCCCAAAGCATTCTTGGCACCACAGCACTATTCTCTACACATTCCCATGACAAGACCATTGGCCCAACTACCAGATTGGCATTTTTAGGAATTTTCTTGGACTCCACTCTAATGCAGTCCTGTCTCCCTGATGACAAACTTTAGTGTATTCACAAAGATCTTGACAGATTCCTTAATTTATGAGTCTGCACATGTAAAGATTAGGGATGTGCATGGGCAATCAATTCAGTTTGGTTTGGACATTTGGGTAAATAAACAAAAATTTGTCTGCTTCTGCAATTCAGACCCATAGCATTCGGTCCGGTTTGGCATTTTGGAACTGCCGAATGGACATTCGGCATTCTGGTATGCAGCATTTGGGCATTCATTTCGGGCATATGTCAGTTCAGCATGTCATTTTTTTTCAGGCATTCAGCAGCTCGGAATGTCATTCGTTTTGAAAAAAAATGAATGTGTTTTTTTTCTTAAACAGCAATGTTTTACATTGCATAGTGGACCACAGCAGCACCCAGACCACATAATCTTAAAGAAGTGGTCTGGGTTTAGTTAATAATTGGTAGTGTAGTGTAAGTTTAGTATATATACAATTTATAAATTGATATTTTCACTGCACAGATAGTGCAGCCAATCAGGGAGCACTACCAGCATGCAACACGTCTGCACACTATGTAATCCCACCCCGTGACACCATCTTTGTGGAGAGTTTAGGAGCAGAGTGTGAGAGCAGAGAGAAAGCAATTTGTGTGTGAACAAGCGAGTGTGTGTGTGAGAGAGAGAGCAACGTGAGAGCAAGTGATGGCTAGTACACAAAATTAATCAATACAGTAAAGTCACAGTGCAGCAGAGAGATACCCTGGTGATCAGACTATCTGGCTTGTAAAGATTAGGGATGTACATGGGCAAAAAAATCAGTTTGGTTTGGAAATTCGGGTAAGTAAAAAAATTAATCTACTTCGTCAATTCGGACCAATGGCATTCGGTCCGGTTCGGCATTTCGAACTGCCGAATGGTATTCGGTTCGGACTCTCCCACACCCATTCAAAAAAAGAAACAAAATGCAGAAGAAAAAAAAGGCAAAACTCTCTCTCTCTCTCCCTGGAAAAAAACACGTAAAAGCAATGTGGCTCCCCAAGTTTGCAACAAGTAAAGTACAATAAATGTAATGTAATTTATCTCTCTCAGTCTCTTCTGCTATCACAACAAGTCTGGTCACATGAATGCAAGCCAACACCCTGACAGCCTAATTTATATACTATCCCACCTCAATGACTCTGTGTAGCTTCATTGGCCAAGTGTCAGTGACAAAATCACCATTAATTTGCTGTCCTCTAACATCAATCACAAAACTGTGCTCATTGCATTAGACAGGGAATAGTGAAACCGAATTGGGCAAGCAAGCATTACATTGCACAAAATGAATTAGCTTATTGGTCAAGATTCCTGTCATCATTCACGTAATTTTCCCTCCCTCTCCTGTTTTTCCACTTTCAGAAATCCAAATCACTTCGGCAATTCAGAGCTTCGTCACTTCCGAACTATCAAACTTCGGCGCTTCCGAACTTCGACACTGCGGACATTCATAAGCATCCGAATGTCCGAATGGCATGAAATTCGCATGAATGTACATTGAGAACGAAACAAATTGCACATGTCTAGTATAGATCTTCAGTCCCTACTAGGATCCTTGAACGTTGTGCTGCACATTATTCCACAGGGTAAGTAATTCAAATCCAGATTGCTTTGCCTCCTACCTGGCCTTCCTGATGATGGAAATGTTTTACTAGACTCCCTAGCTCTGGCAGATTTAACTATGTGACAAGAATTATTTACCCAATTGGAATAACAATGTTTATTGCTCCTTTGTCCGACCAGTCCCCAATGTTCTTGACTGATGCTGCAGCCCATTCTGGCTTCGTGTTATTTATGACAATTTTTGGTTTAGAAAAAACTGTTCTTTGAGATTTACCCTATTGTGGAAGCAGCCCGTACGTGTGTTAAGATATGGTCAGGGAAAGTGGATTCACCCCTTCTCACACTTCAAGGTTATCCACTCACCACATCAAAATTCATGTTTTACATTAGGACTCTGTTCCTATGACTTGGTTTCAACCTTGCTCCCTTCTCTGGTTATTCATTTAGAATTGGTGCAACATCAGCAGTATCCAGTGTTGATAAACTAGGTATCATTATTAAAATGTTAGGCAATTGGAAATCTTCAGTTTATAACAGATATATTACGTGTATTAAAGTATATTATATTGCATCCTTTTGCCCTCTTTTATTTACAGGCCTATTACATATTACTACAATAATATTATTTATAATAGCATGCTTTCTATATCTTACATAATTAACACATTGTTTAAAAAATATAGATTATTTCACTAAATCTTAAATTGTTTAAAATAGTTAATGCAAGAATTGGTATTGTGAGCTCTGTTGCAGAAAACATGTAGAATGAATATTAGTAGACGTCGAATGATATGAAAATCATCCATTCAATAGGCACTTGGACCTTAATTTCATTCATTTGGATCAACATTTCAAAGTATCACAATCTGTTACATAAGCTTTTCAACTGACTTATCTACACAAATATTCCCATAGACTTTAATGGTGACTTCTGTAGACAAATTATTAGAAAATGTTCTTCAGATGATGTGATGATTTTGGATTCTGATTAAAACTTAAATCAAAGTGTATAATATGCAAATATGCTGAAGAATATAAATGTGAACAGTTAGCAAGTCCCCTCAGTGACATACTATGTGACTAGTCCAAAAGGTGATCAGTTGACTTAATTTAACCCCTTAAGGACCAAACTTCTGGAATAAAAGGGAATCATGACATGTCACACATGTCATGTGTCCTTAAGGGGTTAATATTCTTTCTTACACAATATGAGAAATTTGAGACAAGCACAGAGAGTTTCCCATTATTAGAAACATCTCACAGGTGTTGCAATGATTTTTTTCTGTTTTTTGTAAGCAATCTATGTACTTATAACTATAAAGTGTACTTTTCTTTTGAAGTCTAACATAATCAGAATTTAAAATAGTGGCCTTTTATTCTGGTCTAGAAAGTGTTGTGACAATACAACATCCATGAATAATTTCCACCTTGTTCCATTAAAGCATACCTTAGACTCTACAAAGTGTCTACTGCACTTTGAAAAAAAAAAAGAAAGAAAGAGAAATGTTTCTCAAACAGAAGTGATCAACCATGTTACAAAGACGTATACTGTATGAAAGTAGTAGAACTAGTAGACTGAATTCTATAATGTGTTTTATTTGTAAACTGTGTGCTGAAAATAAAAAACAGAAACCACTTAACAATCTGACTCAATTCTATTCATGGAAATCCAAGACATATAATAATATTACATTTAAAGTTAGAGACAGAAAAATGCAGTGTATGCAGTGTGTGTATATGAGTGCAGTGTGTGTATGAGTGCAGTGTGTGTATGAATGCAGTGTGTGTGTGTATGAATGCAGTGTGTGTGTGTATGAATGCAGTGTGTGTGTATGAGTGCAGTGTGTGTGTATGAGTGCAGTTTGTGTATATGAGTGCAGTGTGTGTATGAGTGCAGTTTGTGTATATGAGTGCAGTGTGTGTATGAGTGCAGTGTGTGAGTGCAGTTTGTGTATGAGTGCAGTGTGTATGAGTGCAGTGTGTATGAGTGCAGTGTGTGTATGAGTGCAGTGTGTGTATGAGTGCAGTGTGTGTATGAGTGCAGTGTGTGTATGTGTGCAGTGTGTGTATGAGTGCAGTGTGTGTATGAGTGCAGTGTGTGTATGAGTGCAGTGTGTATGTAGTGTGTGTGTGTGTATGAGTGCAGTGTGTGTATGTATGAGTGCAGTGTGTGTGTATATATGAATGCAGTGTGTATGAGTGCAGTGTGTATGAGTGCAGTGCGTGTGTGTGTGAGTGCAGTGTGTGTGTATATGAATGCAGTGTGAGTGTGTGTGATGCAGTGTGTGTGTGTGTTGCAGAGCCTTGGTGGGGGGTGGGCATTTTTTTTTTTTTTTTTAAATAATTGTAATAATTTTTTTATTATTATTATTTTTAAAATATTATTTTATTATTATTTTATTTTATTATTATTAATTTTTTTTCGTCCCCCCTCCTTGCTTGATACATGGCAGGGAGGGGGCTCTCACTCCCTGGTGGTCTAGTGGCATTGGCAGTTCAGTGGAGGGGCTGGCAGGAAACACTTACCTCTCCTGCAGCTCCTGTCAGCTCCCTTCTCCTCCGCGCCGGTCTGGTGAGCTCCCTCTGCCAGCTCACACTGTAAGTCTCGCGAGAGCCACACTATGACCCCGCGGCTCTCGCGAGACTTACACTGGGCGCTGTCAGAGGGAGCTGACTGGACTGGCGCGGAGGAGAAGGGAGCTGACAGGAGCTGCAGGAAAGGTAAGTAAACGCACACAGCCCCCAGTCTGTATTATGGCAATGCAAATTGCCATAATACAGACATTGACTCGAGTATAAGTCAAGTTGGGGTTTTTCAGCACAAAAAATGTGCTGAAGAACTCGACTTATACTCGAGTATATACGGTATATATGTGTCTGTGTATCTGCATGTTTGTCGGTATAGGTATCTGTGTATCTGCATGTTTGTCGGTATAGGTATCTGTGTATCTGCATGTGTGTCTGTGTATCTGCATGTGTGTGTCAGGGTGTGACAAACATGCAGATGCACAGAAATACACACAAATACATACCCTGACACACACCCTGAGTCCCTGACACATGACAAACAGATACACACTCTGACACACATACAGATACAAGACAAACAAGAACTGAAATGGCTATGAGGCAGGAACACAGGGTTAGAGCCACAAGGTACTCAGGTTCAAATCCCCTGTTGGGCACTTCTGGGGTGACCTTGTCTGAGAACCGTGGCAAGTACATTGCCACTGGGATGGGCCCCTTAAATGCGTCTCTGGCGGTAGTTCCACAATGCCAGCGGGCAACGGTGTCGACAGGTTGACCAAACCTCTTGGAGTGAAGGACCCAGTCGCAGCTGTGACCACGGTAGTTTACTGTGCATTGCGGTACATTTCTAGGGGCATAATTTCCTATATCACTGAGTATGTTTTGAAGGGAAACTTTCACTTTCTAAAATATTAATACTATGTTGCCATTTAAATATGTAATTGTAAGGTTTAAAAATAGAAGTAGATGTAAAATTCTACACCTCTTTATCCCTCAACTGGATGTCACCATTTTATCTCCTTGCCTGTCATTGTGGTAAGAGCTGTCCTTTGCACCAGGCAGTCAGCTCAATGATAGCATACAGAAAAGAGGATACATATACAATATTTCTGTCTTTTTTCATTATCAATTTCTTCCTTGGTGTTGCCTTGTCTGAATTTGATTATGATATTGTGTGCCAATCCTTTAAAATGAATTTAAGAGAAAATACACCATCTCATGAAAAATGTTAACACAGGTTATAGGCAATTTTCAGGCTTGGGCACTCAGCTTCAAATATATTGTGATTCAGCAGATTTTTGAGCAATTGATGGTTCTTCCAAATTTCATATCTCTGAAATTCCATATGGACATATCATGAAACAAGCAAAACAGACAATGGATGAAGAGTGAATTACTCCTTAAAAGAAGCTCATAATAATGTAGGGGAAGAATAGCACAGAAACAATGGCACAATATATGTATTACATGATCATTCTCCTGTCAGCTTGGTTTATAATTCAAGGAGGCAAGAGCACTACACGTGGAGTAGAGTCTGCATTATAAAGGAAATGCCAGAGTTGTGACCATTGGATTCACAAATGATAGACCTCTTTAAAGCCTAGTGGACTATATAGGATTAACTCTGCATATGCTTTTATATATGTGTATGTCATTTATGTAAGTGTGTTTTATAACACCTTTTAATAGTGTTGTCGCGAACCCGAAATTTTCGGTTCGCGAACGGCGAACGCGAACTTCCTCAAATGTTTGCGAACCGGCGAACCGCGCGAACCGCCATTGACTTCAATGGGCAGGCTAATTTTAAAACCAACAGGGACTCTTTCTGGCCACAAAAGTGATGGAAAAGTTGTTTCAAGGGGACTAACACCTGGACTGTGGCATGCCGGAGGGGGATCCATGGCAAAACTCCCATGGAAAATTACACAGTTGATGCAGAGTCTGCTTTTAATCCATAAAGGGCAGAAATCACCTAACATTGACACCTGTCCTCAAAGCCCCTGATACACACTGACACAGAGCAGAATAGAGACTGTTCCCCGTCCTCAGGGACCATGATACACACTGACACAGAGCAGAATAGAGACTGTTACCCCTACATAGGGTCACTTGGCAGATATGGCGGGGTCATGGGAGGGGGAGGATGACTTTCACCTCTTCCCCTGTTAGATTCCCGTTGTGCTGTGACATCACCCTTATACGCTGTGTAAAGCATAATATTTAATTTGATCAGCATGGCCACTTGAGTTTTTATAGTTTTCACGCTGCTTGTAGTTTATATATGGTTCACAAAAATCAAACAAACGATAAAGTAAACATGTAAGGATTCAGAATATTCTTTCAAACCCTTACACATTGTGTGTACATACTTTTTGTCTTTAAAGAGGTTCACGTTGTTTCTATGATGTGAATAACATGTTCTTGTAAATGTTTGTTAAATTTTTCCTGGAATTGTAATTTTTTGAATCTGAATAAAGATAGTCAAATCCCTGATACACACTGACACAGAGCAGAATAGAGACTGTTCCCCCTACATAGGGTCACTTGGCAGATATGGATTGACACGTGTCCTCAAAACCCCTGATACACACTGACACAGAGCAGAATAGAGACTGTTCCCCTACATAGGGTCACTTGGCAGATATGGATTGACACCTGTCCTCAGAGACCATGATACACACTGACACAGAGCAGAATAGAGACTGTTCCCCGTCCACAGAGACCATGATACACACTGACACAGAGCAGAATAGGGACTGTTCTCCCTACATAGGGTCACTTGGCAGGTATGGATTGACACCTGTCCTCAAAGCCCCTGATACACACTGACACAGAGCAGAATAGAGACTGTTCCCTGTCCACAGAGACCATGATACACACTGACACAGAGCAGAATAGAGACTGTTCACCGTCCACAGAGACCATGATACACACTGACACAGAGCAGAATAGAGACTGTTCCCTGTCCACAGAGACCATGATACACACTGACACAGAGCAGAATAGGGACTGTTCCCCCTACATAGGGTCACTTGGCACGTATGGATTGACACCTGTCCTCAAAGCCCATGATACACACTGGGGGGAGCTACTGTCCTCCCCAACCACTGCGCGGTGGGTGGGGGCCATAAATCACAATGGGGGACCTACTGTCCTCCCCCCCTCGGCCCCCACCCCTGCGCGGTGGGTGGGGGCCATAAATCACAATAGGGGGGCCTACTTTCCTCCCCCCGGCCCCCATCCCTGCGCGGTGGGTGGGGGGCATAAATCACAATGGGACGGACCTACAGATAGGAGTGGAGTATTGTTCATATCAGTTTAATACCTTCCGCGTCTCCTATCAGTGGACGTGTATATGGCAGCCATTTTAGGAACCTCACACCTGGGACCTGAGCAAGGTCACCTCGTTCAAGCTGCTCTGGTTCCTTGATGAGCCAGCTGCCCGTGAGTTAACATGTCCCGTGGAGAAGCACTCTGTCCTGTAAAGCCTCACCACAAAAAAATTAAATAAATAACAGCACTCGGAGTGGTGAGTTTAGTAAATGTTCATATCAGTTTAATACCTTCCGCGTCTCCTATCAGTGGACGTGTATATGGCAGCCATTTTAGGAACCGCACACCTGGGACCCGAGCAAGGTCACCTCGTTCAAGCTGCTCTGGTTCCTTGATGAGCCAGCTGCCCGTGAGTTAACATGTCCCGTGGAGAAGCACTCTGTCCTGTAAAGCCTCACCACAAAAAATTTAAATAAATAACAGCACTCAGAGTGGTGAGTTTAGTAAATGTTCATATCAGTTTAAAACCTTCCGCGTCTCCTATCAGTGGACGTGTATATGGCAGCCATTTTAGGAACCGCACACCTGGGACCCGAGCATGGTCACCTCTTTCAACAGGCGACATGATTTGGCCCTGTAAAACTATCCTGGATATTCTCTACAAGTTCTATGGATATGGCATTGATTTATGTAACAGGGAGATGGAAGAAGATGCTTGGTCGGTCCTCTTACTTGAAATTTGTGGCACTGCGCGGGCAAGCTAATGTGCCACCAGATAGAAGTGGTGAGTTTAGTATTGTTCATATCAGTTTAATACCTTCCGCGTCTCCTATCAGAGGACATGTATATGGCAGCCATTTTAGGAACCGCACACCTGGGACCCGAGCAAGGTCACCTCTTTCAACAGGCGACAAGATATGGCCCTGTAAAACTCTCCTGGATATTATGTACAATTTCTATGGATATGGCATTGATTTATGTAACAGGGAGATGGAAGAAGATGCTTGGTCGGTCCTCTTACTTGAAATTTGTGGCACTGCGTGGGCAAGCTAATGTGCCACCAGATAGGAGTGGTGAGTTTAGTATTGTTCATATCAGTTTAATACCTTCCGCGTCTCCTATCAGTGGACGTGTAAATGGCAGAGATTTTTAATTGTTGAATCACCTCCCCTTTTTAGGCCAAGGTGGGAAGATGCTTAGACCACTGGTATATTGGTGCCATCTTGGAGGATTTTTTTTTGGTTTGGTTTTTGAAGCCACAGTGCTGCACCAGTGGGCCTAAAAATTAGGCATGTACACATGCCTGAAAAATTTGGTATTGTTGCAGGCGCTGCTGTAGCAGCGGCCAGAAAAATTGATGTTTGTTTCACAGGCAGAAAGTGCCCTAAAACATGGCGGCTTGAACCCTAGTTGGTGGCGGATAAGTCACGCAAGTCAAACGTTATTCAGAGCTAAAATACAGCAGCGTGTGGACCATTTTTAGCCCAAGGCAGCTCATCTCATCAGGCCTTTTTTAATCGAATGTATCGCCCAGTGTCAGTCCTTTCGGGATCCATCCCTCATTCATCTTAATAAAGGTGAGGTAATCTAGACTTTTTTGACCTAGGCGACTTCTCTTCTCAGTGACAATACCTCCTGCTGCACTGAAGGTCCTTTCTGACAGGATACTTGAAGCGGGGCAGGCCAGAAGTTCTATCGCAAATTGGGATAGCTCAGGCCACAGGTCAAGCTTGCACACCCAGTAGTCAAGGGGTTCATCGCTCCTCAGAGTGTCGATATCTGCAGTTAAGGCGAGGTAGTCTGCTACCTGTCGGTCGAGTCGCTCTCTGAGGGTGGATCCCGAAGGGCTGTGGCGATGCATAGGACTTAAAAAGGTCCGCATGTCCTCCATCAACAACACGTCTTTAAAGCGTCCTGTCCTTGCCGGCGTGGTCGTGGGAGGAGGAGGAGGATGACTTCCACCTCTCCCCCTGTTAGATTCCCGTTGTGCTGTGACATCACCCTTATACGCTGTGTAAAGCATGCTTTTTAATTTATTTTGAAAATGCTGCATCCTTTCCGACTTGTTGTAATTCGGTAACATTTCCGCCACTTTCTGCTTATACCGGGGGTCTAGTAGCGTGGACACCCAGTACAGGTCGTTCTCCTTCAGCCTTTTTATACGAGGGTCCCTCAACAGGCAGGACAGCATGAAAGACCCCATTTGCACAAGGTTGGATGCCGAGCTACTCATTTCCCGTTCCTCCTTCTCACTGATGTCATTGAAGGTATGTTCTTCCCCCCAGCCACGTACAACACCACGGGTACCAGATAGGTGACAACGAGCACCCTGGGATGCCTGTTGTGCTTGGTCTTGCTCCTCCTCCTCCTCCTCCTCAAAGCTACATTCCTCCTCTGACTCCTCTTCCTCACAATCCTCTTCCAGCGTTGCCGCAGGTCCAGCAAGCGATGCTGATAAGGCTGTTTCTGGTGGTGATGGTGACCACAACTCTTCCTCTTCCTCTTCATGCTCATCTACAGCCTGATCCAGCACTCTTCGCAGGGCACGCTCCAGGAAGAAAACAAATGGTATGATGTCGCTGATGGTGCCTTCGTTGCGACTGACTAGGTTTGTCACCTCCTCAAAAGGACGCATGAGCCTACAGGCATTGCGCATGAGCGTCCAGTAACGTGGCAAAAAAATTCCCAGCTCCCCAGAGGCTGTCCTAGCACCCCGGTCATACAAATATTCATTAACAGCTTTTTCTTGTTGGAGCAGGCGGTCGAACATTAGGAGTGTGGAATTCCAACGTGTAGGGCTGTCGCAAATCAAGCGCCTCACTGGCATATTGTTTCGCCGCTGGATATCGGCAAAGTGAGCCATGGCCGTGTAGGAACGCCTGAAATGGCCACACACCTTCCTGGCCTGCTTCAGGACGTCCTGTAAGCCTGTGTACTTATGCACAAAGCGTTGTACGATCAGATTACACACATGTGCCATGCACGGCACATGTGTCAACTTGCCCACCTTCAATGCCGCTATCAAATTCTTTCCGTTGTCACACACCACTTTGCCGATATCCAGTTGCTGCGGAGTCAGCCACTTTTCCACCTGTGCGTTCAGGGCGGACAGGAGTGATTGTCCGGTGTGACTCTTAGCTTTCAAGCAAGTCAAACCCAAGACGGCGTGACACTGCCGTATCCGGGATGTGGAATAGTACCTGGGGAGCTGGGAGGGTGCCGTTGATGTGGAGCAAGACGCAGCAGCACAAGAGGACTCAGCCGAGGAGGTTATGGAAGAGGATGGAGTAGGAGGAGTAGAGGAGGTGGCAGCAGGACTGCCTGCAATTCGTGGCGGTGTCACCAACTCCTCTGCAATGCCACGCATTCCTTGCTTGTCAGCCGTCAGCAGGTTTACCCAATGCGCAGTGTAGGTGATATACCTGCCCTGACCATGCTTTGCAGACCAGGTATCAGTGGTCAGATGGACCCTTGCCCCAACACTGTGTGCCAGACATGCCATGACTTCCTTTTGCACAATCGAGTACAAGTTGGGGATTGCCTTTTGTGAAAAGAAATTCCGGCCGGGTACCTTCCACTGCGGTGTCCCAATAGCTACAAATTTTTTGAACGCCTCAGACACAACCAGATTGTATGGTAAAAGCTGGCGGGCTAATAGTTCGGACAAGCCAGCTGTCAGACGCTGGGCAAGGGGGTGACTTGGTGACATTGGCTTCTTATGCTCAAACATGTCCTTGACAGACACATGACTGTGGGCAGATGAGCGGGAACTGCTCAAGGTGGGAGACGGAGTGGCGGATGGTTGAGAGGGGGCAAGAAGGACAGCAGTGGTTGACGTGGCTGAAGATGCTAGACCAGGAGAAGGATGGCGGCTTAGAGTAGGCGTGCTGCTTGTACTCATGTGTTGATCCCATAGGCGTTTGTGATGTGAGATCATGTGCCTACGCAAAGCAGTTGTACCTAGGTGGGTGTTGGACCTCCCACGACTCAGTTTCCTTTGGCACAGGTTGCAAATGGCATCGCTGTTGTCCGAGGCAGACACACAAAAAAAATGCCACACTGCTGAGCTCTGCAATGACGGCATTCTTGTGGTGGACACAGCATGCGTTGATTGGCATGCTGTCGGGCTGACCACGGGTGCCAATGCATGCTGTCTGACTGTGCCACTAGCTCCTTGCGACGACCCCCCCATGCTTCCAACTCGTCTCCTCCTCCTCTCTGTCTCCCCATCTGAACTTTCGCCCTGTTCTTCTTCTTGCCGAGCGGGAACCCACGTGACATCCATGGACGCATCGTCATCATCAACCGCTTCGCTTGTATCTGACAACTCAGAAAAGGAAGCAGCAGCGGGTACAACATCATCATCATCACACCGTACCTCCATGTGTTTAATGCTGCCTGCCTGATACATATCCCTGTTATCTACATCCTCTAGCAATAATGGTTGCGCATCACTCATTTCTTCAAACGGGTGTGTGAATAACTCCTCTAACATACCAAGTAAAGCGGCTGTGGTGCTAGTTTTGGTGGTGGCGGCAGGCGGGTGAGTGGTATCTTGAGAGGTGCCTGAAGCTAAGCTGGAGGAGGATGGTGCGTCAAGGTTCCGAGCGGAGGCTGTACAAAATTGGGTGTCCTGTGTTAGCCAGTCAACTATGACCTCAGAACTTTTCAAGTTCAGGGTACGTGGCTTCTGAAAACTGGGCATTATTCTAGGGCAAAAGGGAATCACAGCACCACGACCACGACAGCCCCTGTGGGGTGGCCTGCCTCTGCCTGTCATTTTTTTGGGGATTAGTGGTACTATAAGTGCAAGCTACTGTGAGACCAGATATGATTGGCAATGTGAACTGCAAGAGTTCTGCAGAGCACACACTGTAGGCCTGAGACACCCGCTTGAAGACAAGTAACTGCTATTCAATCTATAACAGTGAAAAACTAATTTTGGTTTTAAAAGCATGCTATAGAGACACAAGATATGATTGGCAATGTGCACTGGAACAGTTCTGCAGAGCACACACTGTAGGCCTGAGACACCTGCTTGAAGACAAGTAACTGCTATTCAATCTATAACAGTGAAAAACAAATTTTGGTTTTAAAAGCACGCTATAGAGACACCAGATATGATTGGCAATGTGCACTGGAACAGTTCTGCAGAGCACACACTGTAGGCCTGAGACACCCGCTTGAAGACAAGTAACTGCTATTCAATCTATAACAGTGAAAAAAAAAATTGGCTTTAAAAGCACGCTATAGAGACACCAGATATGATTGGCAATGTGCACTGGAACAGTTCTACAGAGCACACACTGTAGGCCTGAGACACCCGCTTGAAGACAAGTAACTGCTATTCAATCTATAACAGTGAAAAACAAATTTTGGTTTTAAAAGCACGCTATAGAGACACCAGATATGATTGGCAATGTGCACTGGAACAGTTCTGCAGAGCACACACTGTAGGCCTGACACACCCGCTTGAAGACAAGTAACTGCTATTCAATCTATAACAGTGAAAAAAAAAATTGGTTTTAAAAGCACGCTATAGAGACACCAGATATGATTGGCAATGTGCACTGGAACAGTTCTGGAGAGCACACGCTGAAGGAAGGACTGACAGAGCCGCTTGAAGGACACTGACTGGCTGCTATTAGCTTACACTAGAAACCTTTTTTCTTTGTAAAAGCACGCTAAAGAGACACCAAATATGATTGGCAACTGTCAAAGCACGCTGGAACAGGTCTACAGAGCACACGCTGAAGTAGGCCTGACACCCAGACGCTTGCAGACAACTAACTGCTCTTCTATTACAGTGAAAAAAAAATATTTCTTTTAAATCTAAAGCTTAAGCTATTGTAAAAACAGATATGAGTGGTGGCACTGGGCAAGAGGGCACAGTATCCACTGTGAACCTCACACAGAAGCTGGCAGGCAGGCAACTGCTCTTCTATTACAGTGGAAACAAAATTTTGGTTGTAAAAGCACGCTATAGAGACACCAGATTTGAGTGGCAACTGTCAAAGTACGCTGGCAGGGTTGTGAAGGGCACACGCTGAACGAAGGCCTGACAGAGCCGCTTGAAGGACACTGACTGGCTGCTATTAGCTTACACTGGAAACCTTTTTTCTTTGAAAAAGCATGCTATAGAGACACCAGATATGAGTGGCAATTGTCAAAGTACGCTGGCAGGGTTGTGCAGGGCACACGCTGAAGGAAGGCCTGACAGAGCCGCTTGAAGGACACTGACTGGCTGCTATTAGCTTACACTGGAAAACTTTTTTCTTTGTAAAAGCACGCTATAGAGACACCAGATATGAGTGGCAATTGTCAAAGTACGCTGGCAGGGTTGTGCAGGGCACACGCTGAAGGAAGGCCTGACAGAGCCGCTTGAAGGACACTGACTGGCTGCTATTAGCTTACACTGGAAACCTTTTTTATTTGTAAAAGCACGCTAAAGAGACACCAAATATGATTGCCAACTGTCAAAGCACGCTGGCACAGGTCTGCAGAGCACACGCTGAAGTAGGCCTGACACCCAGACGCTTGCAGACAACTAACTGATCTTCTATTACAGTGAAAAAAAATGATTTCTTTAAAATCTAAAGCTTAAGCTATTGTTAAAACAGATATGAGTGGTGGCACTGACTGTGCAAATGGGCAAGGCATCCAACCTGACACAGAAGCTGGCAGGCAGGCAACTGCTCTTCTATTACAGTGAAAAAAAAATATTTCTTTAAAATCTAAAGCTTAAGCTATTTGTTAAGACACCTTTTGTCTTAATAAGTAAATCACTGTTTAGTCCACCTTCCCCTCTCACCGTATCAAGTCCTTGTTCGTATACTGTATAATCCACGAACCATAACCAGGGGAAGCAGTAATTTCTCGAATAACGATATCCACCAAACGGCATAAGTTTCCCAATAATAGTCCTTAAGCGTAAATAAGAATCCCCCCAATAACGAGACTGAAGCTCCGTGTTGAGGGTCAAAACAAGATCTGAGGACTGGAACATCCAGCCTGCTTTTTATTAGGAAAAGGCACACACAGGGCACTCCCAGGGGGAGGATGAAAATAACCAATTATACACAGGGTAACACCCCCACCTCTCCTCCCCTCAGATAACCACATAACACAATTATACTGTACAATATTTTACCCCAGTTCTGGATGTACCCCAAAACCAGGGGGTACACCTTTAAGTCCAGCACCGCTTGAAAGGTCTTGGTTAGGGGAACACTCTGTCCAAATCCCAGCCCATTCGGTTAAGGGGTTCGGGAGTTATGGATGATTGAAGTTTTGACCGACTGCACGGATCTTCTAGCCGAAAAGAGTTCCACAAGTTTTGGCCCTGCAGTCGGTCTCCGTTCGCCGGTTAGAATCATACGAAATTCTCATCATCCACAACTATCTCCGAGTTCGCTGGATTCCCCATAGCCGATTACAGGTAACTACCGAATGGCTCGTCGTTCGGTAGTTCCAACACAAATTTCTGGGTGTATGGAGGTCTCAGCGGTGTTCGCCTGTTTGGGTATCCGTTTTTAGTTCCACGCGTTCACAGGCAAACACCGCTGTTTGCACGCAAGATGGCCGCGAACACGTGCAAAAGTCCCGAAATGGCGGCCACCCATATGTTAGACATGGAGTTCGTGCGAAATGAGGTGAACGGCTGGAAAACAGGCTGGAACGGTAAAACATGCTTCATAACATAACGAATCAGTCATTTAGATGGATGGCACAAAATAGCCGAATCCACCAAAGCACTAGACAGACGGATGGTTCTGTCACACGGCTCCCCCTTTGTGGAACACTCCGGCAGACCCGGCTTGACCCTGTGGCGGGTCAACTTGGGGATGCCCGGACTAAGAGGTGGTGGATATGTCGGTTTGCCGTGATAAGCCATCCGCATTTCCGTTCAGCTTACCGGGTCTGTAGCTAATAGTAAAGTTGTAAGGTTGCAATGCCAAGCTCCATCTCAGCAGTCTCCCATTGTCGCCTGAGACCCGGTTAAGCCAAACGAGGGGGTTATGATCTGTTACAAGGGAAAACTCTTGCCCATACAAGTAGGGACTTAACTTTTTCAATGCCCAGACTAGGGCTAAACATTCTTTCTCAACTGCCGCATAACTCACTTCTCGGGGTAGTAATTTTCGGCTGAGGTATGCGACAGGATGCTCTCCTCCATCTTCCCCAACTTGGCTTAACACAGCCCCCAGTCCATACATGGAAGCATCTGTGTGAACGAGAAAGCGTTTGTTAGGGACTGGGGCAGCCAAGATAGGGGCATTCACGAGAGCTTGTTTCAGTGCCTGGAACGCAGCTTCACAAGCCGGGGACCACAGGACCTGCTTAGGCAAATTCTTTTTCGTCAGATCTGTCGGGGGCTTAGCAATAGAGCTGTAGTCAGGAACGAAACGTCGGTAGTACCCTGCTGTCCCTAGGAAGGCCAATACCTGGGTCTTAGTAGTGGGTGTGGGCCAGTTAGCCACCGCTTCTACTTTGGCGGGCTCTGGTCTCTGGTTCCCACATCCCACTCGGTGACCCAGGTACTGTACTTCTGCCATACCTACATGGCACTTTTCTGGCTTCAATGTCAGGCCGGCGGCCCGAATCTTATCCAGTACCACCCCTATGTGTACCAGGTGTTCCTCCCAGGACCCACTATAGATCGCTATGTCGTCCAAGTATGCACAGGCAAATTCTTGGAAGCCATCCAGGAGTCTATCCACCATCCGTTGGAAGGTAGCCGGGGCATTCTTCATCCCAAAAGGCATGACCCTAAATTGGTACAGGCCAAATGGGGTGACGAAGGCCGACTTGGGGATAGCATCCTCGGCCAGGGGAATCTGCCAGTAGCCCTTACATAGGTCTATGGTGGTCAGATAACGTCCCCTGGCAATACGATCTAGTAATTCGTCTACCCGGGGCATTGGGTAGGCGTCAGTGGTAGTCCGCTCGTTGAGTCGCCTGTAGTCCACACAGAACCGGGTGGTCCCATCTTTCTTAGGTACTAGGACTACAGGCAAAGCCCAAGGGCTGTCAGAGGGTTCGATGACCCCAAGCTGGGTCATCTCCTGTATCTCCTTCCGCATTCCATCTCGGACTGCTTCAGGGATACGGTAAGGCGGCTGTCGTAAGGGGGTCTGTCCAGGGGTCTCTACCTTGTGTACAGCGAGGTGGGTGTAACCTGGCTCCTGGGAGAAAGTTGCTTGTTTCTCCCACAACAACTGTTTCGCTTGGATCCTTTCTGTGGGGTTTAACCTGTCTCCTAACTGTACGAGGGTGGTGAGGTCAGTCTGGGGGTCCCTCTCTAATAGATCAGGGAGAGGCAAATTCTCAGGGTCATCTGTAGCTGGGGCACATACGGCTGCAATGTTCTCCGGTCGTTCTTGATACTCTTTCACATGAAAGGATATCTGGACCCTCTCGTCTGAACAGCTGGCTATCAAATAGGTAGTATCGCAGATCTGCGCTACTATTTTGTACGGGCCTTGCCAAGAGGCTTGCATCTTGTTGGCCTTCACAGGTTTGAGCACTAATACTTTTTGCCCCACCTGGAAGGCTCGCTGTCGGGCACCCTGATCGTACCATCTCTTCTGTCTCCCCTGGGCCGCCTGGAGATTCTCCCTTACCATCAGGGACAGTTTCTCCATGCGGTCCCGAAGTTCCAGAACATATGGCACTATGGGGGTCCCTTCTTGCTCAGTCTCCCCTTCCCAGTGTCCCCGGATGAGATCTAGGGGTCCGCGGACCCGTCTCCCATACAGTAACTCAAAAGGGGAGAACCCAGTAGATTCCTGGGGCACCTCCCGGTATGAAAACAGTAGGTGAGGCAGGAATCTCTCCCAGTCCCTGCAAGTGTCTGTAAAGGTCCTCAGCATCTGTTTGAGGGTACCGTTAAAACGCTCGCAGAGACCGTTAGTCTGTGGATGGTAAGGCGAGCTAAGCAAGGGTTTAATGCCACACACTTTCCACAGCTGCTGGGTGAGCACCGCAGTAAATTGGGTTCCCTGGTCAGAGAGAATCTCCTTAGGGAACCCAACCCTGGTAAAAATCCTAACCAGGGCATCAGCAACCGTCTCTGCCTCTATGTTAGACAGCGCTACTGCCTCTGGATAGCGAGTGGCATAGTCCACTACAGTAAGAATATACTTCTTGCCTGATGGACTAGCCCTGGCCAGTGGACCCACAATGTCAACAGCTATGCGGGAAAAGGGCTCCCCTATAATAGGCATCGATGATAGTTTAGCCTTAGGGTGGTCCCCCCGCTTTCCTACCCGTTGACATGTGTCACAAGTACTGCAATATATCCGCACAGCCTGGTTGAAGTTGGACCAAAAGAAATTCTGGGAGATCCTATAGGCCGTGCGGCGGGACCCTAGATGTCCTGCTAACGGGACATCGTGCCCTATCCGCAGAAGCTCCTGCCGGTATTTTGCGGGCACCACCAGCTGGTGATTCTGCGGAGGGGCTATCTTCTTCTGGGAAGGTTTCGGGATTCTGTATAGCCTGTCCCCCACCCACTTATACTCCCCGTCTATCCCTTCCCCGTCTATCCCTTCCTCTCCAGCATCTGCTCTGTCCCTGTACTTTTGAAGGGTCGGATCGGCCCGGGTTTCCCTCCCAAACTCCTCTGGGGAATCCCAACGTAAGGGGGTCTGAGCTAAGGTGTCAGTCGGGGAAAAGGGTCTTACCTGGGTCTCCTCGGCAGGTGGGCTGGTTCCAGAGGCACGGGTCTGAGAACGAGTAGTCACTTGGTTAACGTCCAAGGGGCCCATCGGAGCATAGGCCGAAACCAAAGGGGCCAAATCATTCCCAAGAAGCACATCAGCGGGCAAGTCTTTCATAACCCCAACATCTACGTGTCTAGCGCCCACTCCCCAATCTAGGTGAACACGGGCAACAGGTAACCGGAATACGGCTCCCCCTGCTACCCTCACGGCCACTGTGTCTCCTGTGTGCTGGTGTTCTGAGACTAAGTTTTTTTGGAGCAGTATCATGGTGGCTCCTGTGTCTCTAAGTCCATTTACCACTCGGCCATTTAGTTTCACAGTCTGCCGGTGTTGCTGGCGATTGTCCTGATGGGCTGCTTGCACCGGGTCGGCTTCGTGCAAGATGCCCCAGAATTCCTCCCGCTCTACACAGTGAGCAGCAGGCTGTGGTGGTCGCTGATTCGTGTTGGCTGGTCTCCTCCAGGACTGAGCTTGGTTGGCGTGGTTCAGTGGACACTCCGGGCGCTTGTGTCCCAACTGTTTGCACAGAAAGCACCGGATGGGTTGGGAATAATCCCTGGCATTAAATTTGGATGGCTGCACATAAGTATTGGTCGTTGGTACTACTGGGTTGCGATGCACTGGGGGTTGGTATGTTGTTGGAATCGGAGGGGCTGCTGGTCGGTATTCCACTCTGGTCGGAACTTTAACAACGGTATTGTCCAGTTTGCGAGCATCAGTATATTCGTCTGCCAACCGGGCCGCCTCGGGTAGGGTAGAGGGTTTTCTATCTCTGACCCACTCCCGGACCCCGGTAGGCAATTTCTCGAAGCAGTGTTCCAGTAAAAATACCTGCAGCACCTCCTCCCCCGAGACTGCTTGGCATCCCGCCATCCAGTGGGCTGCAGTACGGTGAACTCTGCAAGCCCATTCCACATAAGAGTCGCCACTTTGCTTTTTGGTTTCCCTGAAGCGCCGTCTGTAAACTTCTGGGGTCACCGCATACCTGGCTAGAAGCGCATCCTTCACTGCCCGGTAGCTGGTGATCTCCTCTTCTGGGATGGCCCGAAATGCGTCACTAGCCCGGCCGGATAATTTCCCAGAGAGGTGACCCATTGATCTGTGGGTCAATGGTGTAGAGCACACTGCCTCTCAAAATCGGCCAGGAACCCATCGATCTCTCCTTCATTTTCAATAACATTTTTAAATGCAGCAAATGGTACCTTTTTCCTTCCGGAATCGTTATTGGGTACCTCTGCTGCTGCAGCTCCTCTTCCTTGGAGCGCTTGGTGTGCTGCTACTGCGGCTTGTACACGTTCCACAATGTCTGCTGAGGGGTTGGGGCCAAAGTGTGCCAGCCTTATTTGCACTGCCCGGTTAAATTGTATTTCCTCGGGTGTTAAATCCAAACTGCTGGACACATTAGCGCTCTCCGTTCCCTGTGTTGCATCCATTTCCCTTAGCAAAGCAATAATTTCCCATTTCTTTAAATTGCTTGCTGATCGACCTCGGCGTTCTATTATGTCCTTAAGAGTAGCACGTCTTAACTGTTCATACTGCATTTCTTTCCTTCTGTGTTGTGGGATTCATCCCGTCGCTTGCCACTAATTGTTAAGACACCTTTTGTCTTAATAAGTAAATCACCGTTTAGTCCACCTTCCCCTCTCACCGTATCAAGTCCTTGTTCGTATACTGTATAATCCACGAACCATAACCAGGGGAAGCAGTAATTTCTCGAATAACGATATCCACCAAACGGCATAAGTTTCCCAATAATAGTCCTTAAGCGTAAATAAGAATCCCCCCAATAACGAGACTGAAGCTCCGTGTTGAGGGTCAAAACAAGATCTGAGGACTGGAACATCCAGCCTGCTTTTTATTAGGAAAAGGCACACACAGGGCACTCCCAGGGGGAGGATGAAAATAACCAATTATACACAGGGTAACAACCCCACCTCTCCTCCCCTCAGATAACCACACAACACAATTATACTGTACAATATTTTACCCCAGTTCTGGATGTACCCCAAAACCAGGGGGTACACCTTTATGTCCAGATCCGCTTGAAAGGTCTTGGTTAGGGGAACACTCTGTCCAAATCCCAGCCCATTCGGTTAAGGGGTTCGGGAGTTATGGATGATTGAAGTTTTGACCGACTGCACGGATCTTCTAGCCAAAAAGAGTTCCACAAGTTTTGGCCCTGCAGTCGGTCTCCGTTCGCCGGTTAGAATCATACGAAATCCTCATCATCCACAACTATCTCCGAGTTCGCTGGATTCCCCATAGCCGATTACAGGTAACTACCGAATGGCTCGTCGTTCGGTAGTTCCAACACGAATTTCTGGGTGTATGGAGGTCTCAGCGGTCTTCGCCTGTTTGGGTATCCGTTTTTAGTTCCACGCGTTCACAGGCAAACACCGCTGTTCGCACGCAAGATGGCCGCGAACACGTGCAAAAGTCCCGAAATGGCGGCCACCCATATGTTAGACATGGAGTTCGTGCAAAATGAGGTGAACGGCTGGAAAACAGGCTGGAACGGTAAAACATGCTTCATAACATAACGAATCAGTCATTTAGACGGATGGCACAAAATAGCTGAATCCACCAAAGCACTAGACAGACGGATGGTTCTGTCACACTATTGTTAAAACAGATATGAGTGGTGGCACTGACTGTGCAAATGGGCAAGGCATCCAACCCGACACAGAAGCTGGCAGGCAGGCAACTGCTCTTCTATTACAGTGAAAAAAAAAATGATTTCTTTAAAATCTAAAGCTTAAGCTATTGTTAAAACAGATATGAGTGGTGGCACTGACTGTGCAAATGGGCAAGGCATCCAACCTGACACAGAAGCTGGCAGGCAGGCAACTGCTCTTCTATTACAGTGAAAAAAAAAATATTTCTTTAAAATCTAAAGCTTAAGCTATTGTTAAAACAGATATGAGTGGTGGCACTGACTGTGCAAATGGGCAAGGCATCCAACCTGACACAGAAGCTGGCAGGCAGGCAACTGCTCTTCTATTACAGTGAAAAAAAATGATTTCTTTAAAATCTAAAGCTTAAGCTATTGTTAAAACAGATATGAGTGGTGGCACTGACTGTGCAAATGGGCAAGGCATCCAACCTGACACAGAAGCTGGAAGGCAGGCAACTGCTCTTCTATTACAGTGAAAAAAAATATTTCTTTAAAATCTAAAGCTTAAGCTATTGTTAAAACAGATATGAGTGGTGGCACTGACTGTGCAAATGGGCAAGGCATCCAACCTGACACAGAAGCTGGCAGGCAGGCAACTGCTCTTCTATTACAGTAAAAAAAATGATTTCTTTAAAATCTAAAGCTTAAGCTATTGTTAAAACAGATATGAGTGATGGCACTGACTGTGCAAATGGGCAAGGCATCCAACCTGACACAGAAGCTGGCAGGCAGGCAACTGCTCTTCTATTACAGTGAAAACAAATTATTTATTTTAAATCTAAAGCTTAACCAATTGTTAAAACAGATATGAGTGGTGGCACTGGGCAAGTAGGCACAGTATCCAATGTGAACCTCACACAGAAGCTGGCAGGCAGGCACCTGCAATTACATTACACAGGAAAAAAAAAATGCAGCCTGATGTTACAGCAGAGATCAGATGAGTCCTTCAGGATTGTAGTGGACACTGAATACCCTAGCCTAGCTATCAATTTCCCTATCTAATCAGCAGCAGCTAAACTTTCCCTCCTCTCACTAAGCATGCAGCTTCAGAATGAATTGAAAATGGATGCTGGGAGGGAGGTTGGAGGGTGTGGAAGGGAGGGAGTGCTGCTGATTGGCTGGAATGTGTCTGCTGACCGAGAGGCACAGGGTCAAAGTTTGCCCAATGATGACGAATAGGGGGCGGATCGAACCGCCCATGTGTTCGCCCGCGGCGGCGAACGCGAACACGCTAAGTTCGCCGGGAACTGTTCGCCGGCGGACAGTTCGGTACATCACTACCTTTTAAACATTTGATCATGTTATAAGTTTATTGTGCCATGATTTTTTTCCTTTTTTTTCTTCTCCGTTATTCGTTCTTCTCCGTTTTTTTTTTTTAGGAGGAATCCACATTAACTATTCCATATATAGCTCTATAAAGATATCCTTGAGTGGCGATCAATTATCAGTATTCATTCACTGGAGTCTACAGACCATTAACTGGATTTTATTGTTAATGCTTTGCAGCATTAACTGGCGTTTAACGTTATTTTCACTCTGTTTTCTTTTACTTTTGTGTTATTAGTGAAATGCTAATTATAATTACAGGTCAAGCGAGACGTGATCAATAGAGGGAAAAAGGAGGAGCCGTAAAAATATCTATATTTATATGTTATGTTTCTATTAAATATATAATATGTAGAGAGTTTTTTTATTATTGCACTTCCTATTTTTCCATCCAAATTGTATTTCCCTTAAATGATCTCATGGTCAAAATTCACCTGAACCAAAACACCACATATAATTCCAGAGTCAAACACGATGTAGAACTGATTGGGGCATATAAAGACCTTTTCTTTTTTTGACACCTCAGCTTTTGGACTGAAGGGTCTGGATTTAATAGTTGAACTATGGCTTTGCTTTTTTAATTTTAATTTTTTATTTTTAAAGACTTATGTCTATGGAAATAATGTGATATTTGTGGGGCAACTCTATTTATCGTATATATGATTGGGTAAGGAGGCCATTCTGGACTCTAGAAAAGAACACTTATTTTGAGATAGGAACATTATATATGAGAATGAAAATGAAGCAGAAAATCTTAAATAAAGTAAAATAAAAATTCTCAATTGATTTCTTAATAATCTTGAAAACCTACAACATCTATAAACAGTGATATAAAAGAAAAACAATTCAGTAAGAACTAAATAATCTTTGTAGGGAAAATAAAATGTAAATTAAATGTTATAACTTTATTAGAGATATAACATCACTAATTATCCTCCACAAGGTTAAGGTTGATTCCATGGCAATCTATTGATACTTTTATAGTATTCATAGCAATCTAGGTTGCATGGAAGAGACACAAGTCCATCAATTCCAATCATCCACAAATCCGTTTCTGAAGCTGACCTAAAAGAATATAAAAAATATATGTGAAGCCATTTCCAGTTGTGCTACAAACATGAAAAGATCCTCCCTGATTTAAAAGTGGTAATCAGAACCTCCTTGGATCAACATGCTGTTATTACTTAAATCATTACACACTGCAATATTCAGATTTTTTTTTTTTATTGGGACCTTTTAAAAAAGGTTCAACACAATCTTATAAAATTTAAGTAAAATTTTAGGTATGTTATATGTATATGTACTACCAATCTCTACAGTGCCGTATATTAAAAATATTTTTCTCTAGACTACCTTTTCTTATTTTTTTTTCATATGTTTATTAAAAATAAAAATCCTCCCGGCGGCGCAAACAGCAAAGACAGAACCCTGGACTGGCTGACAAGAGACCTGCTCCGGCACAAGCTGAAACGGGGCCCGAGTTTCCGAGGCTAAGGGACTAAGCACACACGAGGACACTCAGGGACTTTTGCAGCACTCTACCGACCTCCTACATTCCAAAGCTGCCTTAGGGGACAATCATATACCAGCCGCTGGCGTGGGCTAAGTAATCTTGCAGGACTCAATGCTTGACTGGCTTGCATAGGCCGTTAGACGAACAACACTTGACGCACTTTTACACATGACCTTGCAACCACACAACTACACGGGCAAACTAGACCCTATCACCCACTTACATCAAGCCGACATGCCAGCTTGCCTAGCAAACAATGTGTATATCTGACTGTTTAGCTGTGACTTTTCATGAGTAACACTACCTTTTCGTTCTCGCATTTAAAAAGCACGCTTTCAACGTTATTCTCAGAGAGCCACGCACATGTCCAACAGAACCAGATAACATAACTTACATAACGTTACATTAGGACATGGACGACAAGTTTGAGACTCAGTTACTTAAAAAAAAATTGTGCAAGACTATCGTATACCCTGAAATCTGCATTGTTTGTATTTCATAATTCTTGTTACTCTGGTGGGGCATAGCAAGAGTGTTTGTTTAACCATTGCATAACAAAAATAAAGAATAAAAAAATAAAAAAAAATCCTTTGTAATAAAAAATGACACAGCAGATATCATCAGTACTATATATATATATATATATATATATATATATATATATATATATATATATATAAATAATCATTTACATATATATATATATATATATATATATATATAAATAATCATTTACATATGCCTGCACTCCAGTAGGAATTTATATATATATGTGTGTGTGTGTGTATATATATATATATATATATATATATATATATATTTATATATATATATATATATATATATATATATATATATATACATATATATATATATATATATATATATATATATATATATATATATATATATATATATATATATATATATAAACATTTCCGTATGCCTGCACTCCAGTAGGAATTTTTCTTAGGGCCCGGTGCTTGTCCGCAATAGTATACAATTGTTGAAAATGATAGCACTCCAAGGTCTTTCTAACGATGAAAAAATAACACAACTTTTTTCATTTTGTTGCCGGTAAAATCAATCAACATTTCAGCTCAGGATATGAACTTTCATCATCCTAATGTTCTGATGAAAGTTCATATCCTGAGCTGAAACGTTGATTGATTTTACCGGTAACAACCTGAATGAAAGTTGTTTTATTTTTTTTATCGTTACTACCGTATATACTCGAGTATAAGCCGACCCGAATATAAGCCGAGGCCCCTAATTTTACCCCAAAAAACTGGGAAAACGTATTGACTCGAGTATAAGACTAGGGTGGGAAATGCAGCAGCTACTGGTAAATTTCTAAATAAAATTAGATCCTAAAAAAATTATATTAATTGAATATTTATTTACAGTGTGTGTATATAATGAATGCAGAGTGTGCGTGAGTGCAGTGCGTATGAGTGCAGTGCGTGTATGAGTGCAGTGCGTGTATGAGTGCAGTGCGTGTATGAGTGCAGTGCGTGTATGAGTGCAGTGCGTGTATGAGTGCAGTGCGTGTATGAGTGCAGTGCGTGTATGAGTGCAGTGTGTGTGTATATATTAATTGAATATTTATTTCCAGTGTGTATATAATGAATGCAGTGTGTGTGTGTGTGTGTGAGTGCAGTGTGTATGAGTGCAGTGTGTATGAGTGCAGTGTGTATGAGTGCAGTGTGTATGAGTGCAGTGTGTGTATGAATGCAGTGTGTGTATGAATGCAGTGTGTGTATGAATGCAGTGTGTGTATGAGTGCAGTGTGTGTATGAGTGCAGTGTATGAGTGCAGTGCGTGTATGAGTGCAGTGCGTGTATGAGTGCAGTGTGTGTGTGTATGAGTGCAGTGTGTGTGCGTATATATTAATTGAATATTTATTTCCAGTGTGTGTATATAATGAATGCAGTGTGTGTGTGTGTGTGTATGAGTGCAGTGTGTATGAGTGCAGTGTGTGTATGAGTGCAGTGTGTGTATGAGTGCAGTGTGTGTATGAGTGCAGTGTGTGTGAGTGCAGTGTGTGTGTATATGAATGAAGTGTGAGTGCAGTGTGTGTGAGTGCAGTGTGTGTGAGTGCAGTGTGTGTGAGTGCAGTGTGTGTATGAGTGCAGTGTGTGTGAGTGCAGTGTGTGTGAGTGCAGTGTGTGTGAGTGCAGTGTGTGTATGAGTGCAGTGTGTGTATGAGTGCAGTGTGTGTATGAGTGCAGTGTGTGTATGAGTGCAGTGTGTGTATGAGTGCAGTGTGTGTGAGTGCAGTGTGTGTATATGAATGAAGTGTGAGTGTGTGTGATGCAGTGTGTGTTTGTGTATGTGTTGGTGGGGGTGGGCATTTAATATATTATTAATTATTATTATTTTTTTTATATTATTATTATTTTTTTGCATTATTATTTATTATTTAATTATTAATATTTTTTTTTTATTCTATTTTTTTTTCGTCCCCCCTCCCTGCTTGATACATAGCAGGGAGGGGGGCTCCTTCCCTGGTGGTCCAGTGTCATCAGTGTCATTGGTAGTTCAGTGGGGGGAAGAGGGGGGCTGGCAGAGCTGTACTTACCTTTCCTGCAGCTCCTGTCAGCTCTCTCCTCCTCCGCGCGGTCTGTGCAGCTCCCTCTGTCAGCTCCCAGTGTAAGTCTCGCGAGAGCCGCGGCTCTCGCGAGACTTACACTGGGAGCTGACCGAGGTGCTGAACGGACGGCGCGGAGGAGGAGAGAGCTGACAGGAGCTGCAGGAAAGGCAAGTACAGCTCTGCCAGCCCCCCTCTCCCCACAGTCTGTATTATGGCAATGCAAATTGCCATAATACAGACTATGACTCGAGTATAAGCCGAGTTGGGGTTTTTCAGCACAAATAATGTGCTGAAAAACTCGGCTTATACTCGAGTATATACGGTAAGTAGATTAGGCCTTTATCCTGTATCGTAGCTATCGGAGGTGGGGAGATATTCAACTCATGCTCCAAGGACCAAGTAACAAACACCTGCCATATTTTATTGAATGATGAAGAGATGGAAACTTTTAAAGATTGCAATACGGTTTTATTAAAAGAACTTGTTATACCCTTGTTATACCCTTACCTATAAGCGACTCCCGCTCAATCTTCATGCCATCAAACCTTGAGCCTCAGGGTCTTGGTGAAACAGAGGACCTTAAATCAGAAGATCCGGTCGGACTGGGAGATTCCTCGGATGTTCCAGACTCATCCGAATCGCCATTGAAACCAAGGACTTCTAGGCCAAAAGGGGAAAAGTTCTATGGCCACCACTTTCTCTCTGAATCTTCCTCAGGACTGCATAAATTAGAGTTATGGGAGGAAAAATGAAGGTCAGGTTGAACCTCCATACCTCAGTCAAGGCATCCTGACCCCAAGCTCATTGGTTGAAGTGTCTGGAGAAGAAATCCTGTAAATGGTTGTTTTTGGATGTTGCCATCAGGTCTATCTGAGGTACTCCCCATCGTCTTGTCAGTTCTTGGAAAACTTCTGTACGTAAATGCCATTCAAACCTGTTCAAGGTTACATGGCCTAGAAAGTCTGCCACTGTATTCTGACTCCCTGGAAGATGGACTATGGAGAGACCTTGAACATGTTGCTGTGCCCATATCAAGATGGGGTATATTTATTTTATCAACATGAGACTGTGGGTTCCACCTTGATGGTTTATGTATGTCTCCTTGTTGACTGATCGAATACGGACCCACTTGTGACATAAACTTCTCCTGAATCTCTGGAGAGCTTTGAAAATGGCTCTTACCTCTAGGATGTTGCTTGGGAGTACAGATTCCTGACCTTGAACTACCTGATTTAGGCAATGGGCTCACTAACTTGTGCACTGGCATTTGTAGTTAAGATAATCCAGTGTGGGTCTGTTAAGGGAAAACCATTTTCACATTCTTTCTCCTCAGTCACCAAGTGATATGAAGTCTCGTTATTGGGGGTATCATCATCAACTGATTCCAATTTCCATTCCTGTTGTCAAATTGTGACAGAAAAGCCTTTTTAGGTACCCGCAAATGCCACTGTGCCCATCTTACCAGGCCAATCTTCTAAAATTCCTAGAAGTTGCATTAACTTCCTTGCAGTGACTAGACGTTCCCAGAGAAACTGTGAAATTAAGTGAAGCATTCTTTTGATCCTGTCTTGGGAAAGGGAGACAGAATTGTTGATTGTATTGATTTCGGCTCCCAAGAATGTCCTCTTCTGGGCAAGTATAAGGTTGCTCTTCTTGTGGTTTATCAACCACCCGAACCTTTGAAGCTCCCCCATCATAACACCAGTTATTTCCATCCTTGGATCTGGGGCTACTAGGAGTAGATCATCCAGGTAGTGGAATAAGTTGAATCCCAGAGTTCTTAGACTTGCAATAAGAGTCATCAAGAACTTTGAAAAGGTCCTAGGAGCTGTACTCAAACCGAATGGAAGTGCCTGGAATTGGAAGTGTTGTCTCTTCCATGCAAACCTCAGAAATTGCTGATGATCTGGTGAGATGGGGGATGTGAAAATATGCGTCTCTGAGATCTATTGAGACTAGGAAGTCTCCCTTGAGGACCGCTGCAGCAATTGTCTTGATAGATTCCACCTTGAAGCTCCTGATGGTCAAATGTGAGTTGATCCTTCTTATATCTAATATAGGCCTCGATTTGCTCTCACTTTTCTTGACCAGGAACAGAGGAAAATAACATCCTTTGTCTCTTTTGATGAAGTTACTGGCCTTAATACATTTTCTCTCAGCAGACTTTTAATATATTCCTTTAAAGCTCTTTCTTTGTCTTTGTTGGCAGGAATGCAAGTGGAAATAAAGAAGCTTCTTTATGGTCTCTGTCGAAACTCTAGACTGTAGCCTGCTTGAATTATGTTTAAAACCCAAGCGTCTTGGATGTTCTGAGCCCAAACCTTCTTGAAAAACCTTAGTCTGGCCCTACTTCCCTTTGGTAGTCAGATGTTTTTACCTGAAGGCCGAAAGGGCTGATTCCTGGGACGGTGTGAACGTGGGTTGGAGTACTGTCTGTCTCTCCATGAGCTGCCCCTCGTATATTCTCTCCCAGGTTTGTAATTTCTGGACTCACGAAAGTATTGGTCTCTGGGAGGTCTCCTATACGACCAAGAGGTATTAGGTTTCTTATTTCGTTTATACTGAGATAGGAAAACCTTGGGCCCCTCTGCCGCCTTCTTGATAGAATCTTCCAGAGTCTTACCTAAGAGAAGTTTCCTTCAAATGGGGATGTTACAGAGGTTGGTCATTGAAGAGACCTCGTCTCCCCAATACCGAAGCCATATAGCCATCTGGCTGTCACCGATAAGGCCATAGTATGGGAGAAAATCCTCATCACGTCCAGGGATGCCGCAGCAACAAACTCAGTTGTCATCTATAGGTCCCAGATTGAGTCACGCAGGTTGGCTCTTTTCACCCTTCTTTTCACTTCTGAATCTTGTTCACTTATCCAGCTTTTCATTGTTCTTGAAAATTTTGGGGGAGGGAGGGGCGGAAAAATACATATTCGCCTATGTACCCAAAAATCCTTGCACCAGCCCTGGGTGTAGTCCACAGCTTAGAATTGCTCTCTTCAAGAGGGTATAATCTGGCCAATTTACCTTGGAAGGCCACTTTCTTCTCAGGCTTTTTCCACTCAGCTGTTATTTAGTCCTTAATAGACTTGTGTAGAATGAAGGATAATCTTTGCTTATTTAGATCAGCAAAGTGCATGTCTGAACATTCAGCTTTTGGGGCATCTTCTGGAATCGCTAATGATTTTCTCACCATAAGAATCAACTTTTCACAAGCTCTAGCTTCTAGGGCTTCACCCATCATTTCGCTTTCACTGTCGCTGGATTCTACTTGATCAAGGACTTCAAATTCCCCCATAGGCTCAATGCCTTCAGAGTCAGATGACTGCAAAGAGTCTTGCCTCTGCCTGGGTCTTTTCTCAGACCTCTTTCTTACCTCGAGGGCTTCCAAAATGCCCTGGGTTACCTCCTTCCTTATCCAAGATAGTAAATCTGCTGAAGGAGCTGTAGTTGTAGATGATGATACTGCATTTTCTACACCAAAAAATACAACAGCAAGCAGGAAAACTGATACTGGCACCAAGAGCAATCTCCATTCTCACAGGTGCCTTTAAAAGGTGCCTTTAAATACCTTAAACATCAAGTTTCCCTCATTTTTGCCAATTTGTAGGCTTTGTACATACTTAAAATGGCCGCTGCTGCACACAAATCCCTTTTTTCATGTAATTTATCAAAACAAATAAAACCGAGAATTGCGCATGCGTGCGTGTTCGAATGTGCGCAAAATCATCTGAAAGAAACAAGCCAGTTAGTGTGATCAGAAGCTGTTAAAGTGCATGAAATACCTTTCCACAGCATGAAATCATGTGAACAGAAGGCACAGGCTTCAAATTTAAAGGTACATCTTAAAGAAAAAACAACTGCGAATAAGAGCTTAAATAAGAGAGCAATAGGCTCTCTATCCTAAGGGCTGTAGGACAGGAAAAAGACTAAATACCTTAGGACTGGAGCCTCCTTTTAAGTCTTTGGTGTTTTTTCCTGTCCTATCAGCTGTAAGGGGTGGAGCTAACCTATGATTAGCCAGGAACCGCTAGTTTCATCCCTACCACCTCTCCCTTTTTTTACAATTCAATGGGTAGGCCCTCTTTTATTACAGGCCTACCCCATACATCAGTTCCGGCACATCACAACTAACTTGTGCTTACTTCTAATTATTATTATATTATCGTACTATTACGGCTTATGTCCCTGATTACAAATATATAATATATGCATGTGTGTATATATATGTATGTATGTATGTATATATGTGTGTGTGTGTGTGTTTGTGTGTGTATATATATATATATATATATATAGAAAAAATGTACAATACCTTGCACTCAGGCTGCTGTAGTGTCCATATACCGGGTGCAATACCTGGGCTGTAATCCATACATACAAAAAGAGATGGCTGCACTCACGGATTTTCCTTAAAACTTAGCTTTTATTCGGTTCCATAAAATAGATCAACGTTTCAGTCCAACATGAGGACTTTCATCAGGATCATCAAGTTTTAAAGAAAATCTGTGAGTGCAGCCATCTCTTTTTGTATGTATATATATATATATATATATATATATATATATATATATATATATATATATATATATATATATATTGTGACTGAAAGCAAGGAATTGTGCTGGAGGGAATCTATATACCTCCCCAGATTTTGCAAGGTTCCTACTTTGTGTAATTAGCCCCAGGGAAATGTGTTATGTTAAAATGAATATTGCACTTTAAATATGTGTATATTTGGGCCCTGGAGTGGAGCACTTGAAGAGTAGGGTAGGCCAGTGCTCCACTCCACATTTTGGAAGTTGCTTGGAACCTACAGGTGAGAAGTCCAGTTCCTAAGTTTCAATCCCGATTTACCTCACCTGAAAATAATTGTTAATTACACGTGCTATTAAGTACTCCCCTGCCAAAGAAGGAGATAGATTTTGTTTGATTTCTGTGAGTGGAAACAGAGAGCTGAAAACCCCTGAAACAGTAAGGTTGTTGTTTATGTTTATGTTGGGAAATGGATAAGCCATCCAACCCAGTTAGCTAATTATTTTGTTTAGTAAGGGCTCAGAAGAGCAAGGATTTTGTTTTATATATTTTGTTATAACCTTTTATACCTTACTGTGCATTTATTTTGGAACCACAATAAAAAGAGCAAGTCCTTTTACCTCTTCCAGCGTGTGAAGTGTCTCTAAAGCCTGAAAAGACTGTGTTTAACACCCCAATCCCAGGACAAGATATCAAGGGAAAGGAGTACTTTTGTTACAATATGTATGTATATATATATGTGTGTGTGTGTGTGTATATATATATATATATATATATATATATATATATATATATATCCCTTCTTGCAGCCTGGGTCCCAAACAGAACATTAACTAGGTCCCAGGACTCAAAGCTACCAAGACAAGCTACAGCCTTATTCAGAGCTGGGGGCCCAAACAGAACATTAACTAGCTCCCAGGACTCACAGCTACCAAGACAAACTACAGCCTTATGCAGACGTAGCTCTTTTGAATGGCCTACCTAAGAATACCTGCACCACTTATTTTATTTTAATCTTCTTGTAACAGAACTCCTGTTATTGCCTGGACCACAGACTCTAACATTGTATAACTCCCTGGATTCATTACTTTTATTTTGTTGCCAGTTTCCTATTTGAAAGCATATAAATGGAAAAAACGAATGACACTGCTAACCCATTCGTATGAACGAACAGACTACTGAACGAGAGACCACCCAGCCCAGTCTAGTGCTGCCAATTACACCCTTGACTCTGTGCCAAACCGCAAAACCGCAAGCATTCTAAGTGGTTCAATGGGTGACCATCAATTCGTATGTATGAACACGTGGCGGCGGCCATCTTGTTTTGTCGAACGCGCCCAGCAGTGTTTGGTCATCGAGTGTCTGGAACTACTTTCGGGCACTCAAACTCTCGAACACCGCTGAGACTTACAGGAACACTTAACTTCGCCCAGATGCATACGAATGAAGCAGCGTTCAGTAAAAGTATTGCACGAACACAGTGGCACACGACCAGCTAAAGCACGAATCAACAAAAGCCAAACTGTTCTGTATTTTTATGATGCAAAAGGAGACCGGCCACACCATCTAAACACATGGAACTATTTTGGGCAGGAGCCGGGCAGAGAAGGGATGTTCGGCTATCTCCTGAACCCCTGAACGGATTTGTGTGATTTTTAAATATGTGTGTCCCCAATTATGCTTGTTCCAAATATGTAACTTTTATTAAAATTGACTATATAGTTTTGGAGTTACAAAAATAGGTTAAAAAGTATATTTTTCGCTTGGAGATAATTGAGCTGATACAACAATTAACTCAAGTATCTCCCAAGCAGAGGGGAGGAATGTACAGTGATGAATGGGTGTGTTTAAACTGTATAACTGTAAATGATTGGCTGTTATGTTTGTGTCTTTAGTGCCCAACAAGGTCCACGTGGGTGGTAACCTTGTGGGAAAATGTGTATAAAATAAATGCTTGTGTGGTCATTAAAACAGTTCTACTTAACCCTACATACGTAGCCTCATCTCATTATTGAAGGGTACCTGCTTCCAGCTTAATCACTAGCTCTTTTAAGAGCTCTGCTTCTCCCTCGCTACAAGGATCCAGCAGATGAGATATTGAGAATACTCTGCAGCACAGCCTCTCGCCGGGAAAAGGACGTCTCCAACGGCATACATCCCTCCAACAACCAGGGTGGCCGTTACACTTCTATTTCTTAGTTTCTCATTTTACTTCTCTCCCATATAATATTACTGCTTAGTTTTTAACTTTGTACCTTCCATGCTCAAGCCTTGTTTTTAATAATTGTTTATTTTGTTAGCATTGTGCTAATAGTCTTGTTACTTTATATCCACCATTTATGACCTACCCCTATTACTGTTAGTTTAGAGTTATTGTTCTAATGGTCATGTTAATTTATGTTCACCATTTATGACCTACCCTCATATCTTTAAATCTCAAATACTTTCTCCTCTGTTCTTTATTTTCTTTTCCTCATAACTGCCATTTCTCACATCAATTTCTGTTTCTTCCACACCCTTAATTTGCAGTTTGAGCTAACCCCGATCCTGTCTTGCAACCTGGGTCCCAAACAGAACATTAACTAGCTCCCAGTACTCACAGCTACCAAGACAAGCTACAGCCTTATGCAGAGGTAGCTGTATTGAATGGTTTCCTCCCCATCCCAAGGAACTCACTACATTTACAGATTGCACAAATTACCTGACTTTCCAAACACACTAATCATAACTCTCAAACCCTCATCACCTGCTCAAATATCACACTCCCTATCTACAACCCCTGCCCCTCTCGTCTCTCATGTGACTTTAAGATCCCACCTCTTCTAATATTGCATAACTAAAAATCCTAATTTTCCTTCTTTATAATATAAACTCATGTATTCTCCTTAGAGAATGTTCTCCCTTATATTTCTTACTTTCACTCTCACCTCTCTAATTAGCAAAATCTTTTTATCCCTCTGCTCACCTGTCCCTGCTGATACCATTTTCATTGCTCCCACTTTACTTCCCTCCCTTCTCTATTCATCCCATGCACTCTACTTATACATTTGCAGGCTATCTCCACCAACCCTTTCTAAAACCTCTAAATACACACCCTCTCATAAAACTTTTAAATCCTACTCCCATCTTCTCTTACTTTCTATCCTTCTGCTTCTAGCAGCTGGTGATGTCTCCCCAAATCCAGGTCCCACCTCCGCAAACCCATCATGTGCTAACTCTAGGAATCACAATAATCTCACACTCACCCCATGTATGTCACTCTTCCTTTAAATCCTCCTTCCATACTGTCCTCTGGAATGCACACTCTGTTTGCAGTGTTACTAAATACACTGCTGTGCACGACCTTTTCATCTCACGTTCGCTAGATTTACTAGCCTTAACAGAAACATGGCTTTCTCCCTCTGACACTGCTACCCCTGCCTCTCTATCTTTTGGTGGTCTTTAATTTTCCCACAACCCAAGACCCTCTGAAAGCAAACGTGGTGGTGTAGGCAGGGCCGGTGCAAGGATTTTTGCCGCCCTAGGCAAAAGTAAAGTTTGCCGCCCCCCCCCTGTGACATCACAATGCCCCACCCATATGACCTGCCATGTTAACTAACTCTAGTGCTGCAGTGCCGCCGTGTTTACATTAAAAGGCCTGCAGGGACAGGCTATAGACACCAGAACCACTACATGAAGCTGCAGTGGTTCTGGAGACTATAGTGTTTCTTTAATGTGAGGTAAATTAGATTAGTGCCACAAATAATATACTAGATTGCCTACTTACAACCAGATGAGGATGATGATGGGCTCTAGCTGCAGTCTGGCTCCACTGGTCTGGTGTAGAACAGGATCTATGGAGGCTGTTTGTAACTGTGGTCACAAAAATCAATGTTCTGGGAGAACGGGAAGCAGCTCCATTTTTGGGGCCCTTTACACAGCTCAAGGTCTGGGTCCCAGGGTCCACCAATGAGTTTGTTCACAGGAGGTGGAGTGTGTAGGCGATGTCCTGATTTGTGTATAAGGAATGCATTGTGTGAATTTGTGTTTGTATGTGTAAGGGCTGCAAGGTGTGTTTCTGTGTATGTAAGGGATGAAGTGTGTGAGTCTGTAAGGGGTGCTTTGAGTGTGTGTGTAAGGGGTGCATTGAGTGTGTGTAAGGAATGCATTGTGTGTTTCTGTGTGTGTAAGGGATGAAAGTAGAAAATATCATCATGTTTAAGAGACTATTACTGTTGCATATCGCTAAATCAATTCTTTATCTGTGGCTATTCTCCACTCTATTAACGAGCGGTGGAACGCATATCAGGTGGAACGCATAAATCAAATCCGGAAGAGAGACGCGAGACGCATATCCGGTTACGTCATTGGCTCGCACCCGGAAGTACTATGGACGGACGAACCCGGAAGCGAGCCAATGATTGGAGGACACTCCGGGCGCGCCAAACCGGACGGACTTAAAAGAGTCACCAGCATCATAAGGAAGATTATACCTACACACAGAAGGACGCTTTTTCCCCTGAGGAAGTCCAAGGACGTTTGGACGAAACGCGTAGGGCTGATTGATAGTGTTAGAGTTTTTATTGTTTAGATTAGGCTGTTTTATTATTTTTATTTTCATTACTTTTGACCGGGTAAATTTGATCCTGAAAATCATCACTTGATCCTGAGACCGGTTGATTTTATATGCCTGTTTGCCACTACAACACTGTAAGTGTACCTTATTATTAAAGTGTAATTTTTTACCAAGATACTCTGCACTATTTTGCTTTCTTATTCCCTTCTATGTATCCTATGATGGTCCACCAACCTTGAGATTTACATCGCTTTATAAGATATGCCTACAATCAATTTTGGTTTGTGAGTGTGAACTACTATCTATACTTACACTCTTTCTTATAAGTCAACAGTATTATGCTATGTCTGTTATTATTGTATTGTAGATTCATTTTTTTCCCATATCTATTGAGGACCTGGAGGAGTCCTTATCTACTATACATTTAGTGCAAGGGTAATTGTTTTTTGCTGTCCACTATTACCCACTAAGAGTGTCTTCTATCCACTAGGAGGTGAATCTACACCATGGGTCGTCAACCTGGTCCCTACCGCCCACTAGTGGGCGTTTCAGGATTCCAGGTGGGCGGTAGGGATTTTCAATTTTTTTTTTTATAAATTGGGCAGGCGGGCGGGCGCGAGCCGGCGGTAGCACTGTGACTGGGTACCGCCATCACCTTTTGCGGCCCCGGCGGCAAACCGCCGGGGCCGCATATGGAGGGGTCCATCGGGTGGCCCATGCTGTCAGGGCCACCCGATGGATGTGGATTGTGAGGGGGCCCGGTCAGCGCTGGGCGCTTTAACAGCGCGACCGGGCCCCCTGTGATGACATCAAATCAGCTGGGAGGAAGTGATTCCCCGGTCACTCCTCCCAGCATACAGAGAGCCGCGCGGGAGGAAGGAGGAGGAGGGAGTCAGAGTGGGAACTATGACTCCCATGCACCTGAGCCACCACTGGACCCCAGGGAAAGTCACCCTCCTGCACCTTAAAGGTAGGAAACAGGAGGGTGACTTAAATATAATGCGTGTTTGTTTGTGTATGTGTCTTTGTATGTATGTCTTGTGTGTGTCTGTATGTATGTCTTGTGTGTGTCTTATGTAAGTGTCTTGTGTGTGTATGTCTGTATACATGTGTCTTGTCTTTGTATGTATGTCTTGTGTGTGTCTTATGTGTGTGTGTATGTCTGTATATATGTGTGTCTTGTCTTTGTATGTATGTCTTGTGTGTGTCTTATGTATGTGTCTTGTGTGTATGTCTGTATACATGTGTCTTGTGTTTGTATGTATGTCTTGTATGTGTCTTGTGTGTATGTCTGTATACATGTGTCTTGTGTTTGTATGTATGTCTTGTGTGTGTGTCTGTATGTGTGTCTTATGTATGTGTCTTGTGTGTGTGTGTATGTCTGTATATATGTGTGTCTTGTCTTTGTATGTATGTCCTGTGTGTGTCTTATGTATGTGTCTTGTGTGTGTGTATGTCTGTATACATGTGTCTTGTCTTTGTATGTATGTCTTGTTTGTGTCTGTGTGTATGTCTGTATATATGTGTGTCTTGTCTTTGTATGTATGTTGTGTGTGTGTCTTTGTATGCATGTCTTGTGTGTGTGTGTTTGTATGTATGTTTTGTGTGTGTGTGTGTCTTTGTATGTATGTCTTGTGTGTGTGTGTCTTTGTATGTATGTCTTGTGTGTGTGTGTCTTTGTATGTATGTCTTGTGTGTGTGTGTGTCTTTGTATGTATGTCTTTGTGTGTGTGTCTTTGTATGTATGTCTTTGTATGTGTCGTGTGTGTGTGTCTGTCTGTATATATGTGTGTATGTATGTGTCGTGTGTGTGTGTCTGTCTGTATATATGTGTGTATGTATGTGTCGTGTGGGTGTCTGTCTGTATATATGTGTGTATGTATGTGTGTCTGTTTCTTGTGTCTATCTGTATGTGTATGTGTCTTTGTATGTATGTCTTTGTGTGTGTGTGTGTGCCTGTCTGTCTGTATGTCTGTATGTGTGTCTGTATGTCTGTATGTATGTGTGCCAGTCTGTTATAGTGGGATACCTAGCTCAGCCTTCCTACTGGGCATTGCTATAAGGAAGGTTAAAAAAAGGGGGAAAAAAGGTGGGGAGGGGAATTGAGGAGGGAGAAGAGGGGAGCTGACGCACAGATGAGAAATCATATTATGCGCAAACAGAGAAGTCGTCTGAATATCACCGAAAGAGGAGACCTTCGTTTGTTCCTTACAACCTCAAGGATCGCATTAATCACTAGTAAAGGTAATTTCAATTTACTTTATTGTTTTCTCATTAAACTTTTTATAAAGTTAAAAACATTATAAACATGCATTAATTGCAAATAAAAAGATAAATGTACGTACATTTATTTTTTTTAAAACACCCTCCTTTCGAAAAAAATATTCCGCACTTGCGCGAAAACTGGTGGGCGGTAAGGAAATTTTTTCAACCAAAAAGATGCATTAGTGGGCGGTAGTTAGAAAAAGGTTGACTACCACTAATCTACACCATCCACTGGTCTGGTGTAGAACAGGATCTATGGAGGCTGTTTGTAACTGTGGTCACAAAAATCAATGTTCTGGGAGAACGGGAAGCAGCTCCATTTTTGGGGCCCTTTACACAGCTCAAGGTCTGGGTCCCAGGGTCCACCAATGAGTTTGTTCACAGGAGGTGGAGTGTGTAGGGGATGTCCTGATTTGTGTGTAAGGAATGCATTGAGTGAATTTGTGTTTGTATGTGTAAGGGCTGCAAGGTGTGTTTATGTGTATGTAAGGGATGAAGTATGTGAGTCTGTAAGGGGTGCTTTGAGTGTGTGTGTAAGGGGTGCATTGAGTGTGTGTAAGGAATGCATTGTGTGTTTCTGTGTGTGTAAGGGATGCATTGTGTGTAAGGGTTGCATTGTGTGTGTGTGTGTGTGTGTGTGTGTGTGTAATGCATTGTGTGTGTAATGCATTGTGTGTTTTTCTGTGTGCAAGGGGTGCATTGTCTTTGTGTGTAAGGGGTGCATTGTGTGTGATTGTGTGTGTGTGTGTGATGAATGTCAATCTCTCCCCCCTCCCTTGTTACTCTCATTCCCCCTCCCTCCCCTGTCACTCCCCTCTCCCTCCCCTGTCACTCCCCCATCCCTGTCAATTTCTCTCTCCCCCTCAATTCCCCTCCCTGTCAATGTCTTCCCCCTTCCCTGTCAGTTTCTTTCTTCCCCCCTCCCTCCCTCCCTGTTTCTTTCTTCCCCCTCCCTCCCTGTTTCTTTCTTCCCCCCTCCCTCCCTTTTTCTTTCTTCCCCCCTCCCTCCCTCCTTGTTTCTTTCTTCCCCTCCCTCCCTCCCTCCCTCCTTGTTTCTTTATTCCCCCCTCCCTCCCTCCCTGTTTCTTTCTTCCCCTCCCTCCCTCCTTGTTTCTTTATTCCCCCCTCCCTCCCTCCCTGTTTCTTTCTCCCCTCTCTCCCTCCCTGTTTCTTTCTTTCTTTCCCCCTCCCTCCCTGTTTCTTTCTCCCCTCCCTCCCTCCCTGTTTCTTCCCCCCTCCCTGTTTCTCCCCCCCCATTTCCCCCCCTGTTTCTTCCCCCCCTGTTTCTTTCTCCCCTCCCTCCCTCCCTGTTTCTTTCTCCCCTCCCTCCCTCCCTGTTTCTTCCCCCTCCCTGTTTATTTCTCCCCCCCTCCCTCCCTGTTTCTTCCCCCCTCCCTGTTTCTTTCTCCCCTCCCTCCCTCCCTGTTTCTTCCCCCCTCCCTGTTTCTTTCTCCCCTCCCTCCCTCCCTGTTTCTTCCCCCCTCCCTGTTTCTTTCTCCCCTCCCGCCCTCCCTGTTTCTTCCCCCCCCTCCCTGTTTCTTCCCCCCCCTCCCTGTTTCTTTCTCCCCTCCCTCCCTCCCTGTTTCTCCCCCCCCTCCCTGTTTCTTTCTCCCCTCCCTCCCTCCCTGTTTCTTCCCCCCTCCCTGTTTCTTTCTCCGCTCCCTCCCTCCCTGTTTCTTCCCCCCTCCCTGTTTCCTTCTCCCCTCCCTCCCTGTTTCTCCCCCCCTCCCTGTTTCTCCCCCCCTCCCTGTATCTTTCTCCCCTCCCTCCCTCCCTGTTTCTTCCCCCTCCCTGTTTCTTCCCCCCTCCCTGTTTCTTTCTCCCCTCCCTCCTTCCCTGTTTCTTCCCCCCTCCCCTCCCTGTTTCTTCCCCCCTCTCTGCTTCTTCCCCCCTCCCTCCCTGTTTCTTTCTCCCCCCCCTCCCTCCCTGTTTCTTTCTTTCCCCCCCCTCCCCTACCTATGATGTAGCATGGCCGAGCTCTGTATGGTCCGGCCGGGTACAGGGAGCTTTTGTTTCCTGTACCCGGCCGGACTAAAAGGAAGTGAACACTCAGTGTTCACTTCCTGTTAGTCCGGCCGGGTACAGGAGACAGATGCTCCCTGTACCGGCGGACCTGACAGGGCTCGACCACGCAACAGTGAGGGAGTGACAGGAGGGAGCGCTGAGCGCTTCCCTCCTGTCAGCCCCTCTCCTCATGCTGCGCCCAGGCAGTGCGCCCTCATGGACGCACCAGCCCGGCAAGGCTGCAGCCGCCTGAGGCTCTCTACAGAGCGCTCTGGCGGCTGCAGCATTAGGGGGGCCGGCGCTCCTGGGGGCGCCCCTTCCCAGAGAGCGCACTAGGCGGCTGCCTAGTCCGCCTAACAGGTAGCGCCGGCCCTGGGTGTAGGGTTTCTGATTTCTACTCATTGCTCCTTCAAACTTCTACCCACCCCCCTCCCTCTCTTTCTCCTCATTTGAATTTCATTAAATTCACCTTTTCAAACCCATAGATAATTGCCATTATCTATCGTCCCCCTGGTTCCACTCTCCTCTTCCTTGACAACTTTGCTGCTTTGCTTCCCTACTTCCTCTCCTCTAATATTCCATCCCTAATCCTTGGGGACTTCAACATTCCCATTAACCCACCCTCATCCTCAGCAGCCTCAAAAATACTTTCAATTACCTCCTCCCATGGGCTATCACAGTTGGCTAAGCCCCCCCCCCACTGCCCCCCATGTATCTGGAAATACCCCTGATCATGTTTTTTCTCATGAATCTACAATCTATAATCTCTGCAACACTCTATTTCTACTCTTAAATCACCACCTCTTATGATTTGCTCTCAATAGCACCCTACCCCATCATCCTCAACCCAACCCCCCTCAACTAAGAATAAATCTGAATTATATTGACCTCCAGCAGCTATCAGCTAATATTGATTCCCAAATTCTATCCATCCATACTTTCTCCTGTCATTCAATGGCTGTCTCCTCATATAACACTACCCTCACCTCTGCCCTGGATGCTGCAGCGCCGCTCCAAACATCCACCTTGAGGAATACATGCCCCCAACCGTGGCACATTAAATCCACACGCTACCTGCAGAGATGCTCCCGTTCTGCTGAACACTGCTGGAGGAAGTCACACACCCAATCTGACTTCATCCACTACAAATTCATGTTGCATTCATACAGCACAGCCCTTTTTCTCCCTCATTAACTCATGCTCCAGCAATCCCAGGCGTCTTTTTTAATACTTTAACTCCCTTCTTTGCCCTGCTGTGGCCACCCTCCAAACTAACCTTACAACCGATAGCTTTGCATGCCCAGGACCTTCTCCTGTCCATATTTCGCATCCATAAGGCCAACTCAAGCTTGCAGGACTTCTTGCGGGTGGCTCCTTTCCTTTGGAATAGCCTGCCTACGAACATCAAGCTCTCCCCTGGTCTTCAATCATTTAAAAAGTGCCTCAAAACCAATCTCTTATGGCCTCCCAGAGTAACCTCTAATTCACATACCTGTCCCTTGCTCTCTCCTAAAGGGCTGCACTCTATTCTCTCCTACAGCTCTGCTTCAATCCACCTTGTTTGATTGCTACCTCCTGTCCAGTTGTGCTACCTCCTATAGACTGTAAGCTCGTATGAGCATTGTCCTCTTCCTATTGTTCCTGTACGTTTTTGTAATTGTCTCATTTATTGTTAAATCTCCCCTTTTGATAATATTGTAAAGCACCATGGAATATGCTGGCACTATATAAATATCAGTATTAATAAAAATATATGTGTATATATATATAAAGAATGATAAGATAGCACTCCCAGGGCTTCTTTAAAATAAAATTTAACCTTTATTGGCTTACAAAATAAAATATCAACGTTTCAGTCTGTCACAGCAGACTTTCATCAGGATAAGCTCAATATACAACAAACATCCAATATATAACAAGAAATAAATCATAAACTCACTACACCTGTGGTAATAAAATCCATGTATACCATGTATACCAAATTGCTGGATGTGCAGTAGTATGAACCTTTAATGCTGTAGGTTTTATTGTTGTGTGTGGCTGTGTTGTCTTTGCATATATGCTGACACAGTTTGCAGTGAGTTTTTTTTGCATTGACTGGTCTCGTTTTCTTTATTCTTCCCATCAGTGTATAGCTTCCTATTGATTTATTTTTGTTGGAGGTTTGGTTATTGTCTGAAGGCCAAAATGGGTGTTTCAGAGAAAATGTTTTTCAGAGTCTCATTTTCTGTTAACATTGGTTGTAGGTCTTTAATGATTTTCCATATTTCCTCAAGAGCTGGGTTGTAGGTGACCACAAGTGGCACTCGTGTAGATAATTTTTTCTCTCTGTACTGTGGCAGGCATGTGCGTGGAGTTTATACAGCAGAGTTGATTTGTTTGGTAATAGTCTTTGGTTTGTCGCCTTTCTCTCTCATAGATTGGGAGAGTCCATTTAGATGGGAATTACGGTCATTGGGATCAGAGCATATACAATGATACTTAGTGGCTTGGCTGTAGATGATGCCCTCTTTAGTATGGGAGGGGTGGAAGCTGGAGCTGTGAAGGTAACTGCATCTGTCTGTGGGTTTTCTGTAAACCGAGGTGTGGATTATGCCATTGTTACATGTCACAGTGGTGTCCAGAAAATTCACAGATCTAGTGGAATAATAAATTTTTAGCTTGATTGATGGATGTATTGAGTTCCACTACAACTCCATTTCGGCCTTTCATTTAAGCGAAAATACATATGACTACAGACTCATTAGGCCACTCATTTTCCTTCCTATGACCCCCCTCTGTCAGCATTCTCAACCCGAGTCACAGGCACTTGCTGGATATCCAGAGTTTGTCTCCTACTAGGAATATAGATGTATAACATACTCTCTCAAACTATTCTGTCCTTCTTATGGAAGGACGCACCTTGGGAACTCATGCCTAGATACAACACGTTTAATTATCTTCTCTATCTAGGTTCCTCTCTACAAGAGTACATTCTCAAGCTCAACCACACTAGTTTGGCCAGGTACGTAGTTCTTTTGCATGCCAACAATTCATTATGCTCCAATTCACCTACATTCCTTTGGGATAGATCAACTGGCTGTGAAGGGTAATGGTGCTGGCCATAATCTAGTTTAAAGGTAATTCGATCCTGCGAGGCCAACTCCCATCCACAAATTGAGGTATTAGCCCATCGGCCCAACTCATAGTTAGAGCCTCGCTTCAACCTCTATAGGTAATTAGACAGGGCCTCACTGGCCACGGCCACTTGTATTGAAGCTCTGACTTGTCACCAAGAGGCGAACATTCCTGCCACTCCATTCGGTGGCCTCAGTCCCTCCACCCAATTCATATCTAGAGCCTCTCAAAGCCACTTAGAAAATTAGTAGGGCCTCACCTATCCCTGGTTTAGCTAATTTCTTCACTAGGTAAAAAGCTAGTTGATGCAGGGTTACACTTTCATGGCACGGCTATTAAATTACACGTTATTTATCACCTCGTACTACATCTCATACATAGGTGCAAGGAGGTTTGTCACCCCTAAATTACCTCAACAAACCCTCCACCCCAGACAAATCATACACTTGAACCTAGAACATGACACCGCTTGGCCAGTCCTGTACGATCCTGGACCTGTCCAATGGCGAAAGTAACCTCACCACTGGTTCTTGGAGGGGCCTGTTTGCAAGCCTCAGGACTATGGGCCATGCAAAAAGGCCCATAAAAGACCTTGTTCGTGCCTTTTTGCTATTCTGTTCAGTAGATTGCATTCCCCTCCTATTCTAACTTTGTCCTGTTCAACTACAAAACAACCGCATGCACCAGGGAACACCTGGGAGCTTGTTAACACCTCTTAACACCTTGGAACGGTGCTCACCGCAATGTTCAAATTGTTCGTCTGGGTGGCCGCAATTCCTATGGACAACCACAAGGCGGCAGCCATCTTGTTCTCATGAACGCAGGCAGCGGTGTTTGGGCATGAACCTCATGGAACTAAAATCGGACACAGAAACTCCCGAACACAGCTGGACTTCCATCACCGCTTGCATTCGGTTCTATATAATTTAGAAAGTTCGGTGAAATCGTTCATCTGGATGAGAGGAACAAGCTCCAGGGTAAGAACATTGAATATTTTTGGTAGTTTGTTCGTTTTCCAAACTACCGAACTAGACCGACCGCAAGCCTTGATTCCCTGGAACTGTTTTGGGCATGGGACCATGTGTGCGGTCGGTCACAAATAATAAGACTTCCAGGAAATTCCTGAACCCCTGAACTGATCTGGGTGATTTTTGGATATGTTGGTCACCAAGATTAGGGCTATCGGAGGGATGTAATGTTTGTGGGGGTTTTGTGTGTTTTAAGGTATTTTAGGGGTTTTATAAAAATGTGTGGTTTTTTGCCAGGAGATAATTGAGTTAGTACAGTCCATGACTCAATTATCTGCCAGGTAAAGAGGATGGATTATCTGATTATGTATGGGAGTGTCCTGGATCTGAGAGCCAATGTGGTTGTGTAATTGTTTATACTGTGGTTTACTCTCAGGTCCAGGAGGGAGTGCCCCTTGCATGGGGATTTGCATATAAGGCCAGTTGTGGCTCCCATTAAACGAGTTCCTGCTTACCCTCAACATAGAGCCTCGTCTGTATCTACCCTGGGGATTGTTATATCACTATACTCCTCTAGATTATAATCACTTGCTCTTGTAAGAGCAGCCTGCTACACTCTCTTCAAGGAAAGGTCTACTCACTGGAAGCTGGATCCAGGGTGGGTGGAGGACAGCAAAACCCCAACCAAGCTGTAACGCTGGTAGTGGGGACTACAGTGCTGAAGGTGTCGGGTGGAGTGCTTGGAGTCCTGGGTGAGCACTAGGAGCATTGATTGGAGGAGGCACCCGGTTGGGGTGCCAGGCGGTCTATCACACAGACAGCATACCAGATTTAATGACATCTGTTCACCCTTTATTATGACTCACATTAAACTGAAGAAGTCAAACCTCCTAATTTATTAGTTCCTTACCCTCCCATGGAGCACCTACTTTAGCCCCCCCCCCTTATTTCCACCCCTAATATAAAATTCCAGTTACAATTTAACTCATGTTCCCCTTCTCACATCAGTACACTGGCACAGTTCTTCCCTGTCCCTTTACAGGACGTACCTAAAGGCAGAGGCAGCATTTTGGTCCCTCGTTATTGCCGAACCGAGACCAGTTGTAGACTGATGTCCTACAGTGTCTATCAAGTAGTTTGTACTAAGGTCCATAGACCATACTCCTGTAGATACCCAAACTGGTTATGACCTTGGTCTATATAAATATGCAATCTCACACGTCCTATTCTCCTAAGGGACATATGGACCTCTGTTATAAGACCTATTGGGTTCTAGGGTTAGGCATGCAACTCATAACAATACATGATGATATTTGCAGTGTTGTTTGTGGATTACACCACATCCGCTCACTGTTTCTCTGCTACACCAAATCATGCGCTCTACCCTCCTTTTCACAGGCCATGATTTTCAGAAGTTAACTATGACAACTGGCCTTTATCTCTATTACTCATCCTTCCCCTTTACTAGTCGAGTTATACTTAGTTTAGAAGTACCATTTACTATCCCCCGAAGCACGCAAGTACACATGTCCCTACTTTCTTCCCTGAACGCTCAAATATCCCACATTTTTTCGGTAGCCTCCTCCAGCAGACCAAATTTGCAGTGTACCTAACTGGACTCATTTGGGAAAGGACTGCCTACGCATTGGATTATAACGAGTTTCTATTTAACCATTGGTTGCATTTTCTACCTTTTGCCACATTTCTCAAAAAATAAGCACACAATACCTTCAAGTTATAACTTATAGGTATACAACACCATATGCCTAATACATTCCTGGATAATTCATGTTTATTGTTATCTGATCCCATAAAGAGCGTACTGTAGAAGTTAATCTTTTCTCAAAACCCACAGTGCCAATTTTCAGCTCTAAATCTTGAGACATATCAAACCTACTTGACACTGCATCTTTTGAACAACCAACAAGCCTCATCACTTATAGGCTTGTCAAATGCTTCTAAAATACTCGAGTTACACGGTAAACCGCTAACAACGCACAATTTCGTCCTGTGCCTGTGAACTCTGCTAGTTAGGTTGGGTTTAGTCCAACCTATTACTCTGGTTATTCATTCTGCATAGAAGCAGCTTCAACTGCAGCCAGTCTTATAGTTCCAACTCACATAATAAAGAAATGGGCTGCTGAAAATCAGCCACTTATGGCAGGTGCATACACATCCAGAGAGGAAAGTAAAATGTCTTGATACCATGACTGTGTAAGTATCATCATTTCTGGTTTAATAAGTATTGCTTATCCTTTTGCCCTCTTTATTACAGGCCTAACCACTCGTCGGTTCCGGCACACCACTACCGACTTATAGTACAATAATACTTATTCACGATCGGCTATGGTTTCCGACCACAAATGTAAAGGTGTTAGCCTGTAGTTTCTCCCTTTACCTGCACTCGTGTTCCAGTGTCGCCCTCCCGCCTCACCCCTTTTGGTTAATATTTAAATCTAATCACTCTAGTCAGTTGGGCCCTCTTTAATACAGGCCTAACCACTCATCAGTTCCGGCACATAACTACGGTCCTATAGTATAATAATACTCATTCATGATCGGCTATGGTTTCAGACCACAAATATATATATTATTATGTATTTAATTATTTATAAAATATTTTACCAGGATGGATACATTGTGATTTCTCTCATTTTCAAGTATGTCCTGTATATACTTGATCCTTCTTATAAATAAAATCGAGACAAACAAATAGTTTCCTCACGCGAATTGTTTTAACTGTTTGCAACTGTAAAGGATCCGTGCAGCGCTGATCCTTGTAGCGTCTCCCGAAATCCAAGCTGAAAAGAGTGAAGTAGTGATTATAGCTCCCAATTCCCCAAACATGAGTCGAGACTTCATGAAGGGGTAAAACAATGTGTTTATTGATGGCCAAACTCAGCCCTTTTATGATGGTCTCCCAGCAAGGGAACTCCCACATGGGACCTTGTGGAAGACTGTAACAAAATATACAGATCCAATCAGTATACAGTACAATTCTTATACACACTCACAGGAAGAGTGCAATCCCTCCTCTCTATCCTGGAGATAATTAACTTAAGTGGTTGAAGAGAACCTAATTATCTCCAGGCAGAGAGAAACATGTGCTTTTTATATCTTACAAAACTGTATTAAAATATATAACTTAGATTTAACCGAACATAACCTTTAAGTCCCACATATCCCCAGATAGCTTGGATCTGAGTGCATATTCTAGGCGAATAGCGCTCCGATCCCACGAACACAGTTCTCAAAAACGTCGACTGAAGTTTGGCTTTCACCGGCTGTTCGCGTGTTTGTAGCCGACTACAAGTTCCATACTGTAGCTATCTGGGGTCGGTCACTTTCGCATACATCCACACACGAATGATGTAGTATCTCCGGCATTCGTGTGTTTTCCACCGTATGAACGAGGACCTGAAGAAGTAGCAGCGGTGTTCGGCAAAATAAGTAGCTGAAATTAGTTCCAGGGTATCGTCGCCGTTTACCGCTGCGCGGTCGACACTCCAAAATGGCGATTGCCACGTGTTCGGTAGCCGAACACGGATCACCATGCCTTTCATCAATTACCTTGCGGTTAACTGCAAGGTCTGGGTGGTAAATAAGCAGCACACTCCACAGACAGGGTGGTCGGCCATTCGGCAGTTTGTTCGTCTGTACGAACAGCATTATCCTGGCTGTACTGGAAGTTAAACTGCACGAACCAGCATACAAATGCACCAGGGGAAATGTAAAATCCAAGCAAATAAGGCGAACGATGTTATCCAGAGACAGAGGGCTCTGTCCCAAGTGCCTTAAGACCCCATCATTTAACGGGCCAGCATCCCAGGGTAAGAGGCTAGCAATCCGGCTCCTCCAAGAGACAGGGGGGCAGGGCAGTTTGTCACATGCAAACCCAGTGACAAAAATCATTTTGTCACAGCAACAATAAATATTTTAAATAGTGCACTATTATATATTGTGTTCCTATTACAGTGTATTACAAATTGACTACTTGTATCAACTAGTGAAATGGAGCCTGTGTGGCATATACTAATAGTTATCAAATTAGAAACTTAACAAAAAAAAAGAGGGAGGGTAGTGGAGGGAAGTTTGGAGGGGGGGGGGGTGAAATGGGGGGCAGCTTGGAAGTGTTGTACATGGCTATCAAAATTACCTTTTGATTACCAGATAACTGCACTTAATTATTGCACAAAATTATATATTTGTCACATTGAGAAGCTGGATTTAGAAAAGGTATTTTTGTTGAAATATTGGCAAATTATCTTTTAGGAAATTATCTAAATGTACTATAATGGTTATCTATTTGCCTAGTTTTTCATATTATAGAATTAAAGCATAAACAGAAGGGGTATGTAAAAGGTCAAAAGGTACTGTGATTATGTAAAAATGACTATTTAGCATTCCATTCTCAAAATGTGTTTTAAATACCTTAAAGAGCAAAGATTTTATTCAAGTTGACAAAAAAGTGCACTTACTGCAATGCTAAGTGACAGCCATAGAGCAAGGATACATGCCTCTGCAACTTGAGAGAAGCATTGCATTCAGAATAGATAAAGGTTGCTTTAAAAATCATGCCTTTTGGCCACCACAATTATCTTAATGGGTTGCCTTCGCAAGAAGTGCCTGACTGAGATGGGCAAGTTATGTATAATGAGTTTATGGATTTGGTACAGACTAGAAATCTGTGAAATATTATTGCAAAATAATATAAAATTAAATTGTTGTTAGTACTTGAAATGGAATAATTTTCATTGAGTGTTTTTTTTCCCCATCAATAAGATATGGTATCTTTTGAAAGAATGATTCTGAAAAGTGATGGCTTGGGGGTTAACAATAAAGTGAACTTGTAACCGAAACAAGTTTTCTATCTCACATTTCTAAACCTATTTTAAATTAAATAATTACTCCATCTTTAGCACTGTAGTGACTTGCTTTAATAACCACTTTCTACTGCATTCTAAATTATAGCCACCTCCAATAAGGTTTCCCAGGGTGGGATGTAAAATAGCATTTCCAAAAGGTGGGTGCACATAGGAATTATGGCTACATATAGGGGTTGAGTGGCTTTTTATATATATTCCCATAAAACCTCTGTGCATCCACCTTTTTAAAATGCTATTGTACATCTGTGGCTAAAGTGACCTCTTTACTGGTTCTTGGAGGGGCCTGCTGGCCAGCCTCTTGCCTCTGGACTATGGGCCCTGCAATATATCGCTTGCTCAATGCACTTGAAAAAGCTCTGTTCATGTGAGGTAAGAATTCCAGGAAATTCCTGAACCTCTGAACTGATCTGGGTGATTTTTGGATATGTTGGTCACCCAGATCAGGGCTATCAGGGGATGTAACTTGTGTGGGGATTTTAAGGTGCGTTTTAAGGTACTTTTGGGGTATTTGTAAAAATGTGTGTTTTTTCTGTGCTCTGAGATAATTGTATTAGATTAGTCCTGATCCAATTATCTCCAAGGCAGAGGGGAGGGATTGTGTGTTTGTATATGGGGGTGTCATGCATTTAACCACTGTTATGATTAGTCTGTGACTTTGTGTTGCAGTCCCCAACAAGGTCCATGTGGGTGTACCCCTTGCATGGGGATTGTCATATAAGGCCAAGTGTAGCACCATTAAAATGAGTTCCTGCTGGATTCCCCCCCCACACAGTAGTCCAGCGACACTCTGCCCGTACGTACCTGACTTAAAGCTAGCCCCCAAACGGCAACCTGACTGGAGAGAGCCCCAACCATGCTAGCTTGGAACAGGTGCACTTAAACCTTTGCAGTGTACAACAGGTACAAAGGTTATAATAAATATGTCTATGGAGTCCACGACCCCTTAGTGAACGGGCCGGTCATCCATGTCCCCCAGCACTCTCAGGCGGGGTCGACCGACAGGGCCGGACTTGGGATACAAAGCAGCCCTGGAAAAAATCTATGCCAGCCCCATAAGTCATTGCGCCATATATTGTCGCATGTAATATGTAAGGCTATGTCTTGCCACCCCAGATGATTGAGTTTATATATATATATATATATATATATATATATATATATATATATATATATATATATATATATATTGCTTTTTCTAATATAAAATATTGGTCCTTTCAGAGTAAAACATTTAATTATACAGTAAGAATACTCACATGCAGACACAGACAATCTCACTGACACACACAAGCTCATTGATACACAGCCTCATAGACAAACAATTTCACTAATATATATAATAATATATAAAAACACAAGCTCACTCACTAGCAGGCACACACACACATGCAAGCAAGCTCACTCACTAGCAGACGCACACACACACAGCTTAATGTAGTGGTTCTGGTGTCTATAGCCTGTCCCTGCAGGCTTTTGAATGTAAACACTGACTTTTCAGAGAAAAGGCAGTGTTTACATTGCTTCCTAGTGACACCTCTAGTGACAGACACTCAGACAGTCACTAGAGGCGCTTCCTGTGTCAGTGCGGATTGGCTGAGATCATCAAGCTTGATGATCTCAGTCATAGAGGCAGAGACCAGCACGACGTTGGAAAAAAAAAGGTGAGTAAAACACTATTTTTAAAAACACACACAGACACCACAACTGACACACACACACACCATGACAGACACACACACACACCATGACAGACACACCATGACACAGACCATGACACAGACAGACACACACACACCATGACAGACACACACACACACACCGTGACACAGACAGACACACACACCATGATACAGACACACCGTGACACAGACACACACACACACGACACAGACACACACACCATGATACAGACACACACACACACCATGACACAGACAGACACACACACACACCATGACACAGACAGACAGACACACACACAGCATGACACAGACAGACAGACACACACACACACCATGACACAGACAGACACACACACACACACAGCATGACACACAGCATGACACAGACACTTGTTGCTACCTGTGTGGGTGGGCAGACTGATAGGTGTCCTGCGGCCGCATGGAGAGCTTGGATGGCGGCCGCAGGGGAGGGGGAGCAGAGACAGAACAGCCTGCTCCCCCAGCGGCCGCCAGAAGAGCTTCCCCTGCAGCCACCATCCAAGCTCTCCATGCGGCCGCAGGACACCCACATGTCTCCCCGGCCCCAGGTGCCGATGGCCCACCGGGAAATTTCCCAGTATCCCGGTGGGCCAGTCCGGCCCTGCCGACCGATGGTATACATACACAGGCGTACTGAACCTAGCCTCCCACTCAAACGCTGCTAAGCATTCCATATCCTATTTTCTAGATTTGTTAACAAACCATGCTATCATACAATATGTTACCAGCATAGGCAACATTCATGATTTAACATAGCAAAGTGTAGCGACTAGCTCACCGAAAAACATTGTGTTCAGCCTCTTCTGACCACACGCCTTTAATATACATAGAAAAATGTGCTTGCAACTTTGACTACTCCACTGTTATTACTGTTGAATATTTCCGTGAGGATTGCCTTTGGGATACCTTGGGCATTTTGTTACAATTAAATGCACCATAAAAATAAAGAATTTAAAAAAAAAAAAATAGTTCCTGCTTACCCTCAACATAGAGTCTCATCTCATGTGTGGGGGAAACAGCTGTATCTACCCTGGGGATTGCTATATCTCTATACTCCACTAGGATTATAATCACTAGCTCTTTTAAGAGCTGTTCCTGCTACGCTCTCTGAAGTAGGAGAGGTCTGCCCACTGGAAGCTGGATCCTGGTCTTGGGTCCAGGGTGGGTGGAGAACGGCAAGTTCCCAGCCAAGCTGTAACACTGGATGTGGGGACTACAGTGCTGAAGGTGTCAGGTGGAGGGCTTGGAGTCCTCGGTGAGCACTAGGAGCATAGATTGGCGGAGGCATCCAGTCAGGGTACCAGGCGGTCCGTCACAACATCTATATACATATATATTGATATTGCACTAATCATGCAATGTCGATATATTTCTTAGATATTACATGTTTTTTACTGTTTCTATTATTATAAAATTGTACATTTTGTATTGGTGTGGCAGGTGGAGATTATTCTCAGTGTACATTGTTGCCTTCATTATGAAATGGTAAGTAACATACATGATACATTATTGCACAGTACTTTGGGTTATTAAGGTTCCCTCTTCTACTGTCATATTTACATAAGTCAGGGGTGGGGAACCTTCGGCCCTCCAGATGTTTTGGACTATATCTCCCATAATGCTCTTACAGCCATAGTGCTGGCAAAGCATCTAGGAAGATGTAGTCCACAACAAAGGTTCCCAACCCCTGCTATAAATTAATGTTATATATATTTGTATTGCTCCTTGCATTCTGGCAGCATGATGTGGTGGGAATTTTATGTTGGACATTTTGAATCCATGCTTATGCACCAAGGCAAAAAAAGAGGGTTGGAAGGGCACTAACTGTGGCAGGAACAATGTAGAACTGTGGTGGAAACTTCTCCTAAATAACCTCTTAACAGGGCTAAAGCTACTGTTAAGCATGGTAGGAACTTGCATACAGGCACCTGCCCACAAGGGGCCACCTGTTTTTAACGTTTATAGAACTTTTTGAGCTTAAATAGATTGTTGGTAGAAATAAGTAGGAGCCTTGACCAGTGTCCTCTACAGTCCAGTCAGCCATAATAGCAGACATGCAGAAACAGTTTTATATGGTGTAAAACTCACTGCTGTCCCAGCTCCTCCAGCGTCTGTGTGTGTGAGACTGGACAGGAAGAGGAAGGAATCACTTCCCATCTGCCCACTTGTAACCTCTTGCTTAGGAATTTCCTTGCAGGAGGAGCAGGGAAGCTATCAGCGATGCACTATATAATCACACCTGCAGCTTTATAATCATCAATCTGACTGGTCTACAGAAGACTTTGGAGGGTAAGTACTTTGCAAGTAACCCTTCAAACTCCAGCACTCAAAGTCTAAACCTGACAATAAACCCTTTACATTAATCATATGTTTAACACCTTAAAGGTACAGAAGAGGCACCAAAACATATCAAAATTAAGTTGTTATGGTGCAAGGAGGTCCCCAGAGGCACTGTTACTTTAAGAGGTTAAATATTTCTTGAACCGTTTAACCCCAAAGTTGCCTCCAGCAGAGATGTCCACTCCCCCCAAGCAACATCTAACTTCTAAATTTTCAGATTCAGGAAGTGCGGAGTGCCGCTTGGCAGAGTTAACCACTGATAGGCTGAGAGCGATCAGCTGACGCTCTCACTCAATCAGTAGCGCCCCTGCACGGTGGCACTCTGTACTTTCTGAATCTGAAGTAACTGTTGTTAATACTCTTAATGAACACCCTATGTAATCTAACTCTGACATTCACCCCTCTCCAACCTTACTCCCACCTTTACCCTAACCACTTCTAACGTTATCTGTATCCCTGCATGCATTTACACAGCTGGCCACACTCACTGTATTCACAGATTTAATCTCAGTACATTACAGGTAGATCAGCAATATACAACATACATTTATACATAGAAAGTTGTCAAATAGGAATATGTGTTTTCTTTTTTTTTTTTTGATATTTCTAGGCCTGCAATGTCCAGTTATTAAATGTATTATATTTACTTAATCTGCCTTATTATGGGTTGGGGAGCCTGGGGTGCCTTACATTTTTGCACCTATAGGCACCTGACACGTACATCTGACCTTGCTTCTTAACTCTGTACACTATGACTATAGACTAACAATGCTACACTGGGACCTTGCTGCCAGGTGATGGAATCACATGATACAGTAAGAATAGCAAAATAATGAGTCTATCTGCGTTTGGAACAAAAAGTCATATATCAGAAGAAGTTTAACTTTTCAGGTTCGGTGCTTTGCGAAAAGTCCAAGATTCTGGTGGCTGCACACAAATCTTAGAGAAAAATTATGTACTTTTTTATATGGTGTCACTAATTTGATCTGAACATTAGATCACTAAAGAAAAACCAGAGCAGAAAATTCAGTGGCACACACAGTAGAATAAATAGGTACAAGTAAATGCATTAAAAATGGTGAGACTGTTTCATCAAAGATAAATCAGGTAAATCAGGTAAGTAGAGGACATAAACAGTTTGTGTGATGGAAAATGATTTAAAGATTTCTATTAATTTACCATAATCTTGATATTATTAAGAATTAATCTCCACAACTGTGTGCCTTATAAAACTCATAAACTATAAAATAAAGAAAAATCACATTCTGCATCAGGCTATCAAATAGAATTTGTTATATGTGTTTCCATTTTTAATTTGTATTCCAGCTTTGACGATTTAACAAAATAATTGGCCATATAACACATTATCATAAAGTGCAAAAAACAACTTGTGTACTATATAATGTGTCTGTATATTTAGCATACTTCTCATGAAAATACATTTTTTGGCATTGTTAAAAAAAAAAAAAAAGACAGGATTCATGACAGTAACAGATATTTAGGATGTCAAAATTATAGAAGATTGAAAGGTTCACTGGACAGGCACAAAGGTCCTGAGCTTTTAACTCTGTGTCATAGTTCATGTTTGGCACAGATCTCTAGTGACAGAAAATCATTGCAGTTCAGCAGTAGTTTCGTGACCTATGTGAAATAACCTCCTTCATGTGTTTTAGCATCTATGTTAGATTTCACCAGTATTTAACTATTAGAAAATACATTTCATAAGCTCCAATGTATGTGTGATGCTTTAACTACAGATTTTATGTATGTTTTATTTTTATGTGAGATATGCAAAGATTTGGGCCTTAGTGACCAAATAACATATTTTGCGGATTGTCCAAACAAGTCAAAACAAACTCTGCACTGAACAAAAGAAAACGTAACACATTCCAGCAAATTTTGCTGCTACTTGTTACCTTGCTGAATTTACTAGTTTGAAAACAAATAAAATAATGAATGTGTACTAATTTTGGTGTGTCCAGTGCTTTGCAGGAATATACAACAGACAAGAGGTTATCCATAGAGATTGGAATAAAGTTTTTTTTTGCTTACAAGAGAGGAAAGGGTTCTTTACAATAATAACAATAAATATGTAGAATTCTCTACCTAAAGAAACTGTTGTATCAGGTTCTACAGATATTTAAAAAAAACAAAAAACTATTTTTTATGTTTATTTTTTCTGCAAAATCAGAATATTCAAGCACATAATTAATATGTATGTAAATAGTTTGCTGATTCAAGGAGGAATTTAATTGCTAGGGATGCGCAAGGGCAAAAAATTAGGTTTGGTACGGAAATTCGAGTAAGTAAAAAAAATGTGTCTGCAATTCAGACCAATGGCATTCGGTTCAATTCAGCACTTCAGAACTACTGAATGGCATTCGGTTCGGATATTCAGCAGTTTTGGCATGTCATTCGTTTCAGGCATTCGGCAGTTCGTAATGTCGTTCTTTTTGAAAAATAAACATTTGTGGTTTTTTTTCTTAAACAGCAATGTTTTACATTGCATAGTGGACAACAGCACCACCCAGACCACTTAATCTTAAAGAAGTGGTCTGGGTTTAGTTAATAATTAGTAGTGTAAGTTTAGTATATGTACAATTTATAAAATTATATTTTCACTGCACAGATAGCGCAGCCAATCAGGGAGCACTACCAGCATATAACACTTCTGCACACTATATAATCCTTCCCCTGTTACACCATCTTTGTGGAGAGTTTAAGAGCAGAGAGTGAACAGAGTGTGAGAGCAGAGCGTGAGAGCAGAGAAAGCAATTTGTGTGTGAGCAAGAAAGTGAGAGTGTATGAGTGAAAGAAAGCAAAATGAGAGCAGTGTAGGGTCCCCAAGGGAGAGTTGTGGTGGTGGTAGTTGAGTAGTTGTGGGAGATTTGCCCAGGGAGGGTAGTGGTAGGTGTTGTGCCTAATCATTAAATTCATGAAGCACCAATACCAAAAAAGTAATAATCAATATCTAATAAGGTTTATAACGATATTGGCTGGCACACAACCCAGTTCGGGATGAGTATATTGAACAATAGGAAAGAGAAATCCCACAGAGACCAATTTGAAGATAATAATTCACATCACACTTTATTGTCCAGAAAGGGACCTAATTGTCAGGGTACCTGTTGTCTCTACCTCAGATGAGGTGAGACACTTAGACGTTCATCCTCTCAGAGGGGCTGACTCACTCGTTCCTCGCAGTTCTCTCGGTCGTTTACACGCCGGCCGCGAGGGACCCGCTTCCTTTTATGACGCGGCGCTCAGTAGCCGACGTCATGACGACAATCCGTTCCGACCTGTCAATCAAGTCCCGAGCACTCAAAATACAAAAGTATACGGTGAAAAGATAATCTGCACTCTGGTGCTACAATCACCCTAGTGGGCCACAATAAACCACTAGAAAGAACACAAGTGATAAAATAAAGAATAGTGGTGAGAGCACTCAAATAAAAAAACAGATAATATTACCCACTTGTAGGATAACACTAAAAGGGAAAAAAACACAATATAGGGTAATAACGTCAAATTAAATAAAATAAAAAAAAAGGGCAAATTACACTCACAAACGAGGAGCCAATTAGAAGCTGGCCCAAGCTACACGCCTTGAACAGAAGAAAATCTCCCAGAGACTGGAACAGGGACGAATTATAATGGGTGTCTTCCCAGGGTAAGTGCAAAACACAGGAACGCAGGTTGTAGATTGCACACCAAATTTAATATAAATTCTTAAAACAAAACAACTAAAATTGTTGAAACGAAAAAATAATAATAAACTTAAATTAGGAAAGTCCCATAAAACTTCAAATAAATGTCCCAAAACGTCCTCCGGGTCCACCTTACGCGTTTCGGCACAAAGCCTTCATCAGAGGTGCTGTCTTCTGTTCTGGCATGAAGTTCCTTTTAAATCTTATTCTTGGCGCCGTTTTCGCCGATCACCGGCACTTCTCTTCCGGGTTCCGGCGTCAGGACGTCCTGCGTCATCACGTCCTGACGTTGCTACTAGTTTCGGCGAGGATGACGTGTAGGAAACGTCCTCCATTAAAACCAATGTAATTACAACGTAAAACATCAGGAATATTAGAAAAGTCCCTCAAACATCAAATTAATACAGAGGGGGGAAGAGAAGGGAACATATTTAAAAAAAAAAATATTAAATACAACTTCCCTCCACACCTTACATTAAAAATACATATAGTATACATGTTACTAATGAATAAACCTTATCCATAGAAATATAATAAAATCCAAATCATAGAGAGAGGATAAAACAAGAGTAGAATTAGTACACATTGGGTAAAAATATAAAATATTTAACCACTTATGGACCATGGTCCCCAAATAGATAATCAGATGTATTTATTAATTTCAAAATCAATATTTAACCCATTGGGAACCATGGTCTCCATTTCAAACATCCATTTCATCTCAGCATATCCTAGATTATACTCTTTATCTCCCCCTCTCCAATGTGTTGTGATAATATCGATCCCCATAAAATCTATGCCTCTTGGGTCCCCATTGTGTACCTCAGCAAAGTGTTTTGATACGTTATGATTTAAAAATTTGCGTTTTATATTGTAAATATGTTCTCTGATCCGGGTTTTAAGGTTACGTATGGTCTTGCCAATATATTGAAAACCACATTGGCAAGTAAGCAAATAGATTACCCCTTTGCTCGAACAATTCATAAACGTATTAATTTTATATTCTTTTTTAGTAACTAGTGAGGTAAACTGAGAGACTTTTCTATTTTTATTTGTTCTAAAACTACATCCTTGACATATACCACAATAATGGTAGCCTTTACTCCCCTTCAAAAATGATTTGTTTTCTGCTTTTTCTTTATCTAAAAAACTATTTGTTAATAACTGCTTAAAATTATTTGCCCCTCTAAAAATAAACTTCGGTTTAAAACTTAAAAACGGGACTGCATCTGAATCTTCTTTTAAAACATACCAGTGTTTTCTAACTATTTTTTGTAGAGTTCCATTATTTGAGCTAAAATTGAAAATAAAAGGGATCACCTCATTCTGATATTGTCTCTCGTTAGGGTCTGTTTTCTCTTTATATTTTAGTAGAGGCTGTCTGTCTCTTTCCGCGATTTCTTTTTCAATGGTGTCTAAATCCTCTTTAATATACCCTTTCTCAATAAATTTTGTCTTTAAAATTTTGGCCTGGTTAAAAAATTCCTCTTCTTCTGTACAATTTCTCTTAAGTCGCAAAAACTGGCCTTTTGGAATGTTAGTTAACCAAGGTTTAAAATGGCAACTTTTTAAATCTATAAAACTGTTAACATCCACACTCTTAAAAAAAGTTTTACTTTTAATTTTATTATTCTCGATGTAAATTAAAAGATATAAAAAGTTGACACTTTCTCTGCTGATTTCATGTGATAGGTTAATATTAAAGGAATTACAGTTAAGAGTGAGGATAAAATTTTCTAGGGATTCCCTATTCCCTTTCCAAATTATAAAAATATCGTCAATATACCTTTTATAGAGGACCAGATTTGCCCCGTGTTCTGATTGGGAATAAATATATTGTTCTTCCCAAAAAGACATGAAGAGATTTGCATAACTCGGGGCAAATCTGGCCCCATTGCTGTTCCTAAAATCTGTAGGTAAAACTTACTTTCAAACCAGAAAAAATTATTAGTTAAAATGAAATAAATACATTTAATTAAAAACTCTATTTGAATACTGTCCATTTCTCCTGATTTTTCAAGATAAAATTTCACTGCCTCACATCCTCTTTCATGATCTATAATTGTGTACAGACTCTTTACTTCGCACGTTGCCATGATAAAATCCTCCTCCCATATAAAATCATCTAAAATTTGGAGGAGGCTCATGGTATCTTTTAGATAAGCTGGACATCCTATTACTTTTTTTTGGAGGAATCGATCTATATATTGGGATAAAGGGGATAACAGGGACCCTATTCCCGACACAATGGGTCTCCCTGGGGGATTTTCAGTGTCTTTATGTACCTTGGGTAATATGTAGATCACAGGGATTCTAGGGTATTTAATATTTAAAAATGCATACTCCTTTTTTGTTAGAATCCCTGTTTCTACGCCTTCATCTTAAAGCTCTTTATATTTTAATTGAATGTCCGGAAGGGGGTTATGTTTTAATTCTTTGTACGTTTTCTCATCTTCAAGCTGTCTGTTGATTTCTTGTAAATACCTCTTTCTATCCCATACGACCACCCCCCCTCCCTTATCCGCTGGTTTAATAACGATTGATTTGTCTGTTTTTAAATCTTTCATTGCTGTTTTCTCTTTTTTTGTTAGATTCTCTTGAAATTTGCTAATGGATTTTATCTTTTTAATATCTGTACAGCATAGTTTTTCAAAGGTTCTCATTACGTCAGATTTATAGTTAATAGGGTAAAATGAAGATTTTTTCTTAAAATCAGTATGAATAAAAGTATCATTAATATCATTTGTTTTATTTTCAACTGAGTCCTTAAAAAATTTCTTAAGACTTAATTTCCTTAAAAATCTGTTGATATCTAAAAAAGAATTAAACTTATCTAAATTGCAGCTAGGGGCAAATTTAAAACCCTTTTTAAAAATACTCATGTGTGCATCTGTTAATACCTTTTGTGATAAATTAAAAATTCTAAAATTATCACCCTTGTTATCTGCGCTTATTTCCTCCAGAAGTTTTCGTTCCTTCTTTTTTTCTCCCCCTTTTCCCTTACCTCTGTTTCCTCCTCTCCTAACTCCCTTGATCTTTTTAGGGGGGTATGGGTTTTCCCTCTCTCCCTCATTTCTAGGGGTCTCACTCCTAAAAAATCATCTGTATTCCTGTTTTTCAGATGGTCAAATCTGTTCGAAGTCTCAAAGATGTCTTTCTTTTTTGGAGTCCTAATGAATGTTGTCCTATTTTCATTAGTATACCTATCTGTTGGTTTCCTCTGTCTTTTATATCGGACTTCAGTCCATTTGCCTTCTTGAGCATATTGCTTCTGTGGACTTCCTATTTCTCTCCTAGTCTGAGATCTCCATCTCGGTACTACTTCTTGTGTTGGTTTTAAATCAAACTTGGCTCTCCTATTATTAGGACTATTATATCTCCTATCATATTTAACCGTGGAGGTAAATCTCTTTTTTTGATAGTTTTCTTTCTGAGAGGGCCTAATATTTCCACTCTTATAGTCCTCCTGGTCTCGCTGCATTTTTCTCTTTTTATTCTCTATAACCTTGCTTTCAATATTTTTAATTTTTTTAATCATTAGGTCTATGATTTCATTTAATTCGTCCATATCTTTAAAAGGTTCTAACTGGGATTGTATTTCTCTAATAGAAATATCCAGTTGATTCAGGACCTGTGATTTTTGTTCTATCAGAATCCCTATCATGTGTTTTGAGAAAAACTCTAGATAATTATTCCAAATCTGCATAAAAACTGGGTTATCTTGGTCTGATGTAGGTAACTTATCAAACCTAAGACCTCTGGGTGTAATTTGTAAGGAAGTGTACTTTTCAAACATAAATACCTCCCATTTAAGTTTCATCTCTTTGATAAGGAGTTTTTCCAGCTGTAAGCATATAGTGTCTAAATCATTAGATAAAACTCAATTTTTACCAGAAATTTCACCAGAAAATTTCTTATCTAAATCTTTTAACCACCCTGATCTTAATTGACCAATAGACATATTCAGAATTAAATTAACACCGAAAAGTGGCTATATACAGTACACAAAATACAAAAGTATACGGTGAAAAGATAATCTGCACTCTGGTGCTACAATCACCCTAGTGGGCCACAATAAACCACTAGAAAGAACACAAGTGATAAAATAAAGAATAGTGGTGAGAGCACTCAAATAAAAAAACAGATAATATTACCCACTTGTAGGATAACACTAAAAGGGAAAAAAACACAATATAGGGTAATAACGTCAAATTAAATAAAATTAAAAAAAAAGGGCAAATTACACTCACAAACGAGGAGCCAATTAGAAGCTGGCCCAAGCTACACGCCTTGAACAGAATAAAATCTCCCAGAGACTGGAACAGGGACGAATTATAATGGGTGTCTTCCCAGGGTAAGTGCAAAACACAGGAACGCAGGTTGTAGATTGCACACCAAATTTAATATAAATTCTTAAAACAAAACAAACTAAAATTGTTGAAACGGAAAAATAATAATAAACTTAAATTAGGAAAGTCCCATAAAACTTGAAATAAATGTCCCAAAACGTCCTCCGGGTCCACCTAACGCGTTTCGGCACAAAGCCTTCATCAGAGGTGCTGTCTTCTGTTCTGGCATGAAGTTCCTTTTAAATCTTATTCTTGGCGCCGTTTTCGCCGATCACCGGCACTTCTCTTCCGGGTTCCGGCGTCAGGACGTCCTGCGTCATCACGTCCTGACGTTGCTACTAGTTTCGGCGAGGATGACGTGTAGGAAACGTCCTCCATTAAAACCAATGTAATTACAACGTAAAACATCAGGAATATTAGAAAAGTCCCTCAAACATCAAATTAATACAGAGGGGGGAAGAGAAGGGAACATATTTAAATAAAAAATATTAAATACAACTTCCCTCCACACCTTACATTAAAAATACATATAGTATACATGTTACTAATGAATAAACCTTATCCATAGAAATATAATAAAATCCAAATCACAGAGAGAGGATAAAACAAGAGTAGAATTAGTACACATTGGGTAAAAATATAAAATATTTAACCACTTATGGACCATGGTCCCCAAATAGATAATCAGATGTATCACAACACATTGGAGAGGGGGAGATAAAGAGTATAATCTAGGATATGCTGAGATGAAATGGATGTTTGAAATGAAGACCATGGTTCCCAATGGGTTAAATATTGATTTTGAAATTAATAAATACATCTGATTATCTATTTGGGGACCATGGTCCATAAGTGGTTAAATATTTAATATTTTTACCCAATGTGTACTAATTCTACTCTTGTTTTATCCTCTCTCTGTGATTTGGATTTTATTATATTTCTATGGATAAGGTTTATTCATTAGTAACATGTATACTATATGTATTTTTAATGTAAGGTGTGGAGGGAAGTTGTATTTAATATTTTTTATTTAAATATGTTCCCTTCTCTTCCCCCCTCTGTATTAATTTGATGTTTGAGGGACTTTTCTAATATTCCTGATGTTTTACGTTGTAATTACATTGGTTTTAATGGAGGACGTTTCCTACACGTCATCCTCGCCGAAACTAGTAGCAACGTCAGGACGTGATGACGCAGGACGTCCTGACGCCGGAACCCGGAAGAGAAGTGCCGGTGATCGGCGAAAACGGCGCCAAGAATAAGATTTAAAAGGAACTTCATGCCAGAACAGAAGACAGCACCTCTGATGAAGGCTTTGTGCCGAAACGCGTAAGGTGGACCCGGAGGACGTTTTGGGACATTTATTTCAAGTTTTATGGGACTTTCCTAATTTAAGTTTATTATTATTTTTTCGTTTCAACAATTTTAGTTTGTTTTGTTTTAAGAATTTATATTAAATTTGGTGTGCAATCTACAACCTGCGTTCCTGTGCCAAGTCCCGAGCACTAATCAGGACTCGTCGGGGGCGTGATTACCTATCTAGAACCAGGGTATAAAGTAGGGCTTTCTGCATTTGTTCATTGCCCTGTCGTGGTTCTAGCTTGTCTAGTCACTCAGTGCTCTTGTTATCTATTTGTCTCTTTGGTTTTGACCCGGCTTGTTTGTTCTACCCTGCTTACCTCTATTACCCTTTGACTCGGCTTGTCTCTCGCTTATCTGCTCTCTCGTTCCCTCTACCTCGGCTTGTCTCTAGACCATTCTTTGCTTACTCCTTACGTTAGTCCGGCCATTCTAAGGTCCGGTATACGTACCTACCTCCTGTTTGTACTTTGCGTGTTGGATCCCTGTCCCGATCCTGACACTAATACAAAGTAAGCTTAATTCTCATTAATATAGTTGCATGCAGTCACTTCAAAACAGCTTAGTATTTAGATATATCAGCTTAAGTATACATCACCATTAGAGAGGCTTGGTGTATTCGCTGCACACGACTGGGGGAACTAGAGCAGTCAGGCTTGGGAAGACCCTCTCTCCTGGGAACAGCAGAGACCAGCAACACACGTCCGCATTACAGGTGGGTAGTTCTCCAAGTGAGTGCCGAGTTTCCCCCGTCTTTTATACCTTTTACCACGTTTGCAACTTTTCCAAGATCTCTTATCAGTGCAGCCCAGCATGTGTTTGTCACGCACGTTAAATAATTTTTATGGTTGATCATGCCAGTCCAGATCACCCAAGACCCATGCCAAACACATGTGGTACAACTTTCTATCTATGTCCCTCTACTCTTATCTTCCTACACATTGCTGAAGCACGTAAACTCCTTTGGACATATGCTAAACATGCAAACATTTTATGCTGTGTCATAGCTGAATTGCTTAGTGCGACACAAGTGTGGTCTTAGCTATAATTTTTTAATTTGCTCATTAGTGATCAATCAATCATGCTCAACAAAAATTGAATATTATCACAGAAGGGAAGGTAGGAGTTCTAGAGGCAGTGAGCCTAGTGGCACTAGCAGCTCCTGCTGTTTCATTTGCCTCCACTTCAGGTGAAAAAAAGGCAAAACTCTCTCTCCCCCTCTTCCTCCCTTTGTCACCTCCAACGGGGCTTCTGAAGCAGGGGCAGGCAGGGTGATTAACCCCAAAGTAAATCTGGTCTGGATTCCAAAATTACATAGTAAAGACAAAAAGGAATTGGGGGCACAGCTGGAACATGCATTTTGCAGTTACCAAAATACATAATTGTTGGACCCTTGTCTATTTTAATTTACAGGTTACAGGTAGTCTAAAGTATAATTGAAAAGTTAACGTTGAAACTATGGTAAGTTATTGCTGGTGCTCTGTTAAATATTACTTTGTGTTATAATTTTTTATTGGTCAAAGTGTCTCTTGGCACAGAGTATTGGTTTCCACCAGTCTTCCTCTGTTTTAAGGAACATTAACAGATGGTTTTCACAAAATCATATGCAAGCAAGCTAGTTTAAGGCATGCTTGCTTCACTGAACACCAATCAGTGTCAACATATAAAAAGTAAATGTTTCTTTCTCAGACAGGTGTGAAATGTTCTGCTTGTGCCTCTGGCGCTTAACATTTTAAAGTAGTTACATTGCAATATGTTCAAATCTATCCCTGTCTGCTTTGTATAGTGTGTGGATATTTGCAACATAATAGAACATGCATGAATTATAGAATTTGCCTAAAAGTTTATGGAACACTATACTGAAATATAACGTAGTTTGTTTAGACTTAGGAATATTCCTTATTATCACAAAAATTAAATAGAAATAAAATGCAATTAAACATGTCTTTATTCCACTACCGAGACATGCTCCACATTCCATTGAGACCCTCCTCCATCAAGCTTGATCGCTTACAACAAATCCAATGATTCTTACAGAGAAGTAGAGATGTCGCGAACATAAAATTTTCCATTCGCAAACGGCGAACGTGAATTCCGCAAATGTCCGCGAACGGGCGAACCATGCGAACCGTCATAGACTTCAATAGGCAGGCGAATTTTAAAACCCACAGGGACTCTTTCTGGTCACAATAGTGATGGAAAAGTTGTTTCAAGGGGACTAACACCTGGACTGTGGCATGCCAGAGGGGGATCCATGGCAAAACTCCCATGGAAAATTACATAGTTGATGCAGAGTCTGGTTTTAATCCATAAATCACCTAACATTCCTAAATTGTTTGGAATAACGTGCTTTAAAACATCAGGTATGATGTTATATCAATCAGGTAGTGTAAGGGTTACGCCCGCTTCACAGTGACAGACCAAACTCCCCATTTAACGCACCGCAAACAACCGCAAATAGTCCATTTGCACAACCGCAAACTCCCCATTTGCACAAGGTTGGATAACAAACTAGCCATGTCCCGTTCCTTGTCCTCACTGATGTCATTGAGGGTTTCTTCCTCCACCCAGCCACGTACAACATCAAGGGTCCCCGAAAGGTGACAACAAGCCCCCTGGGACGCCTGCTGTGTTTGGTCTTCCACCTCCTTAAAGCCACCTTCCTCCTCTGACTCCTTTTCTTCAGACTCCTCTCTCTGCATTGCCTCTCTCTGCGTTATTATACGGAGTGTTAAATAGTACTATTCCTATCATTTTAATCCCTGTTATGTCCCCTATCAGGGGACGTGTATATGGTATCGATTTTAGGAACCGTGAGATGGAAAAAGATGCTTGGTCGGTCCTCCTACTTCAAATTTGGGGCACTGCGCATGCAATCTAATGTGCCACCAGATAGGAGTGGTGTGTTAAGAAGTACTATTCTTATCAGTTTAATCCCTGTTGCATCCCCCTCTCAGGCCTTTTTTAGTCGAATGTATCGCCCACTGTCAGTCCCTTCGGGATCCATCCCTCATTCATCTTAATAAAGGTGAGGTAATCTAGACTTTTTTGACCTAGGCGACTTCTCTTCTCAGGGACAATACCTCCTGCTGCACTGAAGGTCCTTTCTGACAGGACACTTGAAGCGGGGCAGGCCAGAAGTTCTATCGCAAATTGGGATAGCTCAGGCCACAGGTCAAGCCTGCACACCCAGAAGTCAAGAGGTTCATCGTTCCTCAGAGTTTCGATATCTGCAGTTAAGGCATGGTAGTCTGCTACCTGTCGGTCGAGTCGTTCTCTGAGGGTGGACCCCGAAGGGCTGTGGCGATGCGTAGGACTTAAAAAGCTCCGCATGTCCTCCATCAACAACACGTCTGTAAAGCGTCCTGTCCTTGTTGGCGTGGTCGTGGGAGGAGGAGGATTACTTTCACCTCTTCCCCTGTTAGATTCCCGTTGTGCTGTGACATCACCCTTATACGCTGTGTAATGCATACTTTTTAATTGATTTTGGAACTGCTGCATCCTTTCCGACTTGCGGTAATTTGGTAACATTTCAGGCACTTTCTGCTTATACCGGGGGTCTAGTAGCGTGGACACCCAGTACAGGTCGCTCTCCTTCAGCCTTTTAATATGAGGGTCCCTCAACAGGCACGACAGCATGAAAGACCCCATTTGCACAAGGTTGGATGCCGAGCTACTCATGTCCCGTTCCTCGTCCTCAGTGATCTCACTGAAGGTATGTTCTTCCCCTCAGCCACGTACAACACCACGGGTACCAGATAGGTGACAACAAGCACCCTGGGATGCCTGTTGTGGTTGGTCTTCCTCTTCCTCCTCAAAGCCACATTCCTCCTCTGACTCCTCTTCCTCACAATCCTCTTCCAGCGTTGCCGCAGGTCCAGCAAGCGATACTGATAAGGCTGTTTCTGGTGGTGATGGTGACCACAACTCTTCCTCTTCACGCTCATCTACGGCCTGATCCAGCACTCTTCGCAGGGCACGCTCCAGGAAGAAAACAAATGGTATGATGTCGCTGATGGTGCCTTCGGTGCGACTGACTAGGTTTGTCACCTCCTCAAAAGGACGCATGAGCCTACAGGCATTGCGCATGAGCGTCCAGTACCGTGGCAAAAAAATTCCCAGCTCCGCAGAGGCTGTCCTAGCACCCCGGTCATACAAATAGTCGTTAATGGCTTTTTCTTGTTGGAGCAGGCGGTCGAACATTAGGAGTGTTGAATTCCAACGTGTCGGGCTGTCGCAAATCAAGCGCCACACTGGCATGTTGTTTCACCGCTGGATATCTGAAAAGTGCGCCATGGCCGTGTAGGAACGCCTGAAATGGCCACACACCTTCCTGGCCTGCTTAAGGACGTCCTGTAAGCCTGGGTACTTATGCACAAAGCATTGTACGATCAGATTACACACATGTGCCATGCACGGCACATGGGTCAACTTGCCCAAATTCAATGCCGCCAACAAATTTCTTCCGTTGTCACAAACCACTTTGCCGATCTCCAGTTGGTGTCCAGTTGGAGTCAGCCACTGATCCACCTGTGCGTTCAGGGTGGACAGGAGTGCTGATCCGGTGTGACTCTCTGCTTTCAGGCAAGTCAACCCCAAGACGGCGTGACACTCCGTATCCGGGATGTGGAATAGTACCTGGGGAGCTGGGGGGGTGCCGTTGATGTGGATCAAGATGCAGCAGCAGAAGAGGACTCAGCCGAGGAGGTTATGGAAGAGGATGGAGTAGGAGGAGTAGAGGAGGTGGCAGCAGGCCTGCCTGCAAGTCGTGGCGGTGTCACCAACTCCTCTGCAGAGCCACGCATTCTATGCTTGGCAGCCGTCAGCAGGTTTACCCAATGCGCAGTGTATGTGATATACCTGCCCTGACCATGCTTTGCAGACCAGGTATCAGTGGTCAGATGGACCCTTGCCCCAACACTGTGTGCCAGACATGCCATTACTTCCTTTTGCACAATCGAGTACAGGTTGGGGATTGCCTTTTGTGCAAAGAAATTTCGGCCGGGTACCTTTCACTGCGGTGTCCCAATAGCTACAAATTTTTTGAACGCCTCAGACTCCACCAGCTTGTATGGTAAAAGCTGGCGGGCTAAGAGTTCAGACAAGCCAGCTGTCAGATGCCGGGCAAGGCATTGGCTTCTTACGCTCGAACATGTCCTTGACAGACACCTGACTGTGGGCAGATGAGGCGAGAGACGGAGTGGCGGATGGTTGAGAGGGGGCAAGGAGGACAGCAGTGGTTGATGTGGCTAAAGACCAGGAGGAGGATGGCGGCTTTGAGTTTGTTTGCTGCTTGTACTCATGTGTTGATCCCATAGGTGTTTGTGATGTGCGATCATGTGCCTTCGCAAAGCAGTTGTACCTAGGTGGGTGTTGGACTTCCCACGACTCAGTTTCTTTTGGCACAGGTTGCAAATGGCATCGCTGTTGTCAGAGGCAGACACACACAAAAAAAAGACACACTGCTGAGCTCTGCAATGACGGCATTCTGGTGGTGGCAACAGCTTGCGTTGATTGGCGTGCTGTCTGGCTGACCCCGGGTGCCAATGTATGCTGTCTGACTGTGCCACTAGCTCCTTGCGATCACCTCCCCCTGCTTCCAACTCGTCTCTTCCTCCTCTCTGTCTCCCCATCTGAACTTTCCCCCTGTTCTTCTTCTCTTCTAGCGGGCACCCACGTGACATCCATGGACACATCGTCATCATCAACCGCTTCACTTGTATCTCAGCAAAGGAAGCAGCAGCGGGTACAACATCATCATCATCACACCGTACGTCCATGTGTGTAATGCTGCCTGATGGAGACATATCCCTGTTTTCTACATCCTCTGGCAATAATGGTTGCGCATCACTAATTTCTTCCAACTGATGTGTAAATAACTCCTCTGACAGATCAAGTGAAGCGGCTGTGGTGCTAGTGTTGGTGGTGGCGGCAGGCGGGCGAGTGGTAATTTCAGAGGTGCCAGAAGCTAAGCGTGAGGAGGATGGTGCGTCAAGGTTCCGAGCGGAAGCTGTAGAAGATTGGGTGTCCTGTGTTAGCCAGTCAACTATGTCCTCAGAACTTTTCGAGTTCAGGGTACGTGGCCTCTGAACACTGGGCATTATTCTAGGGCCAAAGGGAATCACAGCACCACGACCACGACGGCCCCTGAGGGGTGGCCTGCCTCTGCCTGTCATTTTTTTTTTCGATCAGTGGTACTATGCGTGCAAGCTACTGTGACAACATATATGAGTGGCACTGTGCACTGGCAGAAGTTGGCAGAGTAGACGCTGTAGGCCTGACACACACGCTTGCAGACAACTAACTGCTATTCAATCTATTACAGTCAAAATTTTTTATTTTTTTTAAATGTACACTACTGTTACACCAGATATGAGTTGCACTGTGTGACACTGTGCCCTGGCAGGCCCTAAAACGCACACGTGTGAAGGAAACTGACTGCTATTATTTCACAGTCAAAATTTCTAGTTTTTTTTTTTTTTATGTACACTACTGTTACACCAGATATGAGTTGCAATGATGTGACACTGTGCCCTGGCAGGCCCTGAAATGCACACGCATGAAGGAAACTGACTGCTATTATTTCACAGTCAAAAAAGTGTTTGTTTTTTTTAAAATGTACACTACTGTTACACCAGATATGAGTTGCACTGGTGTGACACTGTGCCCTGGCAGGTCCTGAAACGCACACGTGTGAAGGAAACTGACTGCTATTATTTCACAGTCAAATTTCTAGTTTTTTTTTTTTTCATGTACACTACTGTTACACCAGATATGAGTTGCACTGGTGTGACACCAGGCTGGAATGTGTCTGCTGACTGTGAGGTACAGGGTCAAAGTTTACTCAATGATGACGAATAGGGGGCGGACCGAACATCGCATATGTTCGCCCGCCATGGCGAACGTGAACAAGCTATGTTCGCCGGGAACTATTCACCAGCGAACTATTCGGAACATCTCTACAGAGAAGCTTTGAATTCTAGACTTCATGCATGAGCATGGTGTATGCAATCATGAGGGGTGAACTGTGTGACAGCTCAACTTACGATTTATTTAGGACATGTATGTGTGCTGTCTGCATTGTCTGAAAGCCATTGTCTCTTTAATTTAATGTAAATTATATATTAAATAGTGAGCACACTAAACACAATATAAGGCTATAGTATTTGTTATAAAACAAGCATAGCTGAAAAAAAAATGAGTTTATTCTAGAAGTCAATCTCCCTGTCATTGACTAGCATGGTTTTATTGCAGTGTATTAACCAAGTCTTCACTCATCACCAATACTTCCATTTGTTATCCTTTGAGAGTATTCTACTCTGTGTTATATATTAATAATAAATGTAATATCCCTTTGACACCTCTAACATATGACTTTATTCTCTTGTCCCGATAAATATATGTCTAGCACTACTAGGGCTTTCTACCCAATATTGTAATACAGCACAACCATTAGAATCAGCCCTAATACATATTACAGAAGAACAAAGTGTTATAGATTTGCAACACGTTAATAATACTCAAACATTCCATCTATGTAATAATCTCGGAATTGTGTGTGTGCTGCATGAGTGTTGTGTGTGGTTGGTGTGTGAGACTTAGTCTAATGTTTTATAAGTCTCATATATTTAAGGGAATCTGTTTCCATATTATAACTAGCTAGTCTAAATGGCATGTAAATTTGTCCAGGAGGGGGGAGAAAACAGGGAGGGGGGAGGTGAGGAGAACAGGGGTGGGTGAGGAGAACACAGGAAGTGGGTAGGTGATGAGAACACGGGGAGGTGAGGAGAACCCAGGGAGGGGGAGGTGAGGAGAACACAGGGAAGGGGAAGGTGAGGAGAACATTGGGGGGGGGAGGTGAGGAGAACACAGGGAGGGGGGAGTTGAGGAGAACACAAGGAGGGGGGAGGTGAGGAGAACACAGGGAAGGGGGAGGTGAGGAGAACATGGGGGGAGGTGAGGGGAACACGGGGGAAGTGAGAAGAACACCGGGAGGGGGAGGGGAGGAGAACACAGGGAGGTGGGTGAGGAGAAAACAGGAGGTGAGGAGAACACAAGGAGGGGGAGGTGAGGAGAAAACAATGAGGGGGAGGTGAGGAGAACACAGGTTTGTGAGGAGAACACAGGGAAGGGGGCGGTGAGGAGAACACAGGGAGGGGATACGTGATGAGAACACGGGGGAGGTGGTGAGAACACAGGGAGGGGGAGTTGAGGAGAACACAGGGGGGAGGTGAGGAGAACACGGGGGGAGGTGAGGAGAACACAGGGAGGTGGGTGAGGAGAAAACAGGGCGTGACGAGAACACAAGGAGGGGGAGGTGAGGAGAAAACAGGGAGGGGGAGATGAGGAGAAGACGGGGGTGAGGAGAGCACGGGGGGTGAGCAGAACACATGGAGGGGGGAGGAGAACACATGAAGGGGGGAGTAGAAAACATGGAGGGGGGAGAACACATGGAGGGGGGAGGTGAGGAGAACATGGGGGGAGGTGAGGAGAACACAGGGAGGTGGGTGAGGAGAAAACAAAGGGTGAAGAGAACACAAGGAGTGGGAGGTGAGGAGTAAACAGGGAGGGGGTAGGTGGAGATGAGGAGAATACAGGGGGGTGAGGAGAACACAGGGGGGTGAGGAAAACACATGGAGGGGGAGGAGAACACAGAGAGGGTGAGGAGAACACATGGAGGGGGGAGGTGAGGAGAACATTGGGAGGGGGAGGTGAGGAGAACACGGGGGTGAGGAAAACACGGGGGGAGTGAGGAGAAGGTGGGAGTTGGTTGAGGAGAGACAACTAAGGGAGGGTGGAGGGAAAGCAGAGACCATTAAGGGAGGGTGGGGGGTGGAGAGAGGAGAGACCACTAATGGAAAGGAGGGGGAGAGGAGAGACCACTAATGGAAAGGGGGGGCAGAGAAAAACAACATGCTTTCCTTACACACAGAGAAACACACAATGCATCCATTACACACACACACAATGCAACCATTACACATAAAGACAATGCATCCTTTGCACACACACACAGAAACACAATGCATCTCTTACACACACTCAATTCACCCCTTACAGACAGACACACTGCATACCTTACATACACAGAAACGCACTTTGCATCCCTTATGCATACAAACACAGATTCACACAATGCATCCCTTACACACAACCAGAAACACACAATACATCCCTTATAAACAAACACACACTGCTTTCTATCCCTTACGCAAAAACATACTGCTTCCACTACACACAAACACACTGCATTACCTACACAAACTGGTATCCCTAAATACTACATTCCATAAGCACACACATTAGATCCTCTACAATAACACATAACACATCCCCTACACACTCCATGGGTGGAAAATGTCGGAGAACTTATGGGTGGGCCTTATGGGCATACTCACCATCAGGCCCTAGGGCCCAGACCTTGAGCTGTGTAAGGGACCGCCCCCCCAAAATGGAGCTGCTTCCCATTCTCCCAGAACATTGAATTTTGTGACCACAGTTACAAACAGCCTCCAGAGATCCTGTTCTACACCAGACCAATGGAGCCAAACTGCAGCCAGAGCCCATCACCATCATCATCTGGTTGTAAGTAGGCGACACTAATATCTAGTTTACCTCACATTAAAGGGACAAATCTTAAGCAAGTGGAATGTGATGAGGAAAATGTGGAAGCTTTATGGGTAAATATCTGCATGGGGGAAAAGAAGGAAAATAAACCATTGGTTGGGATATGTTATAAACCACCTAATGTTAATATTGATGAGGAACAACAGCTGTTTGAGCAAAGTGAGAAAGCTGCACATCTGAGTACCACTTTAATTATTGGAGATTTTAATTACCCAGACATAAATTGGGACAGACAGACTAGTAGCTCAGCAAAGGGAATTACATTTCTAAACACCTTCATGTCACAACTTGTAAAAGCACCAATTACTCTTTTGACCTACTCTTTTGACCAACATTCAAATAGGTGAGTACTTGGGAAATACTGATCACAATATAGTGTCCTTTGAAATAAACTCAAAAAAACAAAAGCACATGGGGTATACTAAAACATATCATTTTAAATAGGCCAATTTCTATAAGTTAAGGGCAGCTTTACAATATATTGACTGGCATAAACTCTTTAGTGAAAAGAACACTGAGGGTAAATGGAACATCTTCCAACAAATATTAGAAAGGTACATTTCTCAGTATGTACCATTGGGTAATAAATATAAAAGAAACAAATTAAAACCAATGTGGCTTAGTAGAGAAGTAAAACAAGAGATTAAAAATAAGAAAAGGGCAGATAAAGCATTTAAATCGGACAAATCAGATGCATCCTATAAAAGATATAAGGAAGCCAATGATGCGTGCAAAAAGGCAATTAGATTTGCTAAACTTCAAAATGAAGAAAATGATAGCCAAAGAGAGCAAAACCAACCCCAAAGCATTCTTTAAGTACATAAAGTCTAAAAAAAAACAAAAAATGAAAGTGTAGGTACACTAAAAACTGAAATGGGGGTGTTAGTTAACCCCTTAAGGACCGCTGACGGTTCAGGACCGTCAGCGGTAAAATGTGCGTTTGGACCGCTGACGGTCCTGAACCGTCATAACGGTCAGGGGCTACTTACCTGATCGCCGTCGGTCCCACGGTCCTCCCGGTCCAGGGGGACTGCCTGTCTGCCCGGGCAGTCCCCCCTCGGCAGATCAGGACCCCACGGCCATGTGATCACTCGATCACATGACCGCAATAGAGGTCCATGTGTCTGCCTGCAGGGGGACTGTCTGTGCTGACAGGCAGTCTCCCTGCAAGTGTAAAATTCAAAATAAAGTGTAAAAAAAAAAACAATCAGTGTAAAAAAAATAATAATATGTGTATATATATATATATATATGATATATATACATGTATTATATCTATATATACACCTATATATAATATATGTATATATATCATATATATAATGTCATACTAAGTGTATTTTTTATATTTATATATACGTATATTAATATAAAAATACACTTATATTTATATTACACACGAATATATACAATATATATAATAACTATATATATGGTATATATATATTATTATAAAATACAAATAATATGTTAATAAAAATAAATAACAAAAAATAAAAATAATTTTTAATAATTAAAAAAAAATTATATATATATATATATGCAATTTTATTCTAACAGTATTTTGATATTGATATATATATATTTATATCAAAATACACTTAGAATGTAATGATATATATATATCTATGTATAAATAAATAAAAATAATACGAAATATACATATGTCCACATACATAATTACATAAATAATTTCATAAATATACACGTAGACGTCAAATATATAAATATGTATATATATTAAAATTCTATGTGCATATTTATGTAATATTTTTACCTAATTAAGTAATTTTATTGATTGCAATTTGAGGGACCTGCCTGCCAACCCAGGCCAAAAGTCCAGATAATTTAATTTACTAGCACTGTGTTTAACCCTGTAACTTTCTATGACACCCTAAATCCTGTACATGGGGGTACTGTTTTACTCGGGAGACTTCGCTGAACACAAATATTAGTGTTTCAAAACAGTAAAACATATCACAGTGATGATATTGTCAGTGAAAGTGAAGTTTTTTGCATTTTTCACACACAAACAGCTCTTTCACTGAGGATATTATTGCTGTGATATATTTTACTGTTCTGATACACTAATATTTGTGTTCAGCGAAGTTTACTGAGTATAACAGTACCCCACATGTAGAGGTTTTATAGTGTTTGTGAAAGTTACAGGGTCAAATATAAGGCTTGATTTTACTTTTTTTTTTTATTGAAATTTATCAGATGTGTTAGGTTGCCTTTGAGAGCGTATGGTAGCCAAGGGATGAGAATTAGCCCCATGATGGCATACCATTTGCAAAAGAAGACAACCCAAGGTATTGCAAATGAGGTATGTTCAGCCTTTTTTAGTAGCCACTTAGTCACAAACACCGGCCAAAGTTAGCGTTTTTTGCATTTTTAACACACAAACAAATATAAATGCTAAATTTGGCCAGTGTTTGTGACTAGGTGGCTACTAAAAAAGACTGGACATACCCCATTTTGAATACACTGGGTTGTCTACTTTAAAAAATATGTACATGTTAGGTGTGTTTCGGGGATTTATGACAGATAACGGTGTAACAATGTCACTATTGATACATTTAAAATATATATATATTGAAACCGCAATTTCCTACTTGTATTTATAGGCCTATAACTTGCAAAAAAAAAGCAATAAAGCATGTAAACACTGGGTGTTTTTAAACTCGGGACAACATTTTTAATCTATTTAGCAGTTTTTTTCATTAGCTTTTGTAGATAAGTAAAAGATTTTTCAAGTAAAAGTCCAAAAACATGTTTTTTTTTTATTTTTCACCATATTTTATTATTTTTTTAAATACAATATATGACATAATATAAATACTGGTATGTAAAGAAAGCCCTTCTTGTCGTGAAAAAAACAATATATAACTTGTATGGGAACCGTAAATGAGAGAGCGGAAAATTACAACTAAACACAAACACCACAAAAGTGTTAAAACTGCTCTGGTCCTTAACGTACAAACATCGCAAAAACAGGCCGGTCCTTAAGGGGTTAATAAAGATCAGGAAAAGGCAGGAATTTTAAATAACTATTTCTCCTCCGTATATATTAAGGAAGAATCCATGGCAATAGATGTGCAAATGATTGCTACTAAAAACTTGCAGAATAATTGTAATTGATTAACTCAAGACAAGGTGCTGCAGCAACTAAAGAGAGTTAATATAAACAAAGCTCCAGGGCCTGACGGTATCCATCCACGAGTACTTAAGGAACTAAGTGTAGAAATAAGTGAACCTCTGTTTTTAATCTTTCAAGATTCTTTTCTTTCATGAAGTGTTCCAGAGCATTGAAGGAAGGCAGATGTGGTTCCTATATTCAAAAAGGGTTCAAAATCCCTGCCTGGAAATTATAGACCTGTGAGCTTAACTTCTGTGGCTGGGAAAATATTTGAAAGGTTATTTAGGGATACTATTCAAGAATTCCTTGAGAAGAACATGGTTATCAGCAAAAATCAGCATGGTTTTATGAAGCACAGGTCATGTCAAACTAACTTGATTGCGTTCTATGAAGAAGTAAGTAGAAGTATAGATCAGGGTGTTGCAGTGGATGTGATCTATTTGTATTTTGCCAAGGCATTTGATATAGTTCCACACAATAGATTACTGTTCAAACTCAAGGAAATCAGTCTAGATGAAAATGCTTGTTCTTGGGTAGAACATTGGCTTAAAAATAGTAGAGTAATAATAGAGTACAAAGAGTTGCCATTAATGGTAAACAATGTGCAATGTCAATCAGCAGTGGCTAAGGCCAGTAAGGAATTGTCATGCATGAAAAAGGGCATTCATTCTCGGGATGACAATATCATTTTGCCTCTTTATAAATCACTGGTAAGACCACATATTGAATACGCTGTGCAATTTTGGGCACCTGTTCTAAAGAAGGATATTATGGCACTAGAAAAAGTGCAGAGGTGGGCTACAAAATGAATAAAAGGAATGGAACATATCAGCTATGAAGAAAGGTTAACAAATTTAAACCTATTTAGTTTAGACAAATGTTGCCTGAGAGGGGATATGATAACATTATACAAATATATTTGGGGCCAATACAAACCATTGTTTGGAAATCTATTCATAAACTGGACTTTACATAGGACACGAGGTTATGCGTTTAGACTGGAAGAAAGAAGATTTTGTCTAAGGCAAATGAAAGTTTTTTTTACTGTAAGAACAATAAGAATGTGGAATTCTCTGCCTGAAGAAGTGGTTTTATCAGAATCAATACAGATGTTCAAACAGCTACTAGATGCATACTTGCAAAAACATAATATTCAAGGATATAATCTTTCAATGTAGGGTAATAACTGCTTGATCCAAGGATACATCTGACTGCCATTCTGGGGTCAATAAGGATTTTTTTCCCTAGCTTGTTGCAAAATTGGAAGTGCTTCAAACTGTTTTTTTGTTTTTGCCTTCTTTTGGATCAACAGCAAAAAACAAATGTGAGGAAGGTTGAACTTGATGGACGCAAGTTTCTTTTCAGCTATGTAACTATGTAACTGTAGGCAGCTAAACAATCTACATGTTCTTCGATTGAATTAAGGACCCGCTTATTACGCGTCCCACTAAAATGTGACATCATGAACCTGGAACTCAGAGGGTTTAAAAACAGAGGCCCTACAGCAGCAAAATACTGACTGAGGAAGCTGATTTTTCACAGTGAAACACATATTAAATGGCAGCAGGGATTCTAAGGACTCACTTATTCATATGTCATTTTATTTTTTTGTGTACAGCTAAATGACTTTTTATGCATGTATTAAGATTATTTTACTCATACACTGATCCAGCTGCCTGTTGTCATCTGCCATTTTCCTGGTTGCTAGTGGGGGTGGTGCTATTCATGGGCTCTTGTCCATGTGAGTTTTTCTAGTTATTCTTCATATACATTTCTGTAATTTTGTGATGCTTGTGCTGATATGCTGTTTGGCTTTTGCATTATGTGCATTATGGCCAAACACTTTGGTTTTATCTTTTCAAAGGACATTGTTCCTGAAGACTTGCTGTTTGTTCAGATGCAATTTGCAAATCTAAGCTGTGCTGCCATGTTATTTTTTAGGGAGAAGAGGCTTAATCTTGGCAACCCTTCCAAACAAATCATACTTTTTTTCTAATTGTACTGTCATTTAACATAATTTATGTTGAAACATAATAGAGCAAAGAAGATAAATAAAGGTCTGGGGAAGAGCTACATGTGTAAGTTTGTCTAGATCTAACCACCATTTAGTCCCCCCCACCTTGCCTCCCTAAATATAATAAGATCTTACTTGCATTTTTGCTGAAAAGACCATGTTTACTACAAAAAAACTGAAGGGAATGATTATACTCACCAGAACAAATACAATAAGATGTAGTTGTTCTGTTGATTATAGTGTTTGCCTTTAAGAGAGGCAATCACGTTCATATTGTAACATTCTAAAGTCTCACATAATTTAGCATTCATTTTTTAATGTTGCAGCCATTTATTGCTGCAACAGCAACACAATTTTTTGTTTGTATCTACAACTGACAGGTTTATATTTTCTATTTCCCAAACATTGGTTTTGTTTTAATATTGTTGGATACGTTTTACCAAGTTTTTTAATGTTATTTAATTAATATTTCAAATGATATATCAAAACATATAACATATATAAAAATATATCAATAAATATCAACATATTAAAAATAATAATTATTTTTCAAGATATAAATTGTTTTAAAAATGTATCCGAAAATAGTACATCATTTGATTTTCAACAACTCTTTGCAAAGATTTTACTTTAAATATAAAAGGATGCCTTTCATATAAAATTATGCTGAAACATCTGTTACACAATTTGATGATTATATTTTCTAAAAGAACAAATTCAACTCTTCAAATATTATGATTTTTAAAAGTACCAGTCCTCTTGTGTCAGACAGAGATGCTGTCCCAAGACATCTTAACTATTCCAACATGGAAACATCTGTTGAAAATGAAAAGGCAGCAAAATAAAACATTGAGGGTCATATTCTGCGTATGTGCATAATTGTGCTTTTTCTTTTCACGGTTATCTTTACCATGACCATTATGATATTTTTCTTCGTAAATAAAATGAACTCAGTAATACACAGGAACATATGACAAGCAGAAGCAATATTTACATGATTTAAGTTGTAATCAAAGTTTGAATATGCACAATAACAAAACTAGACAAACACATGACAGGCAGAGCTAGATAAATAAAAATGTACACTTCTAGCACCTCTCTCAGACCTTTCTTGTTCTTCTTTATCCTCTCTTCCTCAGATATTGTTTCAGACTTGATGAAGAGAGGAAAACTCTAGAAAGCGTCTCTTTTAAATATTTTGCTAATCCAATAGAAAAGGTATCATTGTAAACTGCAATACTCGGATTATTTTTGAATTAAAAAAACTTCATTTTATAGCTGTATATATGATAGGGTTAATTTCTGTTTGGCTAAATCATAAAATTAACAGCATTTGTACATTGCAAGGACATCACATTTGTCATTTAGCACATTACTGTCTTTGTTCTCTTCCATTCTAAGAAGACACTAGCCCTACATCCTCCTATTTTAAGAAGTCTCCAACTAGTAATGCCCTCTAGATAAGTTTTATATCAATGATTTGTTACATGCCCATACCATGATGTAAAAAACGCCAATTTTGGACGGTGTTTATGACTAAGTGGCTACTAAAAAAGACTGGACATACCCCATTTGCAATACCTTGGGTTGTCTACTATTGCAAATGGTATGCCATTATAGGGGTAATTTTCATTCTTGGGCTACCATAGGGTCACAAAGGCAACGTAAGCAATCTGACAAATTTTAATGTGAAAAAAGGAAACACAAGCCTTATATTTGACGCTGTAACTTTTGAAAACACCATAAAACCTGTACATGAGGGGTATTGTTGTACTCGGGAGACTTCGCTGAACACAAATATTTGTGTTTCAAAACAGTAAAAAGTATTGCAGCAATAATATCGTCCGTGTAAGTGCTGTTTGTGAGTGAAAAATGCAAAAAACGTCACTTTTACTGGCGATATCATCGTTGTAATACATTTTACTGTTTTGAAATACTAATATTTGTGTTCAGAGAAGTCTCCCAAGTTAAAAAGAACCCCCCCCCACCCATGTACAGGTTTTATGGTGTCTTGGAAAGTTATAGGGTTAAATATAGTGCTAGCAAATTAAATTCCCTATTCTTTCGGCATGGGTTATCAGGCAGGTCCCGCTAATTGTAATTAATTAGGATACCTAATTATGTAAAAATATTACATACATATATGTGTAGAATTAATATATGTATATATATACATATGTGTATATATACACGTATATATAAATATATATAATTATTTTTTATATTTTTATTTATATATAGGTATATATATAGTGATATATACGTATATATTTATGTATATAGATATATATTATTTTGTTATACGTGTATTTTGATATAAATATATATATTAATATCACAATACAGTTAGAACGAAATAAAACACATCTATATATTTTTTAATTATTTATTTTTAATTATTTTTTTAATTTTAGTTTTTTTACGTATTTACATATTTTTTTTTAGATTATATATAAATATATATATATAACAATGATTATATATATATATTTAATCAGTATCAGTCTACATGTAATTTGATATTAATATATATATATATATATATATATATATATATAATTATATATATATATATATATATATATATATATATATATATATTAATAATAAAATACGCCTAGACAGTGTATGTGTGTGTATGTATATGTGTATATATATATACTTAGATCATATATATATATATATATATATATATATATATATATATATATATATGATCTAAGTATATAATTATAATTTTTTTTACACTTATTTCACTTTTCTTTTTTATTTGATTTCAGCCAGCAGGTGGACTAACTGTCATTACAGTTAGTCCCCCTGCTGGCAATGCCTGAGCCAGCTATACCGGCCATGTGATTGTGAGGTCCTCGCAAGGACCTCACTCTCACATGGCCGGGGGAGCTGCTGGAGGGCGGACGTGCTGCGGGGGGCTCCCTGGGAGTCCCCCCAACCACGATAGCCGGCGTGGGATCGCCGGCGACCGGGTAAGTAAAAAAAAAAAGGAGGGCGTACAATTACGCCCGGCGGCGTTTAGAGCCGCTTAAAAAAGTAATTGTAATTGTACGCCCTCCGGTCTTAAGGAGTTAAACTGAAGTTCGAAAGCTAACTAATCAAATCCAACAAAAACAAAACATTTTCCCATGTACATCCCCATATGTCCACAGTGTCCCTGTTTCAGAAGGACAGTCTCTATTTTGGGCCCAAAATCCCTCTGTCCCTCTTTTCTATGCTAATTCCGCTCATTAGTCTGTGTAAATAATATAGATGGTTTTAAGTTACATTTATTTAGTTGCATTAATTCTTAAATTATTAGTAAGTCACCTAACATTTCTCAGAACAGCCTAGCCACACCCTCACTCACACACCTAAAATTAAAGTGTACCTCTTTGTCCATTTGAAATTTTGGGAGGTATGAATTCCTGCTAAAAATTTGCTCTGTATTTTAAATGCAATTCAGGACAAAGTTTCAAGAAATTACTCTGATTTGTGTTCAGTTCCCCGAGTTTCAGATCAGTGTCTCAATGACGAAACGTGTTGTGGACATTTTGAATACAATACAGTTTTAAATGTCCACAAAGCGTTTCGCCAGCAGGCTTTTTCAAGTGGAAATGCAGAGACAAAAGAAAAAAAGCCTGCCGGCGAAAGGTGTTGTGGACATTTTAAACTTTATTGTATTTTATTAAAAGTATTTTGGTCACTTCCTCACTGGGAGTTGCCATTTTACTTTTTATTTTATTATTTTATTTTACCTATTTTTACCTGGTTTCTGGGTTTTATCCTGTTCCAGTGAGACATTTCTCCAAAGAATCCTAGGTGGGGATTATACCACTCAAGCCCTATACACTGAGCAGTCCGCCTGCTCGTGCAAATGTGAGTAACCACTTTATATTTTATTTTCTGATTTGGCGGAGTTTAAACATAGAACACTATTGCGGTTCCTTTTTTTATTGATTATGACCTTCCCTCGAACAAGACATCACCTCATCTATCGTATAAGTGGGGATTATACCACTGTACGTACTTTACTAGAGCATGTCCATTAGCTCTATAAAACGTGAATATGATCATATAAGACTTTTTTACTAGAATAACACCTGATTGTTGAATATATTGCACCATTAGTTGTCTCTTTTATTTCCACATACGGAGTGTAAGAACATCTTCAAGTTACAGAGATGTTATCCCATATTCTACATTTTCGTTGGCTTCTACATACAGTCCCCCAAAAGACATTCCTGAACTCTATTACTGGATTTCAATCCCTTAAGACTATACTACCAATTTTATCTATTTTACTTTCTATTACTGGTGCCGTCTATCTACTACCTTTATGCTATTGCTTTGTCTACTTGTAAGACCTTCTGAGGGAGACTTACTACCCTGGTGTGCTGCCCAATCATCTGTTTTATCTGTACCAATACCCTGAGCACTGACCCATCTCTACCATTTTTTACCTTTGAAATATATATTAAATAGCCAGGTTTTCTAATACTTCTACTACTTCATATTGACCTCAGCTTTTGACTTAGTTAATCCTGACCTCTGGCATCCCTTGACCCGGCTACACTTCGTTGATCCTGACCTCTGGCATCCTTTGACTTTGGCTATCCCTTGACTATCCTGCTGTCTGTTTCCTTGTCTGTAATGTAACTAGGAGCTTTATCTTGCACAGTCCCCGTGCACTGATTCACAGTCCAGGTGGTTCCCTATCTGGTCACCTTGGACTGTGTCTATTTGCAAGGGTCAGCAACATATCTGCACTACAGACTCCCATCTCAGGTAAGATCCTGACAAAGATCTTGTATCGCCCTGAGTTCCTCCATCCGGTGAACCACATTTTAAGTGGAGTGGTTACTGCCTCCTGAAATGAGAACTAACTTGTTTTGCTATGTTCAGAATTCTTATGGTAATTGACTTCTTGTAGCTGGACCTAGGTATGGGCGTGTCGTATAGGAGCATTGCGGCTGTATCTAAGGAGGATGGACTGTTGGAGAATATGTCCAGAATAGACAGATCGCCTCACAATCCAACCATATGTGTAGCACGGTTCTCTCCTCTTTTCCACATCTCAAGCAGTAGGTTAGGGTGGGGTGAGCTGAGCTGGGTTAATGGTATTAAGTACGGCTGGGGTTTGGTACCAATTTGTTAGTATTTTATAGGCTGTTTCCTGTGTTTTGCTAAAATCCGAACAATTGTGCATAAGGTAGCACATCTTTTCCCATTCCTTGTCAGTGAAGGTCCTGCCTAATGCAGTTTCCCACTTCCCCATGAATGTTGGTTTTACTTTCCTGATTTCCCTTTGCACATGGAGCATAGAAATGACACCCCATGAGGCAAAGGACCTGGGTTCATGCACAGCTTTTCAAACGTGATAGGTTAGCGGGTCAGCATTCGCCCTTTAGGGAGGGTGTTAACAAAGCAATTACTATTAAATTAAATCAGAACGTGCATAATCAGAGGGCATACACATATACAGCCCCGGTGCCAGTAAATGGCTTAAATGGAAGGGAGCAAGTCCCAATTGGGCTGCCCGAAAGGTAAATCCCAAGATGTTTTCAATTTACAGTTTAAATGATGCTTTGTCAATATAAAGGTATGCAACGCATCATGGGAGTCTGGGGATCTTCCTACTGGGCACCCCTTCCCTAGAGGAAAACAAAAAGAAAGAGAGCTCTCCATAGAAAAAGGAGTACCTTCAATCTAATATGTCCTGCACTACTTATGCTGTAGAGCAGGGTTCCTGACCCAGTCCTCAAGTACCCCCTACCAGTCCAGGATTTAGGGATTACCTTGCTGTGTCTAAAGTGTTTTTTTTTTCTTTCTAAAAACATCTCAGACTCAACTGGGTAATCCCTAAATCCTGGACTGTTAGGGTCTTCTTGAGGACTGGGTTGGGAACCACTGCTGTAGAGGACAAGAATCCTGGTCACCATAGGTCAAAAAGTTATCTTCCAGAATGTTGCAGGGTACTTGTGGCATTACTGTCTGAGTTTAGAGATTCACAGCTGAGTAGTGCTATCCTCAGAGCTTGGGTAAAGCCACAGATCTATAACAAAAGCATACAATTAACTCTTCAGTCCTGCCACATGAAATGCAGTACTCCTTTGTAAACTGCACTAGTCCCACACAATGTTATTCCTTAGTTGTCCACATTGGTTTGTGCTGCACAGCATTAACCTGTCACGTGTCAGTAGGGATTAACCTATAAAGTTCCAATGCCCAGTTGGTATTTTTTACTGTGTCTTTGGTGATTAATATGTTATATACACATATCCAGATGTTTGTTTAAGTTGAAACTCTTATCTTTAGTCACAATTACTTTCAGAGATTCTGGATTACCGTATATACTCGAGTATAAGCCGACCCGAGGCCCCTAATGTTACCCCACAAAACTGGGAAAACTTATTGACTCGAGTATAAGACTAGGGTGGGAAGTAGCTACTGGTACATTTCTAAATAAAATGAGATCCTAAAAAAATTATATTAATTGAATATTTATTTACAGTGTGTGTATATAATGAATGCAGTGTGTGCGTATGAATGCAGTGTGTGCGTATGAGTGCAGTGTGTGTATGAGAGTGCAGTGTGTGTGTATGAATGAAGTGTGAGTGTGAGTGTGTGTGATGCAGTGTGTGTTTGTGTATGTGTTGGTGGGGGGTGGGCATATTGATTATTGTTATTTTTTTTAATTATTACTTTAATCATTTTTTTTTTCTTATATTATTATTTATTTTATTAATTATTATTTTATTATTATGTATATATTTATTTTTTATTATCTGCCTTTACACATGCGTGCCTTATGTATATTTTATACTACCTTTTTTGAAATTTTATTATTGCAATTTTAGTATGACAGCTGGAACTCTAGAAAGGGTTTCACCTGTTTTAGAGCGCAACACACAAGAGCACATACATACACAATGCAAAATACACCCATATTTGTAGTTGACTTCTTATAGTGAAGCAAAGGATTATTCATTAACTGATCTAAATAAGGTATTGCTTTAATATTTTTTCATAAGCTTTTCAAACTATTTCATATTTATGGATTTACTTTGCAGCACTGGTGTTCAGTGTCTCAATGCTATGCATGGGGGCACTAAACACTCCATATAGAAATGCATTGATTCAATGCATATCTAGGAGGAGATGCTGATTGGCACAGTATAATGTTTTGTAGTACATGCGCAATGGTTTCCCAAAGTTTTCCAAAAAAACATTAGATTGGCTGTCATTATTAAAATTGATGACCTCAGTCACGGAGCCACTGCAAGAATGGTGCAGTGGGGGAAATTAAGATAAGGTTAAAAACAACTGCAATCTAAGGGAGGATGGGGACCGAACTCTTTTATTTAACACTATAGTGTCAAGAATACATGTTCGTATTCATGACACTGTAGTGTTCCTTTAAGTTTGCAGATACATTTAATTTAATAGATTCTGTTAAGTTTGTGTAAGGTCAAGAAATTCTAAATAAATTGAGTAATTGTTAAAATACGCATTATATGTGCTGACTTTCCAATAACAAACTAATTAATTCAAAAAAGCAATAAAACCCATAGAATGTCTGTTATCGTAATAGTATCCAAATGAGATAGTGGCAAAGTGTTCCCAGAATGAATCCCAAATGAATTTTAAATGATTTAAGAGAGTAAAGGGTATGTTTCAGCAATGACATGCAAGTAATTAGACATGCACGTCCTCTGTATCTTTGCTTTTATAAGTACTAGTCCAAACACAGCTCACTATGTCTTCCAATAATTTTGGAGATTGATTGTCTAAAAACAATTTTGTTTCAAACTAATTCTCTATATGCTTTCTTTACTTTCTATGTAGAATAGTCCTTTGGGACTCAGTGAGTTATATACAAAGTTTGTAGGTTCTTTAAAGGGTTACTGCAAGCATCATGACCACTCAAGTGATTTGAAATGGTTATGGTGCTTAGCTTACCTTATTACAGCCGTACACCCTGAAATGCTGCACATGCAGAGTTTACCAGAGCTTAACCCTTTTGCTGCTGGAAGTGTCACTACATCTACAACAATGTCACTGGGGTGTTATTAACCAGCTCAGAATAAGAGCTCCAGGTTGGGTAATATCAATTCTGCACATATGTTTATATGTCGAATGTTATTGATTGGCTTAGAGCATTCAGCTGACACTCTCAGTCAATGAATGGCAAAGAGATAAGTATCCATCTTCTTTCTTCAGCATTGCAGAAGCCAGATGAGGCAAGGAACCTGGTGGGAACCCAGTTAAGATTGCATACCAGTGACAAATGGTTTGTCCCATTACAAGGGAACAGCTCTTGGCATCATAACCACTTTTATGCTGACTGCTATAATGGTTATGATACTTGGATTAACCCTTTATTCACACTGACTTGACATCTGGTTAGGTTTGGGTAAAATAATATAGGATAGGTCAGCTCAATACAGCAAAGTTTTGGTACCCAAAAAAATATTGGGAAAGTAATTTTGGCAGCCAAAAAAAAACAGGACTGAGCGGACATGCAAAACTGACTACTGCCTGGCCTAATGAGTTGAGTTGCCAGAATTATATTATATCTGAAATAAAAAAGAATAGAACGTGAGAGATTTAGATTTATAATTATAATATAATTATTATTATATTAATAATAATTATTTTTCTTTTACTATCTTGTATTAGTGAACAATGGGGAGCAGGAGTCCTTTAAAGTTGGAGTAAAGTGGATTTATAAAAATAATAAAAAATAAAGGGACACTATAGTCACCAGAACCACTAGAACTTAAAGCAGCACTGTCATGTCGAATCCCGTTTTTGTTTTTTTTAAACCTCCCTCCCGCCTCCACTACATCCAATTGACCCTTTACAATGGGGGAGACGGGGACCAACTGTCTTCTCCCCCCCGCCCCAACCCTTAAGCAGCGGGTGGGGGCCATAAAGATAATGAGTGGGGGGGGCCTACTGACCTCCCCCCAGGCCCCCACCCCTTGGCGGCGGGTGGGGGCCATAAAGATAATGAGGGGGGGGACCATCTCTCTTTCCCACCCCGGCCCCCACCCAGGGGCGGTGGGTGGGGGCCATAATGATAATGAAGGGGGAGGGGGGACCTACTGTCCTCCCCCCCGGCCCCCACCCCTGGCCGCGGGTGGGGGCCATAAAGATAATGAGGGGGGGACCTTCTCTCCTTCCCACCCTGGCCCCCACCCCTGGGAGGTGGGTGGGGGCCATAATTATAATGAAGTGGGGGACCTACTCTCCTCCCCCCGCCCCCCCCCCTGGGCTGCAGGTGGGGGCCATAATGATAATGAAGAGGGGGGACCTACTGTCCTCCCCCCGGCCCCCACCCCTGGGCGGCGGTTGGGGGCCATAATGATAATGAGGGGAGGGGACACCTACTGTCCTCCCCACGGCTCCCACCCCTGGGCGGCGGGTGGGGGCCCTAAGTCAAATAACCCCCCCCCCCTCCATCAAAGGTGACTAGGGGTCCCCAAGCCCCTAGTCACCCACCCCCCCACCCAAATAAAAAAGCCCCTACCTACCCCCCTCACCCTAAAAAATAGTGAGGGGGAATAAAATTACTACCCTGTAAAGTAAAATTAAACTTACCATTCAACGTCTTCCTTTTTCTAAAATCTTCATTTTTCAGCCCCCAAAAAAGGGCAAATAAAAATCCATTATACCCGTCGAACTTAAAATAAAATAAAAAACCAGAGCACAAAAAAAAACAGACGAAAAAGAAAAAACCCGAGCGCAAAATCTTCACCCATGGAGGGCTCCGCGCAGACTGAGCTCCGCAGGGCGGGGCAAGGCTTATAAAGCCTTGCCCCGCCCTGCAATTAGGCTAAGAACTCTCTGATTGGTGGGTTTAAGCCAATCTGAGTGCTCTTTTTAATTTTACACGGCGTGGGAAAATTCCAAAGAACTTTCCCACGCTGTGTAAAATGACACAGAGCATTGTGATTGGATGGCTTGAAATTCATCCAATCACAGTGCTCTGTGTCATTTTACACAGCGTGGAAAGTACTTTGGAATTTTCCCACGCTGTGTAAAATGACAGAGCACTGTGATTGGATGGATTTCAAGCCATCCAATCACAGTGCTCTGTGTCATTTTACACAGCGTGGGAAAGTTCCTTGGAATTTTCCCACGCTGTGTAAAATGACAAAGAACTCTGATTGGCTTAAACCCACCAATCAGAGTGTTCTTAGCCTAATTGCAGGGCGGGGCAATGCTTTATAAGCCTTCCCCCGCCCTGTGGAGCTCACTCTGCGCGGAGCCCTCCATGGGTGAAAATGGATAATTATTTTTGCGCTCGGGTTTTTTATTTTATTTTACGTTTGACGGGTATAATGGATTTTTATTTGGCCTTTTTTGGGGCTGACCCCTAGTCACCTTTGATGGGGGAGGGGGGGATTTGACTTAGGGCCCCCACCCGCCGCCCAGGGGTGGGGGCGGGGGGGGAGGACAGTAGGTGTCTCCCCCCTCATTATCATTATGGACCCCACCCGCCGCCCAGGGGTGGGGGCCAGAGAGGGGGAGGACAGTAGGTCCCCCCCATTATCATTATGGCCCCCCACCCGCCGCCCAGGGGTGGGGGCCAGAGAGGGGGAGGACAGTAGGTATCCCCCCTCATTATCATTATGGCCCCCACCCGCCGCCCAGAGGGGGAGGACAGTAGGACCCCCCCATTATCATTATGGCCCCCCCACCCGCCGCCCAGGGGTGGGGGCCAGAGAGGGGGAGGACAGTAGGTATCCCCCCTCATTATCATTATGGCCCCCACCCATCGCCCAGAGGGGGAGGACAGTAGGTCCCCCCATTATCATTATGGCCCCACCCGCCACCCACGGGTGGGGGCCGGAGAGGGGGAGGACAGTAGGTCCCCCCCTCATTATCATTATGGCCCCCACCCGCCGCCCAGGGGTGGGCGCCAGGTGGGGGGGAGGACAGTATGTCCCCCTCCCTCATTATCATTATGACCCCAACCCGCCACCCGTGGTAATTAGGGAGTTATCTACTAAGCGGCTGCAAGATGCAGCCACAGCACGAATTGAATCGGAGTTTCATTCATTCGAATGAAATTCCGACATGAACAAAGTGCCGAATTGCGTTCTAAAACAAACGAACATACTGTTCTCATTCAGTTAGAACGCAATTCGGCAGTTTAGTCTAAAATGACAGGAAGCATCGCGGGAACACAGAGGAAAGGTAAGAATTATGGGAAAATTGCTCTGACCAGCGGAAATGAAGCACACTTTGCTGGTCAGAGCTGGTCAAGCGGAGGAATCCTCCATAAGGCAAAGAGTCCCTACTTTGTCTTATGATTTTAAAGAAAACTAAAGAAGACAGGAAGAAAAGAAGAACAGATCCTGAGAGAGGGGGAGAAGAGGAGGAGATGGAGGAAAGGTAAGTTCGGCATGACAGTGCCGTTTTAATTTAGTTGTTCCGGTGAGAATTTTGCAGTAAATGTTGTCATTTTGATTTGTTATGGTTTCTATAGGAAATTTGGAACCTTCTAGGGCTATATCTTTTGTTTGTAACTCCTCCAAAGGGGAGGTGATATAGATCTCCTTTAAGATTGAACTTTAGTAGGGTAGAATGTATGAATTGATTTATTCTTTTCTGACATCTCTGTCGGGATGTTTTTTGGGGGGGCATAGTGATTGCAAAATACTATCTCAAAATGGTCCAAACTACAAAAATCATGGCTGGGAAGAATAAATATTATAAGAGCATGTTTACTTCCAAAATTGGAATATCTTTTTCGCAATTCCCTTTAGAGTTCCAAAGAAGACACTACATTTATTCCATTGCTTATTTGTATCATATGTTTGGGGCGGTAAGAAACCACAGATTTCATTTAAAGTTATGAAGACCAGATTAGCAGAAGGAGGATTATCTTTTCCGAATATATTTTATACTCATGATACAGTGATGTTTTCCCTTTTTTTTTGGAATGGGGAAACAGAAATTCAACAATGAAAGCATGGTATATATATAAAAAAAATATGTGGTACCTTTGACCCTTTCGGCTTTTTTATGGGAAGATAAAAAACTATTCAAAACGTACTTGTTTCTCACATTTTCCAATCTATAGAGCCGATAAATAAATATTTCTTCACCCCAATAACAAATCTCTATAAACACTCCTTTAGAAGTCTTGAAACTTTTTATCCAGGATCTTAATCTGTCTGGTTAGAATTAGACTTGGTAAACATTCCAGACTTATACTGTATCGCTGTGATTAGTACATTTTTGCACCGACAGGAAAGATCAGGTCTATCGAATAAAGAATTTCCTGGCTAATCATGGCAGCATATACAACATGGGTTAGCTCCGCCCCTTATAGCCTATAGGACAGGAAAAATACCACGGTTTTAAAAGGAGGCTCTATTCCTAAGTTCCTCAGTCTTATTCCTGACCTACAGCTCTTAGGATGTGAAAAATTTGCTCCCTTTACTTACGGACATGTATGTTTTTTCTTCATTATTTTATTATTTATTATTTTAGGGTGCCTTTATACTGTGGTACATTATGCAGTTGTGCTTTTATGCTGTGATGCATTTAATCTATGAGGAATGTAGACTGTGATGCATTTAATATAAATAAAACCTTAAGAGACCAGAAAACAGGAGGGAAAACCTCAACCCTGTCACCGACTCTTAGGTGAAAAATGGTCACCTAGACTGGATAAAGAGGGGATAACCCTCAGGAAAATGACACAAAATTAAAGAAAAAACATCCTTAGGTAGTCTAACTAAGGGACCACCATAAGGAAAAGTACCCAGTCCAATTCCGTAAGTATGATAAGGAAAATAAATAACTTTATTAGTAAAAATGTATATATAAAATTCAAATCTAAATAGATAGAGAATTGCCCACCATCAGAACGTAGGAGAAGTGGCTAAAAAATAGCCTACTATGTATATATATAGTCCTTCTAACCAGAAGGGGAAATACTAAATAATGCTGGGATTACTCCTGGAAAACACCCACAGGGGTATATAAATCCAGACTCTATCTAAAGTAGAAAAAACACACAAAAACTAAAACATGGAACCTAATGGTAACCAATCTCAATAGTGAGAGCCAGAGAGAACAGTGGGGAGACCAGGCACAATACAGAGGGTGGCTAAAATAATAGCCTACCATAGAAAGAACTCACTTTCAAAACTCAAAAAGGAGATAAATGCACTGGTACTAGGGCTAAAAAAGCAATGAGAGGGGAGGGGAGTATTAAAGGAGAGAGGTAATAATAGGGTAAATAGATGACGTATATAAAACAATCATGAAACATATATACCTCTCCCCCCACTTGCCAACTCCCAGCAACCGTCTCTGTGCTAAGCCCTATGCTCCTTAGATAACACCTCCGAGGGTGTCCTAATCTTAGCTCAAAGCTAGAGAAACAGTGGAGAGACCAAGCACAAAATAGGCAGTGGCTAAACAGCCTACTAGAGGAAATACTACCTTTCTAAACAGAAAGGAGATTAACTAACTGGTGCTTAGGCTTAGGGTATATTGAAAGGCAGTAAGAGAGTAGTGGGAGAAATAAAGGAGAGAGGTTATATGTAGGACGATAGGTATAAACAAAACAACCATAAGTAATAAACCTCTCCCCACTTGCAAACTCCCAACAAACAATCACTCACTGTACTAAACCCTATGCTCCTAAGAAACACCTTCGAGGGTGTTCTAATCTTGGCTCAAACTAGCAATAGAGAGGGTCCAACAGGTAGAATTAGTATCAGATCATCCGTGCAAGGTGCTCAAATCGTGAGTAAGGTGAAGGCTAAAACCCGACGCGCGTTTCAGCGTGTTCCACACGCCGTCATCAGGGGTAACGCTAGTACGGCCTGCCCGGCCGTCTGTTATATACCCTGCTTATTTTGCCGGTATCGGAGAGTCCACCAATCACCGATCATCCGCCAATGACGCAAACGGGGCGTGTCTAATTGCTCCGTTGCGTGGCTTATTCGGCGATCAGGAGGACTTAGAGCATTGTGGAATTAACCCATAGAGTGCCCAATCGTCATCCAGGGTAAATTCAAAGGATGCAAGCGTTTAATACTGCATCGAAACTTATAAATATACACTGTATATCCGCAGGCCTAACACATCACAAGTAATTTAACAGATATATAGCCAGCTAGATTACATTGTGTTATACCTGTAATGATGTAAAGTAACAACCTTTATCCATTACTGTATCAAATAACATGTATACTGTATATATAGTCAGGCACCAAGTGTGCCAGTAGTGTACACATATCAGTAACGGCATAACCGGTGAAAAAATCAAGTTATGCCTGTGCTGTATCTCTTGCAGAATTAACATTAAGGAATGAATTTAGCAAATATAGCTATATGTATAACCGGCTTAAATATGTTATATTATGCCGGTACTGTAAAGTAACAAACTGTATCTGCTTCCGTTCCCAAAGGCATATGCACTGCATATAGTAATGCACAAATTGTGTGTTTTTAGCCACTTCTCCTACGTTCTGATGGTGGGCAATTCTCTATCTATTTAGATTTGAATTTTATATATACATTTTTACTAATAAAGTTATTTATTTTCCTTATCATACTTACGGAATTGGACTGGGTACTTTTCCTTATGGTGGTCCCTTAGTTAGACTACCTAAGGATGTTTTTTCTTTAATTTTGTGTGATGCATTTAACCCCTTAAGACCTCAGCCAAATGTACAAGTTGTGAACGAAACAAAATGTAAACAAAACCTAGCATTTGCGCTACATGTCTGTCCAATCGTAATTCACCTCTTTCATATTAAATGCACCCCCCCTTATTATATATAATTTTATTCAGGGGAAACAGGGCTTTCATTTAATCTCAAATATTTAGCTAGGAAACATAATTTAATATGAAAAAAATGGGAGAAAATAAGATTTTATTTTTATTTTTTTAGTTCTACATGACATTTTAACTGTCAATGTCATAATACTGTTTGCTTTTACTGCAATAAAATACACATATTTGTATTCAGCAAAGTCTCACGTGTAAAACAGTACCCCCTATGTACAGGTTTTATGGTGTTTTGGGAAGTTACAGGGTCAAATATAGCATGTTACATTTGAAATTAAAATTCGCCAGATTGGTTATGTTGCCTTTGAGACTGTATAGTAGCCCAGGAAATAAATTTACACCCATAATGGCATACCATTTGCAATAGTAGACGACCCAAGGTATTGCAAATGGGGTATGTCCAGTCTTTTTTAGTAGCCATTTGGTCACAAACACTGGCCAAAGTTAGCGTTAGTATTTGTTTGTGTGTGAAAAATGCAAAAAACGCCAATTTTGGCCAGTGTTTGTGACTAAGTGGCTACTAAAAAAGACTGGACATACCCCATTTGCAATACCTTGGGTTGTCTACTATTGCAAATAGTATGCCATCATAGGGGTAATTTTAATTCTTGGGCTACCATGGGGTCATAAAGGCAACGTAAGCAATCTGGCGAATTTTAATGTGAAAAAAATTAAACACAAGCCTTATATTTGACGCTGTAATTTTTGAAAACACCATAAAACCTGTACATGAGGGGTACTGTTGTACTCGGGAGACTTCGCTGAACACAAATATTTGTGTTTCAAAACAGTAAAAAGTATTGCAGCAATAATATCGTCCATGTAAGTGCTGTTTTTGCGTGAAAAATGCAAAAAACGTCACTTTTACTGGCGATATCATCGTTGTAATACATTTTACTGTTTTGAAACACTAATATTTGTGTTCAACGAAGTCTCCCGAGTAAAACAGTACCCCCCATGTACAGGTTTTATGGTGTCTTGGAAAGTTATAGGGTTAAATATAGTGCTAGCAAATTAAATTCCCTATACTTTCGGCATGGGTTGTCAGACAGGTCCCGCTAATTGTAATTAATTTATATATAATTTTTTTAAAATATTTTTATTTATATATAGGTATATATATAGTGATATATACGTATATATTTATGTATATAGATATATATTATTTCGTTCTACGTGTATTTTGATATAAATCTATATATTAATATCACAATACAGTTAGAACGAAATAAAACACATCTATATATTTAATTATTTATTTTTAATTATTTTTTTAATTTTGTTTTTTTACGTATTTACCTAGATTAAGTATTTGCCTAGATTAGGTGTTTTTAAAAAAAACTTTTACAAACTAATAATCTGTCAACATTGAAGTTGCTGTTTAGTAGATAGGAGAGTGCGCTGGATCTTGTGTATTGTTTATTGTATAATATGGCCTCCAGCAGCACCCCATTTAAGCATGTTTAGGTGAGTGCAACCATCCCCCCATGTTTCCTATATATATTTGGGAGTCTAGCCAACTCCTTGGTTTTGCACCCCTCCCTGTTACAGGTGCCTCATCTCAGGTCCCTATTTAGCCTTGTACTGCAGAGACCCTCAGATGGAATTTTTTCCCCAAGTAAGTGGTTAATCTCATAAGAGCAGACATTAGACTGTGAGAGTAGGACCTGCCAAAGATGGGGTACATTGACGTTGTGGCAGGCTTATGCAATGTATGATCATATAATGTAACTAAATCCCCATTTTTTTGCCTAGATTAGGTGTTTTTAAAAAAAAACTTTTACAAACTAATAATCTGTCAACATTGAAGTTGCTGTTTAGTAGATAGGAGAGTGCGCTGGATCTTGTGTATTGTTTATTGTATAATATGGCCTCCAGCAGCACCCCATTTAAGCATGTTTAGGTGAGTGCAACCATCCCCCCATGTTTCCTATGTATGTATATAGATATATATATATATATTTCGTTCTACGTGTATTTTGATATAAATATATATATATTAATATCACAATACAGTTAGAATGAAATAAAACACATCTATATATTTTTTAATATTTTATTTTCAATTATTTTTTTTTTTTTTTTTTTTACGTATTTACATATTTTTTATATTAGATATAAATATATATAACAATAATTATATATATATATATATTTAATCAGTATCAGTCTACGTGTAATTTGATATTAATATATATATATATATATATATATATATATTAATATTAAAATACACCTAGACAGTATGTGTATGTGTGTATATATGTATATATATATATACTTAGATCATATATATATATATATATATATATATATATATATGATCTAAGTATATATATATATATATATATATATATATATATATATTTTACACTTATTTTATTTTATTTTTATTTGATTTCAGCCAGCAGGGGGACTAACTGTCATTACAGTTAGTCCCCCTGCTGGCAATGCAGCAGCCAGCTATACTGGCCATGTGATTGTGAGGTCCTCACAAGGACCTCACTCTCAAATGGCCGGGGGGGCGGACGTGCCGGGTAAGTAAAAAAAAACGGAGGGCGTACATTTACGTCCTGCGGCGTTTAGAGCCGCTTTAAAAAGGACATAAATGTACGCCCTCCGGACTTAAAGGGTTAAGCTGTGATGTCTTTAAACTAGTGCATTATACAGCTGTTCCTTATGCCATAATATCTTTACATTGTGGTACATGATGCAGTTGTGCTTTTACTCTGGGAAGCATTTAAACTGCGGTGCACTTGAAACTGCGGTGCACTTGAAACTGCGGTGCATTTGAAACTGCGGTGCATTTGAAACTGCGGTGCATTTGAAACTGCGGTGCATTTGAAACTTTGGTGCTTTCAGACTGCGGTGCATTTACATCTGCGGTGCATTTACATCTGCGGTGCATTTACATCTGCGGTGCATTTACATCTGCGGTGCATTTGAGTCTGCGGTGCTTTGGATCTGCAGTGCTTTCAAGACTGCAGAGCATTTAAACTGTGATACATTTTGCAGCTGTGCCTTAAGGCTATGATGCCTTTTACACTGAGGCCTTTTTACTACCTTGCAGGCACCTTTACATTGTCTTTTGCTTCCCCTCGGTCCCAGTGATTTTCCCGGTTCCCTGGGGGTTCAGGGGCCATGTATGCTTCAGACAGAGTTCTCTCCCTGGTCTCTAAAGAGCAAACACACTCCGAAAGGGCCCACACCTGCGCAGTTTGTGCCTTAAAGGGCCTAATACAGATGACTTGCATTGTGGGAATACAAGTTGTGGCAGCCATCTTGGATAAGGGCAATTGCCAGAAAGTACCTAAAATGAAGGGAGAATTACAGTAAACATCACAAACTTATTTGGTAAGTATTTGAGGGTGTCCAGACAGGAATAGGTGCTGTCTACACCCAGTTTTTAATCTGTTTCACTGGTTTCTTAATAGAATTTATCAGTGCACTTTTTATACTTTAGTGCTTTGTCACAGGTAATATTTATTAAGCAGTTATCTATTATTTATCTGATGTCTGAATCTACATCAGATTCTGGTTATGAGGGGAAAACGGTGGAAGGAAAACTGTTATGCACTGACTGCCTCCAGAAGGTAGCCCTTTCAGCATGACCTATCACTGTGCAGCCACATGACATTCGGCCATGGCTTACAAACAAAGTTCCAAGGTATTCCAGAGGCTTTAGGAGTATAAAAAGAGGCCAGACCTTATCCTGTGGAAGAAGGCATTTCCAACCCGTGAACTACACAAACTAAGTTTCAAACTTATGGATCAAAAATGGACGCAGATCTGTCCAAATGTATATGCCTGCCAATGCAGGATGTCAGCCAGCTGTAGCTTTCACTGCTGTTTCTTCAACCATGAAAAATATGATTAAGCATCTGAAGGCTACTATGATGAGAGATATTAAGAGCCAAGATTGAAGATGCACTCTGAAGTCTTCAAGTTACAACTGACTTCTTCACAGAAGCTTCCCTACTGGTAAATAGGATATTCTCTTGATCATATGGCTTTACCTATAGCATCTATAGCAGCTAGGAAAGCATTATGGTTCTGTTTCTGGGATGATGACTCATCCTTCAAGTCTGCCCTCTACACCATTCTTTTGAAGGGAAAGGTCTGTTTGGGAAAGCTTTGGCTGAATCCATTGAAAAGGCGATTGAGGGCTACAAGGTATTTGTATCACAGGACTGAAGTTCCAAGAATCCCAGCTCCTCATAGTCTGACCGGAGAACCTCCAGTGACCAGTATTTCTGAGATACATGGAGCTACTGACCCTTCAGGGAATACTCCAGAGGTAACTCATGGCAGTTGGTAAACCTGCCTTTCAAGGCTCTAATGGAGCTATGAAGCAGTCATTTTGCTCTTCAGCAATGAACGGGTCTCCTCCAGTACTAGAAGCCTAATTTTCTGATTAGACAGACCTGGGCTCGTCACATTCTGGAGACTTGGGTGGTATCCATAGTCCAGATTGATATAGACTGGAGTTTTTTCTTCTCGCACAGGAGTCTCTATACCAACAAGAGAATCAAAACCGGTGAATAAAAAGGTAAGCACTGAAGGAATATGTAAGAAGCCTTCTGGACGAAGAGGTGATTTCTTAGGTCCCATAACAAGAGCAGTTCCAGGGACAATATTCGCCTCTCTTCTGGTGCTAAAAGAAAAAGCACATGGAAACCTACACTGGACCCTAAGAAGGGCCAACACAAGGCTGAATGTCAGAGTCTTCAAGATGGAGTCAATCAGATCCATATCTCAAGCAATGTGGAAGGATAATTTCCTTATCTCTCTCTCTCTCTCTCTCTCTATATATATATATATATATATATATATATATATATATCTATATATATATCTATCTATCTATCTATCTCAAGGATGCTTACTATCATTCCAATTGACCTAGATCTTCAGCATTATCTCTGAATTATCTCCAATTCAGTGCCCTACCATTTGGCCTCACTGCAGCTTGAAGAACCTTTTATGTGCTTATAGTGATATTGAGAGTCCAGAAACCCACCTGGTTCCATTATCTGGATGACCTACTTCTGTTAGACTCAGACCCACAGAAGGCAGGCACACAGAGGAAGATAGTTCTTTCAGAAACTCCTGAAGTTTGGCTGCTTGATGTTTATCAAGAAAAGCAGTTTCAAGCCAGTTCAGTGGTTGATATTTCTGGGTGGAAGATGCTATGCTCTGCCTGTTTCCTATCTCAGGAACAGTTGCACAGATTGTGGAGGTTTCTCTCCCAGTTTCTTTAATTTTGCTTGATAACAGCAAGAAATTAAATGCAACTACTAGAACTCCTGACTTCCACCATCAGACTTGTGTGATGGGCCCAATGGCATCTCTGTATTTCTCAATGATTCTACCTATCTTGGTTTAACAAGAGAAAGATTATTGTAGCCAGCCACTGACTATGTCCCCATCAGTGGGGTTACACCTTAGTAGAAAAGAGCTGAAAACACAAGAATATATCTGTGTTTCCAGTGGACAGACCCTCATTGGTCAATTATAAGCTCTGATTCCAGTTTTCGAAGATTGGTTGCACAGTGTTTGGACCATGTTGCACATTATTTCCATTCAATTGTATGGAATTACAAGTCAATGTCAGGGCTCTTCTTTACTTCAGAGGGTTACTGAAGAACAATTGGGTCTAAATTTGCTCAATTTTACGTATCTGTATCCTGTATCTATCTAGATGGGTCTCACAGCTACGTATTGATGGAATTACAGTCCATGGTAATCAGGGCACAGACGAACAACCAGGGGCTCTGAATACAATGGCTGATTACCTGAGCTAAATAACTGTGGACAAGGTGGAATGGCAACCATGCCCCGATGTATCCTCGGGGTTGACGCAGATTTGTCTGATACCCTACGTAGATCTGATGGCCATTTCTTGGAACTACCAGGTCCAGAAGTATTTTCTGGGTTTTACGACCGGAAAGGTCAGGTATACGCTGACTCAAATAAGTAACCAATCAGAGTGTTATGAGTCAAATTACACAGTGTGAGAAAATTCCAAAGAACTTTCCCACGCTGTGTAAAATGACACAGAGCACTCTGATTGGTGGATTTCAAACCAACCAATCAGAGTGCTGTGACAGGTAAATGTAGAGACTTACCTGTCAGTCTCTTCATTTACCTGTCAGAGCACTGTGATTGGATGGCTTAAACCCACCAACCATAGAAACATAGAAACATAGAAACATAGAATGTGACGGCAGATAAGAACCATTCGGCCCATCTAGTCTGCCCAGTTTTCTAAATACTTTCATTAGTCCCTGGCCTTATCTTATAGTTAGGATAGAGAAAAGTGCTAGTGCGCTGAGAAATTTGTATAGAGACACCTATAAAATCATCCAGTGACTCTCCAAATGTAAAATAGTGATTAAAACAGAGACCCAAAAGACAAATATGTGCACCCAAATCACTGACACACATATACTTATAGCCTTATAGCCTGTCAATGTTGGTAGCTGGGTACTGTAATGAGGGAGACAAAAAACAGGGAGGGGGGACAATAGGAGGTACTCCTAGTGCATTAAAGTAAAAATATACATATAAAACACATATATATAAAATCCCTATAGGTAAAAAACTCACAAAAGTAGAGTGGTATAAGCCCCACTCACGGCTATCATGCCCAGGGAGGATCAGCCCCTTGGGTACGTGGGATCCGCAGAAAAAGCTCTTAGTGACCACTGTTATAGACGCAAAAATTTATTGGTATAATAATGAATTCCAAGCAATAAAACATAAAAATGGGTCAGTCCAGCCGCAAGCTCACCACACCAAATCGATCAGAAACAGGGATAGATGTTAAAACGTGAGTCTTTGCTCCTGTTCACTCCTGTTTCGAGGTGCCTCTTGCCGGTAGATGTTTCCCAGTCACTTCCGTGTGCGTCAATGCCGTGGTCACGTGACGCGTTTCGCCCCGCCTCTTGGGGCTTTCTCAAAGAGTTGGGAGACCTGCTACCGTCTATACCTAAAGTCACCTTCCGAGGGGCGCCTAGTTTGAGAAGCACTTTAGTACGGAGTTTTCATAAAGAAAAAATAAGGAGACCACCTGGTATGTTTTTAGGGGAATCGAAAGGTTTTTATAAGTGCAAAATGTGCTACGCATGTAGAACTATTAATAAGGGAGATATTAAGACAGATTTAATGTTCAAGTCAGAAAGGAATAATAAAGAATTTGGCATTAGAGAACATATCAGCTGTCACTCTAATAATGTGATATATCTCCTCCAATGCCCGTGTCACCTACAGTATGTGGGGAGGACTACACGTCCTCTCCATGTTCGTATAAGGGAACACATATATAACATCAAAAGAGGGCTGGAGTGCCATAGTGTCTCTGAACATTTTAAAAATATGCATAATCAGGATCCCAGTGGACTGGAATTTGTGGGGATCAAACGGGTATTTAGAGATTGGAGGGGAGGGGATTTTATTCGTAAGATCGGACAGGAGGAGATGCGCTGGATCTTTTTACTTGATACTTTATCCCCGTCCGGTCTTAATAAGGATTTTGAGTTATGTAATTTTTTATAGAGGTCCCCCCTTTTTCGTAAAGAGATTTTTTATACTCAAGATTTTTTATACTCAAGAAAGAAAGTTTTATTTGTATTTATATGGATATTTATATATCTGTTATTTTTTTCTGTATTATTTTTTTCTGTATGTTTTAGGTAAGATTCGTTTAGGAGATCAACCCCTTTGTTCAAATATGGTATTGCTGCTACAATTGTGTTTTTAAGAGGCAGAGAAGTTTCTATGTATAATGGTAGTATTTGTATGATGTAGGATTATGCTTTATATTGGCTAATAGTAAGTGTTTTAATATGTGTTTTAGAAATAAACTTTTAGTATTCTAAGGGTATATCGGATGTCCCATAATGGAAGGATATTGAACTTTAATTTGAACACTGAGAGACTTAGTGGCCGATTGGATCACGGCCTGAGGGCATCCGATATATATTTCGTATTTTTGTGGGAGGAGAATATTGCTCGTTTGAGAAAGCCCCAAGAGGCGGGGCGAAACGCGTCACGTGACCACGGCATTGACGCACACGGAAGTGACTGGGAAACATCTACCGGCAAGAGGCACCTCGAAACAGGAGTGAACAGGAGCAAAGACTCACGTTTTAACATCTATCCCTGTTTCTGATCGATTTGGTGTGGTGAGCTTGCGGCTGGACTGACCCATTTTTATGTTTTATTGCTTGGAATTCATTATTATACCAATAAATTTTTGCGTCTATAACAGTGGTCACTAAGAGCTTTTTCTGCGGATCCCACGTACCCAAGGGGCTGATCCTCCCTGGGCATGATAGCCGTGAGTGGGGCTTATACCACTCTACTTTTGTGAGTTTTTTACCTATAGGGATTTTATATATATGTGTTTTATATGTATATTTTTACTTTAATGCACTAGGAGTACCTCCTATTGTCCCCCCTCCCTGTTTTTTGTCTCCCTCATTACAGTACCCAGCTACCAACATTGACAGGCTATAAGGCTATAAGTATATGTGTGTCAGTGATTTGGGTGCACATATTTGTCTTTTGGGTCTCTGTTTTAATCACTATTTTACATTTGGAGAGTCACTGGATGATTTTATAGGTGTCTCTATACAAATTTCTCAGCGCACTAGCACTTTTCTCTTTTCTGTATTACGTGGTACCTTTTTACCAGGGTACATTGCTGGTGCTGCTTATTTTATTGTATTGGTATATAATATAATATTTTTTTGTCTATTAGGTTGAATCTTGCGCCAATTTATCTTATTTGTATACTGTGTACTTATAGTTAGGATAGCCTTATGCCTATCCCACGCATGCTTAAACTCCTTTACTGTGTTAACCTCTACCACTTCAGCTGGAAGGCTATTCCATGCATCCACTACCCTCTCAGTAAAGTAATACTTCCTGATATTATTTTTAAACCTTTGTCCCTCTAATTTAAGACTATGTCCTCTTGTTGTGGTAGTTTTTCTTCTTTTAAATATAGTCTCCTCCTTTACTGTGTTGATTCCCTTTATGTATTTAAATGTTTCTATCATATCCCCCCTGTCTCGTCTTTCCTCCATGCTATACATGTTAAGATCCTTTAACCTTTCCTGGTAAGTTTTATCCTGCAATCCATGAACCAGTTTAGTAGCCCTTCTTTGAACTCTCTCTAAGGTATCAATATCCTTCTGAAGATAGGGTCTCCAGTACTGTGTACAGTACTCCAAGTGAGGTCTCACCAGTGTTCTGTACAATGGCATGAGCACTTCCCTCTTTCTACTGCTAATACCTCTCCCTATACAACCAAGCATTCTGCTAGCATTTCCTGCTGCTCTATTACATTGTCTGCCTACCTTTAAGTCATCAGAAATAATCACCCCTAAATCCCTTTCCTCAGATGTTGAGGTTAGGACTCTATCAAATATTCTGTACTCTGCCCTTGGGTTTTTACGTCCAAGATGCATTATCTTGCACTTATCCACATTAAATGTCAGTTGCCACAACTCTGACCATTTTTCTAGTTTACCTAAATCATTTTCCATTTGGCTTATCCCTCCTGGAACATCAACCCTGTTACATATCTTAGTATCATCCGCAAAAAGACACACCTTACCATCAAGACCTTCTGCAATATCACTAATAAAAATATTAAAGAGAATGGGTCCAAGTACAGATCCCTGAGGTACCCCACTGGTGACAAGCCCAAGCTTCGAATATACTCCATTGACTACAACCCTCTGTTGCCTGTCACTCAGGCAACCAGAGTGCTCTGAGCCTAACTGCAGGGCGGGGCAAGGCGGGTGGGGGCCAGGGGGAGGACATTTGGTCCCCCCCTTATTAGTATTTAGGGCCCCCACCCACCGCTCAGGGGTGGAGGCCAGGGGGGAGGACATTAGGTCCCCCCCTTTTTAGTATTTAGAGCCCCCCACCTGCCGCTCAGGGGTGGGGGCCAGGGGGAGGACCTTAGGTCTCCCCCCTTTTTAGTATTTAGGGCCCCCACCCGCCACTCAGGGGTGGGGGCCAGGGGGGAGGACAATAGGTCCCCCCCCCTATTGTTATTTAGATCCCCCCCACACCCGCCGCTCAGGGGTGGGGGCCAGGGGGGAGGACATTAGGTCCCCCCCTTATTAGTATTTAGGGCCCCCACCTACCACTCAGGGGTGGGGGCAAGGGGGGAGGACATTAGGTCCCCCCCCCTTATTCTTGTTAAGGGCCCCCACAGCCGCTCAGGGGTGGGGGGCGGTGGGGAGGACAATAGGTCCTCCCCCCTGTTTTTTACTTTAGGGCCCCCACCCGCTCAGGGAGGAGGGACACTTTTTTTTTTTTTTTAAACAGTGAGCAGCCACAGGCTGCTCACTGTTTAGTAGACATGCCCCTACTTGCGGTATTGCGAGTAGGGGCACAATTTACTAATACTAAGTAATTTTTACTTAGTATTAATAAATTTGGCTGAAAGACCAATTTAGGTCTTTCAGCCTATTGGTAGTGAACTCCCTTATACCATGGGAATTAGGGAGTTATCTACCAAGTGGCTGCAACAAAAGTCCAGAAAAGTCCGGAAATGTGGGAGGGATAATGTATAATAAACACAGGTTACTGGCTATCGGAGGATAATGTATAATAAACACAGGTTGCTGGCTATGGGGGGGGGGATAATGTATAATAAGCACAGGTTACTGGCTATGGGAGGATAATGTATAATAAGCACAGGTTACTGGCTATGGGAGGATAATGTATAATAAACACAGGTTACTGGCTATGGGGGGATAATGTATAATAAACACAGGCCACTGGCTGTGGGGGGGGGGATAATGTATAATAAACACAGGTTACTGGCTGTGGGGGGGATAATGTATAATAAACACAGGTTACCGGCTATGGGGGAGATAATGTATAGTAAGCACAGGTTACTGGCTATGGGGGGATAATGTATAATAAACACAGGTTACTGGTTGTGGGGGATAATGTATAATAAACACTGGTTACTGGCTATGGGAAGATAATGTATAATAAACACTGGTTACTGGCTATGGGAGGATAATGTATAATAAACACAGGTTAATGGCTATGGGGGGGATAATGTATAATAAACACAAAAAAATTAAATAAATGAATGCAGCTTCAGAATGAATCTAAATTGTATGCTGTCTAGGAGGTGGGAGGGTCTGGGAGGGAGGGTCTGCTGCTGATTGGCTGGAATGTGTCTGCTAACTGTGAGGTACAGGGCCAAGGTTTACTCGATGATGACAAATAGGGGGCGGACCAAACATTGCAAATGTTCGCCATCCGTGGCGAACACGCTATGTTCGCCAGGAACTATTCGCCAGCGAACCGTTCGGGACATCACTATTGAGACACACAAAATAAAATAAAACATAAGCTGATGTATATTCAATGAAACACTCATGAAATAGAATTGAAAAAACTGAGAGCCAAACCAGTTTAAAAAATATATATATTATTTATGCACCCTAAATTCGATTGTATCCATGAAGAGAAAGTTTAGCTCAAAACCCTGGTTACTAATACATTGCATGTTTATTTGAATAAACACACACTCAAATCATGTTTGCATTTTCTTAGCATTGCAAAAGTTAAATTACTTAATGAAAAAAAATCCTGGTGATACATTACTGCACAAAATAGCAATAAATCAAGCACCGTTTTACTTTATTGATCAACTGTAGTAAAAGTAAGACAATGTAATTAAAAGGATGGAGAGTGAACTTTCAAATTTACCACACGGCTCTTATGTTAACCACAGTTTAGGTTATATTTTCAAACTGAGAACTGTAAGTGAATATCTCATGAAATCTGTTGTGGAATATAGTCTCACATTTTTTTTACATACATTTACAGAAAATAAATACTAACCCATACTACCTACAGTAAGTGTATTATTGCTGTGTTTAGGATCATATTATGTTCACGTATTCCATAGCACAACCTTATGCTGCATATATAATTGGAAGTTGCTGATTTCCCAGCATGAAGAACCAGTCAATGGAAAAAAAAAAAAAAACGTTGACAGCATTAAGCCATCAGCAGGCAATCTGTAATTATATACAGGGAGTGCAGAATTATTAGGCAAGTTGTATTTTTGAGGATTAATTTTATTATTGAACAACAACCATGTTCTCAATGAACCCAAAAAACTCATTAATATCAAAGCTGAATATTTTTGGAAGTAGTTTTTAGTTTGTTTTTAGTTATAGCTATTTTAGGGGGATATCTGTGTGTGCAGGTGACTATTACTGTGCATAATTATTAGGCAACTTAACAAAAAACAAATATATACCCATTTCAATTATTTATTTTTACCAGTGAAACCAATATAACATCTCAACATTCACAAATATACATTTCTGACATTCAAAAACATAACAAAAACAAACCTTTCTTTGCAAGGACACTCAAAAGCCTGCCATCCATGGATTCTGTCGGTGTTTTGATCTGTTCACCATCAACATTGCGTGCAGCAGCAACCACAGCCTCCCAGACACTGTTCAGAGAGGTGTACTGTTTTCCCTCCTTGTAAATCTCACATTTGATGATGGACCACAGGTTCTCATTGGGGTTCAGATCAGGTGAACAAGGAGGCCATGTCATTAGATTTTCTTCTTTTATACCCTTTCTTGCCAGCCACGCTGTGGAGTACTTGGACGCGTGTGATGGAGCATTGTCCTGCATGAAAATCATGTTTTTCTTGAAGGATGCAGACTTCTTCCTGTACCACTGCTTGAAGAAGGTGTCTTCCAGAAACTGGCAGTAGGACTGGAAGTTGAGCTTGACTCCATCCTCAACCCGAAAAGGCCCCACAAGCTCATCTTTGATGATACCAGCCCAAACCAGTACTCCACATCCACCTTGCTGGCGTCTGAGTCGGACTGGAGCTCTCTGCACTTTACCAATCGAGCCACGGACCCATCCATCTGGCCCATAAAGACTCACTCTCATTTCATCAGTCCATAAAACCTTAGAAAAATCAGTCTTGAGATATTTCTTGGCCCAGTCTTGACGTTTCAGCTTGTGTGTCTTGTTCAGTGGTGGTCGTCTTTCAGCCTTTCTTACCTTGGCCATGTCTCTGAGTATTGCACACCTTGTGCTTTTGGGCACTCCAGTGATGTTGCAGCTCTGAAATATGGCCAAACTGGTGGCAAGTGGCATCTTGGCAGCTGCACGCTTGACTTTTCTCAGTTCATGGGCAGTTATTTTGCGCCTTGGTTTCTCTACACGCTTCTTGCGACCCTGTTGACTATTTTGAATGAAACGCTTGATTGTTCGATGATCACGCTTCAGAAGCGTTGCAATTTTAAGAGTGCTGCATCCCTCTGCAAGATATCTCACTATTTTTGACTTTTCTGAGCCTGTCAAGTCCTTCTTTTGACCCATTTTGCCAAAGGAAAGGAAGTTGCCTAATAATTATGCACACCTGATATAGGGTGTTGATGTCATTAGACCACACCCCTTCTCATTACAGAGATGCACATCACCTAATATGCTTAATTGGTAGTAGGCTTTCGAGTCTATTCAGCTTGGAGTAAGACAACATGCATAAAGAGGATGATGTGGTCAAAATACTCATTTGCCTAATAATTCTGCACTCCCTGTATGTAATAAACATTAAATAAGTACCTGTCTTCCTATCATTTGTAGTGGTTGTAGCAAAAATGAAAACAGGTCACCTGGACCATAACCATAGGGACCCTAGTGCAGGATTACTACCACAAACATATACCATTTTTACAGGAGCGTGAGTTAATAATAATAGTGTGGTGAGTATCACTTGCTTGTATGAAGAATTAATATAATATTACAGATCTCACAAACTGAAAAGTTGCAATAATTTTGCCCAAAACCTTTCAAATACCCTCAGACAAGGAGCAGGGACTGAAGGTAATAAATAAATGGAATGTGACGTTCCTAACTCCTACGTCCATCACTTGTTTGGTGAAATTAGAGCCATTATATACTCTTGCAATCCTAAACATCCATGGATGTTTGTACTATATGTCTGTTTCCATACCCTATGAGAGATGAGTAAGTGAATAAAGTGATGGGAGAAAGGGTCAACTATTCTTCCCCTCGTTTTTGGGTCTCCTGGTTTATTGACTAAGGGAAACTAATTGACTAGCCAAGGGGTCCTAGATCCCTTGGACCAAGTCACGTGCCAACTAATATCTTCATTCCTAGAAGAATGATCATTCCTCTAGCACAGGGGTTCTCAACCTTGTCCTCAAGGACCTCCTACCAGTCCAGGGTTTAGGGATTACCTGGGTGTGTCTAAGGTGTTTAGAAAAAGGAAAAAAAAAACACCTTAGAGTCTAAGGTGTTGTTTTTCCTTTTTCTAAACACCTTAGACACACCCAGGTAATCCCCAAATCCTGGACTGGTAGGGGGTCCTGAGGACTGAGTTGAGAACCCCTGCTCTAGCACTACTGTCAAATTGCCTTTCCTTTAAGTAAGCTTTCATAATGCATTGTGTGCGTGTGTGTCAGTAGTCGTAATAAAAATAGAAAGTTATACTTGAATAACTACATTGAGATACTTAGTAATACTCAGGTGGAATGAATGAAACTACTTTAAAACTCTTTGCAATGTTATGATGATGAGTTCTTTTTTAATGCTTAATAAATCACGAGATCAAGAATATAAATGATATTATGGATTGCAGATATATTCTCTTATGAATACATTGGCTTATTACAAACAGAAAAAAAAATCTTAACATCATAGTTTAATATATATCGCTGAATAGCTGTTACTGTTTTAGATAGGTACATGTAATTTAATGCAGCATTATTGCTAAATATTTGTCACAGATAATAGATCTAGAAAGAGTAGTTTGAAAAGTATCTAAATGCTTTGCATTATATCATCACATTTCAAACCTGTCTTTTCTTAAAGACCGCAACAAGGAAGAATTCTCATAATTTAATATGGCATATGCACTTGCTATTAAGAAATACTGTTTCTTTAACACTCTATCACTGTATGACATTTTAATTTCCCAGTGAATATGATTAATACTACAGGGAAATTATTTATTACAAACACTAATTCAAATGGTGCATCTAACTAAAATTACTGGGCAAAATATACTCATATCCTGCTAATATTTTCCTCAGTTTAATAAATTAAACTTTTGATGATAATTAATATATTTATTCTCTGCCTTGACAGATATAGTGAATAGAAAACCTGCTAGCAATATCTCCTACAGTTCAAAGAGATGCTATTTGAAAATGTAATTATTTTAATGTAATTCAATAATAGTTTTAAATCTATTGTCTGCTTCAGGGTACAATGTATTTTAGAAATGGAATTATTTTTAAAGGGATAGTAAACAATGATTGTCCTTCTGGAAAAAAAAAATGATCTCAAGCAACTTACTGTACAGTACAGAGACTGTGTTCTAAACTGTTTGACAGACTTATTGTCATTTGAAAGTTGACAATACAAGAACAAACAAGACATGTGAACCAGTGTGAATCTCACTGGTAACCTGTAAATACACAACTATTTTTCATGCAATCTTATAAAAAATAACTAAATAAGCTTGGAACAAACAACATCATTTAAAGGTACAATTTATATCAGTACCAAATATTTTAAAGGTAGGGTGCAGGATCTACTCCTCAATGTGCTATATATTAACCAGTCCGCAAATGCCTATAGTGGTCGTTGATAAATGAAGCCACATTCAAATAAATAAAATGGCTAAAATAATTATAGCATAAATAAATGATAGCATAAATTAGCTGGGAGGGAGCAGGAAAAAAAAGAGAAAAAAGGATTCAAAACTATTTTATTGTAATAATGTGGTTTTGGTGTAAAGATCTCATCAACTCCCATGATTCCCTGGCTATCTTTTTAATTGAAAGAATCATGGGAGTTGTAGTTCAGCAACATCTGGGGGGCCGCAGGTTGGACAGCACTGCTTTAGATTTTTTTTTCTCTGTCCCTATATTTGTAAATAAGGGGTTGGTCTACTAAGCGCTGATACTACTGTTTTATGCCAGACTAATTTGTAACTTTTAAACTATAGAAAGTTATTCAATTATTTTAGTGACTGTAGTCCTAATGTATCTAGTACCTTAAGTGGTGTAAATCTCCCTGGCCCTTTTTGTGAATTTATTTTTATTGACAAATTTTCAGTAATTCAGAACAATAATCAAAAAGGTGACGGGACAAACAGGTTTCCAGTAATGTAAGGTGTGTAAACATAAAATTGAGATGTGCAGATGTCCAATAGGGTTCAAGCATGAGAGACATGCAGGCCCCAAAAAGAACTGTAATAAGCCATGAATGCAGGACCACAAGCCATGAAATATTATGACACACTTCAATGCACCACCCTCTCGGTTTGTCACCATTGTACATGTGTAGAGGTCACACTTAGTAGCTGTAGCACACACAAGTCTGAGCATGGGCAGTGCCTGAAAAATATTTTGCTACCACTACTCCTCCCTTCCTCATAATAGTTTGCACAGGGTGAATAGGAAAAAAAAAGAAAAATACTAAAGTGCAGGAGGGTGCTGTGTTATATGAATGAATGGGTAGGTTCATAGTTCAAATTAGTCAAGGAAGAGAAAATAAGAGGGCATAACTTGAATGGTGTGTCCCCCTTGTGTCCCTCCCGTCACATAGGACAAGAGTGTCCATCTTTACTGACTGAATCATGAGTTCTCATCAGCTGTCTTTTCTCCTCTCCTGATTGTCAGTCACCCTTTCTTTGTAGGAGCATCTGGAAGTCAGCAGTTCCTGTGGTCAAAATCCAGTGAGTCCAAATATACCTGAAATTTCCCATCAGCATTTGTCCCGTAATGATCAAAATGTATCTACAGCAAATACAAAATAGAATGTATGCTTATTTTTGTGTGAAGAGTTTCTGTTGCACTGCAATTATAATGATTCAGGGTGGTGCTTCCTATTTAGTGTGCCTCTATCTAATTTTACCTATGTCGTATAATATTTTGTGTTTTATTTGTGCATGTATTCTCATGTGTATGATAGATATACCGTATATACTCGCGTATAAGCCAACCCGAATATAAGCCGAGGCCCCTAATTTTACCCCAAAATACTGGGAAAACTTATTGACTCGAGTATAAGACTAGGGTGGGAAATGCAGCAGCTACTGGTAAATTTCTAAATAAAATTAGATACTAAAAAAAATATATTAATTGAATATTTATTTACAGTGTGTGTATAATGAGTGCAGTGTGTGCGTGCAGAGTGTGAGAATGCAGTGCATGCGTGTGTATGATGGTGGGAGGTGGGCAATTTTATTATTATTTTTTTAATTATTTTGATTTTTTTTTATTATTTCTTATTATTATTTTTTATTTAATTTAATTTTTTTTTTTTTTTTTTATTATATATTTTTTTCGTCCCCCCTCCCTGCTTGATATATGGCAGGGAGGGAGGCTCTCCTTCCCTGGTGGTCCAGTGGCATTGGCAGTTCAGTGGGGGAGAGGGGGGCTGGCAGAGCTGTAACTTACCTCTCCTGCAGCTCCTGTCAGCTCTCTCCTCCTCCGCGCCGGTCCGTGCAGCTCTTCTGTCAGCTCCCACTGTAAGTCTCGCGAGAGCCGCGGCTATCGCGAGATTTACACTGGGAGCTGACCGAGGTGCTGAACGGACCGGCGCGGAGGAGGAGAGAGCTGACAGGAGCTGCAGGAGAGGTAAGTTACAGCTCTGCCAGCCCCCACAGCCCCCAGTCTGTATTATGGCAATGTAAATTGCCATAATACAGACTATTGACTCGAGTATAAGCAATGTGCTGAAAAACTCTGCTTATACTCGAGTATATACGGTACATCTAATTCTGGTATTTAAACTAAATTCCCTACCACTTAATATGTGTGTGTGTGTATATATATATATATATATATATATATATATATATATATATATATATATATATATATATATATATATGTATATATATTTAACACTTAATTAGCTACATGTCTATATGAGATGTTGTTTGCTGGAGTTATATACATCAGGAGTATTGCATATGCTCCATTCTAATAATATACCTCTTGCAAGGAACATTTTTAATTGGGAGTTTAATTAAATCAGAAAATAAGTTTGATGGTAATCACAAGTAGTAAGAATAAAAAAAAATATATGAAAGATTTGATGGCTGAAATTTCTATGTAGTGGTAAAGTTTCAGAGATGATAGCATAGCTTAAAATGCTAACCTATTCAACAGCGCATACTAATTTTATCACATGACAGGAGGCTTCATATTTTGCATAACTTGCATATCTTTACTTTATGACTCCAGCAGCACAAGTCAATCAATAAACTTTAAACTAATCAGTAACAGGCATCACATCCATATATAAAGCTCTGACAGACACATGACTTCCTCTTTCTTTGCTGCTTACCAGCCAAGGCACAGGTCAGAGTATTTTGCTCCAAACTGATTTACTGATATTGCAAATTGTCATTAGTTAATCATTTATTACTTAACATTCAGTTTGCTCCAAACTGGTTTTTATTAATATGCTATGGTCCCTTTAGTTAGATTTCAATGTTAGACGTTCAGTTTTACTCCAAACTGTTTCTGGATATGCATGGCCACTTTAGTTAAACTTTATTAGCTTGTCCTGCAATTTTGGCCTAAACGTTTTTCATTATTTTGCACTTGCCTTGCATTTGGACTTGTATAGTGTGATATTCTCCCCCTGTTACCCTTCCCCCGAATTAACCCTGTATTTTCTGCTTTATTAGCCTGTTTGGTTTTCTGTGGCCGGCACCTTTTCTTTCCTATGCTTTACTCTGGTCTCGCACAGATCGCAGCGTTTTACCATGATCACGTCTTTTTACCGCAATTGCAGCATATTACTGCGAGCACGCTTTTTTTATTCACTGGTGCTGGGACTTCAGGGCAGGTCTCTGGGGGATGGGGTGTCGGGGGGGACTCTGTTCCATACTGGCGGGCCGCGATCGTATCCTCGATCGCGGGCCACATGGCACTTTTGCGTGCGAGCGGCAGCCATCTTGAATCTCGCGGCACTCGCGAGATTCACGTCGGCCATGTCGTTTAGCCAGTTCGTGATTCCCATGAACTGGCAGCTAGATCTGTACTGTTTAAAATCTTTTTCCTGCAAAATAAGTTTTACATGTAAATTTTAACTCCATACTAATACATAATACATACTAATACATGTGGAATAAAGGTTTATGAATGGACTGTTCACTGCTGAGCTCTATACTGTCATATTTCATTGGCATGTGAAATAAAAGTTTTATATGTAACTCTGCATGAATATGTATGTACGGTTCCCTGCTGTGTGCATATAGGGGATGCAGTACTCATGTCTGCTGGCAGTTTGCTCTATTCTGTTCTATACAATTGACATGTTGAATAACAGTTTTATTGTACGTCTGGAGGATTACAAATGTACTGTTCCCTGCTGTGGGCATATAGTGGATGCATTACTCTATCTTCTGGCAGGGAAATTAAATAGAGCTGCTAACTTACTCAGCTCCCTACTCCCACTGGACCACACAACCACTGGATACACCTCCCAGGACACAGTACGCTGGGTGACCCCCAAGCAAATCTGGTTCCTGTCCTAGTGACATATATATACTGGGGTGAACCCACTGAGTGGCAATAAGTGTACTGTTGTACGATCGTGTCTCCCACAGACCGAAAGGGTGTGAATCAACATGTCGATCTTCCCTCAATATCCCCAACCAGCTTCGGGGGAAGAAGTCCTCTCCAATATGCTGGCTAACAACCCATCCGAAAGAGCGGGTGCAACGGCACTAACACCAATGGAAGCTAGAGATACCGACAACATTAGGTCGGACACCTTATCATCTAAACACCATTGCAAGGGCTCCAACGCGGCTTCTCCAAAGGGGAAAGGGAACACTCAGACTTAGCGGGGCCGTCTCTCAGAACGTCCTGTCCATTAATCAGTTCAGGCTCCATCATCAGGGGACGAGGACTTCATCCCTCCCCTTTTCTGGAGATCATGAAAGAATGGAGAGCAGAAGAGTCTCCATCTGTAGAGGTAAAATGACAAGACCCGCCTAGCAAGCAAGGTTTGTCTTTGGCACACTGGACACTCTTGTTTTGACTTATGCACCATCCGACACCCAGGGTCATCTGAATGGGGTTTACCGGAGCACCGGGCACACTTTGCCCACTTCTGGCTCAGGAGGCCTATGGGAAAAGAAGTCCGAGACAAGCTCAGGGTGGAATGCCCACGCCCTCTATGACCGAACAAGATAGTCCTCACCATGGAGCTCGGTATCACTGTGGTGATATTTATGTCCCGATCAGGCCATGGTCCATGTAAAGGTGTAGGAGAAGGACTCAAAACAAGTTAGGATGAAATACTGGACATGATCAGCCCCGGGGGAAAAAAAAGGGCAATATGTAGGTTGGGAAACGCAAGGCAGACAGGTGCACAGAACGGCGCAAAGCAGCCCGATTAAAGATGGATTTCAAACTATTAAAGTTAGGGACGAAAGAGCGAGGACATCAGGCAGACGGACTATTGCTTGGAGAACCATTTATCTCGGCAATGATTTGGTAGTAAGGAAGAAGACAGGAGACGATCGCCCAGTCATCAACCTACGCCAACCCAATGGTTTTGGGGCATACCGACAACTCAAGAAGGAAGGTATCCATCTCTTAGGGGATCTACTCCTTGAAAGGGGTTCGCAAGGTTGGATTTGAAGGGCACTTACCTACAGGTTCACATGGTGCCTCATGAAGTTTCTGAAGCCAGTCACGGCGCACTGAAGATCAAAGGGTATCCGCTGTCGCATGCCTAGACGACTTACTGATCTTTTGCAAATCCAATTCCCGACTACGTTTACAAATGAGATTTTATGTTTACAGTTTCGGGAATTGTTGGGATTCATAGTGATCAGAGAGGAGTCGGTTCGATCCCAGTTCCGAGTGATTCAGTTCCTCTACTTTGGAATAGATTCCACCTTGGACGGTTTACACCTTCCCACATCATTGATAGCGACGATTCGTAAGGACATTCGACCGGTACGGCAGAAAGGCACCATAACCCTTTGACTATTTCCCAGGACCGCTTCACTACCGGGCCAGACAGCGGCTAAAAAAGCTCACTGCCTGAGATCCGGATACACCTATGAAATTGGGATCAATTGGGATAGTACTCATTACTGCAGTAAAGGAGTCAAGCATGGCACCCAGAATGGTTGTCCTTAATTGGGATCATCCTCTGCTCCTTCAGTTTTAACTTGCCTTCAGGCAGATCAAAAAGCAGAACATCATCCATTGATAATGCAGGAGCATTTGGAGTTGGTGGATTGGTGTCTTTTAGGGTAGGCTGGTATGTCAAGGGACTATCGCAACCAACTAGAGACCTATAATGGGACTCATGGACACCAGGTATTCCCCGAAATAACTTGGCATGGAGCACCTGGAGTTCGCTGGTGTAAAGGAAGGTACTGCGATCCCTTTATTACTCCTATCTCCTCGATGCTGAATCTTTATCATACCTTTTCACTACGGGCCGATCAGAACGATGGGACCGTTCCATTAACGGAATAAGTGCAGCTATTTCGACGACGCATAGTATTATTCACGACACACTGGTCGATCAGGAGCCTTTGATATGCCGCTTTCTGCGGGGTATCAAACTGTCCAGAACCATGCGTCAAAGTATCACTGTTGTGGGAATTTGATTTGGTTCCTTTGGAACTAGTCAGATAACACGGACCTATCCCTCCGTCAGCCGTCAGCCATAGTCCCGTTACTTTTAGGTCTTTTCGTTGGTTATCAGATGTACTGGAGTTCGACGTAGATGGTCTTTTCTGTATCACTGGAAGGAATGATTTCTATGGTGTCTCGTAAAACTAAATCTTATCCGCGTCCGTATCTTACCCTGTTCCCGGTGGTTTCCCAGTCTTTGTGCAGTTAAAGCGGTACTTTGTTACATGGAGATCACGACAACCCTTAGATTGTCACATTCAGGAAATCTGCTGGTCTTTTACCAACCATACAAGCCAGTTACCATGAACATTCTGTCTAGATGGGTTCATTGGTTGTTATCGCTAGCGGGGGTGGAGACGTGTTTTGGGTACTCATTCGGTACGAGGCGTGGCTTCTTCTCAGGCCTTCACGGGGGGGGGAGGGGCTCTATATTTTACAGTGATGAATTGGACATGGATAGACTACTTCCGTATATTTATTTTCGTCAACCACACACACAGCCTTCTCGCTCATACCATAGCTTTAAAAATGCAAAATATGAAGCCTCCTGTCATGTGATAAAATTGTAGATTATGCTAACGTAGTGTACCTATAATCTTAATTTTAATGATGACAGGAGGCAAATATTTTCCCTCCCTGTTTCCCTCCCTATACTCTGGAAAATTTCACATTCTGGTTTGTCATTTTCTCAGTGTAATTATAAGGTTTTTGTATTTCAGTATATTTATGGGATGCTTATCTGGTTGACATGTGTTAGATCTGTGTTGATTATTAAGTATACTATGGTTGTTTAACCCCTTAAGGACACATGACATGTTTATTCCAGATGTTTGGTCCTTAAGGGGTTAATGTTTCAGTATATTAACTTAATATTAATATAGATACGTATAGTACTGGATTTAATGTGGACAACAGTTGGTTTCCATCACCTTTCACGTATTTCTGTTCTTTTCAGCGTAATCATCATAGATGGATTCGACAAGATAAAGCTGGAAGGTTTCAAGTTTCGTTTCAAGTTATGTGCTACACATTACTCAGGACTGTTATATTAGACTGTTTTTCGCATCAAAGAAAGAGGAAGTCATGTGTCTGTCAGGGCTTTATATATGGATGTGATGCCTGTTACTAATTGGTTTAAAGTTTATTGATTGACTTGTGCTGCTGGAGGCATAAGGTAAAGAAAGTTACGCAAAATATGAAGCCTCCTGTCCAGTGGCGTACACACACTCCATGGGGCCCCGGTGCGAATCTGATCCATGCTCCCCCCCTCCTACCCTGACCCTCTCCCCCCTGACTGTGGGTCCCTCCCCCCCCCGACACATACAGACAGACAGACACAAACACATTCACACACCCCCGACAGACACATACATACACACATGCAGACACATACATACAGAGACACAGACACACACATACATACACAGCCATACATACAGAGACACATACAGAGACACAGACATACAATCATACACACATACAGAGACACAGACACAAACATACATAAACACATACACACACACACACATACAGAGACAAAGACACAGACAAACATACACACAGAGGCACACACATACAAACAAACACAGAGTCACATACATACGGATACACACACACACAGAGACACACACATACAGAGACACAATGTTTCCTTAAAATCCATGACCATCGGGTGGCCCTGACAGCATGGGCCACCCGATGGACCCCTTAACATGCAGCCCCGGCGGTTTGCCGCGCGGCCCGGGGCTGCAAAGCATGGCAATTGCTACCCGGTCGCGGGGGGGGCCGCAGGGTGGCCGGGCCCCCTTGAGTGCCGGGCCCGGTCGCAGCTGCGACCCCTGCGACCGCGGTACGTACGCCACTGCTCCTGTCATTATTAAAATTAAGATTATAGGTACACTATGTTAGCAGAATCTACAATTTAATTGGAAAAAATATTGACATATTCAAAAAAATTATATCATGCACACATTTTTAGAAAATAATATAAAAAACAAAAACCCATAAAATTGGACTGCCAGGTTTGGCATCTCTACCTGTTAGAGATGCCTCATTCCTGGCCCCTATTTGACCTTGGAGTGCAGAGATTTTGAGGAGGAATAATTTCCTATGTAAGTGGGTTAAACTCATAAGAGCAGGCATTAGGTTACAAAGATAAGACTTGCAAAAAATAGGGTACATTAGCAGTGTAGCTGGATTATGCAATATATGATCATATACTGTACCACCATTATTTTTCGTAAGGTGTTAAAAAAAAAAAAAAAAAAACTATTACATTCTGTGAGCTTTGAAATTGTTGTTTATTGAATGCTAGAGCCGGATCCTGTATGTTGTGTGACTTGACCCCAGCAGCACTCTTATAATGTATGCATGTTCAGGTGAGTGCAGACCCCTTGGTTTCATGTATAAATATTTTGGGGGGTCCAGGCCAACGTTCTTGTTTTGCACCCCTCCCTTTTACAGGTGGCTCATTCTAGGGCAGGCTTATAGAGCATTAAGAGTGTGTTATGTTTAACTTGATGGACTTGAATCGTTTTTAACCAAGACTAATGTGTAACTATGAACCTATATAAAACCATTTTTTTTTTCCTAGGTTAGGTGATGTAAAAAAAAAAAAAAACTATTACATTCTGCAAGATTTAAGATTGCTGTTTAGTTTGAGTGCACTGGATTTTGTGTAATATATATATATATAATCAAGAGGGTTGCATTCACCTGAACATGCGTACATTACATTACAAGGCTAAATACATAATATATAAATAGATTTGTTTTCACTGCTCCTCATTTTTTCCCCCTTTATTCGTTACTTCTTCCCACTTGATCTGTTAACCAAATGGTGGTAAAACAAAATACTTCTATCAGTGTTCTGCAAAATAAATACATACACTGGTCCATTTTGTGTGCCTTTTTGGTTAGTCTGAACTATTTTTTTAAAGCTTTATCAGTGCAGGTCACAGGTTGAATTCCCGGCTGGGTTGTCTCAGCCGTTCATCCTTCCAATGTAGATAAAATGAGTACCATTACATTGGGTGATAGCAACATCACCTGGTTGTTGAGCAAAAAGTGACATCCCCAGGACGTACTGAGAATATCTGAATGTACATTTCCTGGTTAAACACTTAATTATTATTTTTTCAAAACTGCCACATGGACAAAATGTGGAGCATCTAAATTGATTTGACTGCATCTAATTTTTCTGCCATGCATAAGTCTAAACATTGCTAGTCAAGTAAAGAAGATAAAATGTAATTTTCTGCTGTAAAGATGCAGGATTAAAAGGCAACCACTTGAAGGTTCCAGAGCAACAAAATAACAGTTTATCAGAATAAATACCTTTTTATAGTCAAAATGTTTCTAGGTAGACTATTACATGTGAAACTAAGGAGCCATGTTGATTTATTTTAAGGGATGTATCCACTTCCCAATTTAAATTTTGAATTTCCCCTATAGCCTATATATATATATATATATATATATATATATATGAAATGTAAAAATAAATAAATTAAAGGTAGAAATCAATTGCATTGTCAACTGGTGTCATGCAACTCCATGCTGTCACCCTAACAATTTTTTTTTTTTTGCATTTGGAAGTTAGAATAAAAAAGCATACAGAGAAAATAAGAAATTAAGCAATGTTTCTATTTCTCCTCTTTATTTGCTATATTATGCCCTTGCAGTGCTAAACTGTATTGTGATGTAATCTGGTATTTTTTTTTAAATAAATGTAAAATAAAATAGGGTATTGCATAAGAAAAAAACACATGTTAAAGGTAATTTTTATTGGTTTATTTGACAGTATAATTTCCAAAGAAGTGACAGCTCTCCTTGAAGTATTGCTGTCATAATTTTTTTGCAATATCTTGCATATCCATTTTTTTAGATTTAAATATTATGATCTGACAAATATTTCTGTCAAGTTGGTTTACAAATAAATAATTTGAGCACAGTGTAAACTAATGTTTAAAACCAGTAATAAAGTTTCTTTACTTGTGATGTGGTAAATCATAATAATTTTTACAAAATTGTCTTGACATATATTGTGTCAATTTATTTTAACTTCATAAGGTACTGTCCTTTCACACATTTGTTTTTTGTCTACCCACACTAAACCAATTTAAATCAGTCAAAATAAACCTTGATAGATTATAATAAACAGTAGGATATCTTCCATGTTGTGTCTGGTGACATAAATCTAAATGATTGTGTATCCCACAGTATGAGATTCAGAAATAATTTTCACAATTCTTGCTTTCTTTCAGAAAGAAATAATATATATCTCACAGTTTGCTTTTTTTCTGTTTATATTTTTTATTATAAAATATGGTGCGTTTTAAAATTCTGATACTGTTAAGAAACTACAGATAAACTTTCTTTAATTGATTTAGTCTTTTACAAAATACTTTATTCACATCTATTTGCAAACCTTAAACACATTTGGGACAAATGGGAGAAAGACATTAAAATAATTTACTGTTTATGAAATACATAGTTTGTTAACTTCAAATGATATATAACTAAAGTTTTGTACAACATTCTATGTATTTACTAATATGGATGAATCCCCTTTCCTATGTCCAAGTCCCCCCTTCCTTTCCTACCCCGATTAGTATGTTTGACTATTCTTTATTATTTGCTGTAAAACATTATAACTTTAATTAAAGTTATTTGAAAAAGTAGAACATCTGGAGCTTTATTATAAATGATAAAGCAGAACAAATGAATTTGTTCATTATTATATTCTACAATAAAAGTACATTTAAACAAAATTTAAATGAATGTACTGCAAATACGGGATTAGTAATTGATGTTTTTTTTTAAAAATGTTTGACTTTTTTTTCACATGCACAAACCTCTGATTAGCCTTGATAAAAGTATAAAGAAATGACCCTGATCAAAAGTTTACATATCCTTGAATGTTTGGTGACACACACACACAGGTTAAAATGTCAATTAAAGGTTCATTTCCCATGCCTGTGGCATTTTAAATTGCAATTAGTGTCTATGTATAAATAGTCAATTAGTTTTTTTAGCTCTCCTGTGGATGCACTGTTACTGTAGATACTGAGCCATTGGGAGCAGAAAAGAACTGTCGTAAAACCTGCGTAAAAAACTAATGGAACTTTATAAAGATAGAAAGATATAAAAAGAAATCAAAAAACCTTAAAAATGCCAGTCAATACTGTGCAATCACTTATTGAGAAGTGGAAAATTCAGGGATCTCTTGATACCAAGCCAAGATCAGGTAGACCAAGAAAGGTTTTAGCCTCAACAACCAGAATACATTTTGGGATAAAAAGAAAAACCCACAGGTAACCACAAGAGAATTACAGGCTGCTCTGGAAAAATACTGCATGTTTTTTTGCAAGGAGCACAATATGACGATTCTTGAACAAAAATGAGCTGCATGGTCCAGTTGCCAGAAAGAAGCCTTTACTGTGCCAATGTCACAAAAAAGCACAGTTACAATACGCCCAACAACACCTTGACACACCTGCAGCTTCTGGCGCACTGTAACTTGGAATGATGAGACCAAAATAGAGCTTTCTGGTCACAACCATAAGCGCTATGTTTTGAGAGGGGTCAACAAGGCCTATAGTGAAAAGAATACCATCCCCACTGTGAAGCATGGTGGTGGCTCACTGATGTTTTCAGGGTGTGAGAGCTCTAAAGTCATGGGGAATCTTGTGAAAATTGATGGCAAGATGAATGATCAGCCAAGATCAGCCTCACCCACATGGTGACACAATAATGGGCCTGGGATGTCTAGGAGTAGGGAACCCTGACTTACCATATCTCACTCACACTCGTTTAATTGTGCCATTTATGGCCCTGGTCCGGTTTCACAGTGCCATATATAGCAAGCTTCTGTACCGCAAGCACACACACCCCCCTGAAACCCCCTTGGTTAGGTGCACCACCTCCACCGAGAGGTCCACCACGCATAATGGCAGACACCCCCCTCTCACAAGGAGGGCAACACACACAAACAGCACTCACCTGCTGAATATCGCTTGCCTTCAACCTAGGTCTACCCCACAGAACTGTACATGTTTCTAAGCCAGATCACACGAGAGCCAACACAAATGGCCCGCACATCCCTGCACTCCCCTTGGAACATGCACTTCTAGCCCCACCCTCCCTAGGCTTAAATGGAAAACACAAGTGTATTTACTTATCATGATCATTAGAAGATCACTAGGGACACACTCATGATATAAAAAAAATGTGCATAACCACAATCACACTATATGTTTAATGCTTGTTATGTAACACCGTTGATATGCTAAAGTGATATAAATGCATCTATGTTACGCAATGCACCCCAAAATAAAAAAAAATAAACTCATATATGGCAAATTGTTAGATTTTATTTGAATATTTTGCATTTGAATATTAAGTATTGTATTTAAAAACATTTCACAGTCCACTGTACAATTCTATGTTAATAAAGTTAATTTAGTGAAAAATGTGATATTCATTGTTAAGACACTCACCGCTTAAATAGATGAAACCACCGTTTAGCTGATAATCCCCTTTGGAGGAAATGCAGGATTTGCACAGCCGACCGCCAAACTCCCGAACCGAGTGTAAGGGAATGCGGTAACTCACGAACATAAAATCAGTCGAACTCCTTCCACGGCTAAAATAAACTAAATGCGCTTTCCAAGTAATAATTCCCCCCACAAACGAGACCAAGCTCCGTCTTGAGCGTAAAACAGGATTCTGTTTAATGGGGGCTACCTGCCCGGTATTTATGCAGGTTTCCCACCTGGTGGACACTCCCCTAGGGGACCAGATGGAAGACTGTAACACATATTGGACAGTAGCAAATCGCAGTGGCTTAGGCATAATCACTCCCCTTCACACACATAAATCCCTCCTCTCTATCCTGGAGATAATTGGGAAGAAACCTAATTATCTCCAGGGATAGAGGCAAATCGCCATTTTAAATGCAGTAATAAAAATACATTAAAATACATAAATGTGGAAATACCGAATGTATATGTTTCGTGTAACGTATCCCCAGATAGCCTGGATCTGAGTGCACATTTCTACCGAATAGCGCTCAGATCCAATGTATCCAGTTCAATCGCCAGGGAGTCAAAGTCTCTCACAAGTCTTTCGGTATACGATTGACTCCATGGGACGGCTATCTGGGCTAAGTCCATACGTACGTTGCAAACTCCCGGACGGACCGATGTTCGCATGCCTCGACGAAATAGAAGGCGGGTAGTTTTCAGTAGATAAAGTGTCCACTTTTAGTTCCATAGAATCCTCGCCGAACACCACTGATCCTTCTCGTGTTCCAAAATGGCCGCCGCCTCGTGGTCGGCATACGAACGATGACCACCCGTACGGATGGAATGGAGAGGTGTCTGCGGTTAACCACAACGTTCTAATTGGGGCCAAGAGGTTAACCAGCAGCACACTCCTCTCCTGGGTGGCCGTCCGTTTGGTAGTTTCAATCGGTATTTAAAGAAACACACGAACAGGGGCATACAGACAGGAATTCAAACAAAATAAAGGCAAACAGACGAACCAGCAATCTTAGTCTGTACAGATGGATCTGTCACATTCATTAATGGACAAACCTTGATATTTATTTATTGGAAAGCCCAATGTCGTATTTATTAATCCACAAATTTACTGTGATATATAGTATTGGGGAAACTGACTGTGTTATTTATTAATTGGTGAACTTACTGTGGTATCCTGTAATGTGTGGTGTATATATGTGTGTATATGTGTGTATGCATGTATGTATGTATGTGTATATAATATATATATATATATATATATATATATATTTATTTTTTTTATTATTATTTTTTTTTAATACATTCTTTATTTAAAGAGACACTATAGTCACCAGAACAACTACAGCTTAATGTAGTTGTTTTGGTGAGTATAATTATTCCCTTCAGGCATGTTTATGCAAACACTGCCTTTTCAGAGAAAAGGCAGTGTTTACATTGCCTTTAGTGACACTTTCAAGTGGCTACTCCTCAGATGGCCACTGGAGGTGCTTCCTGGCTTAGTGCTGCACAGTAGGTAGTAGTGCCGTTCAGCATCTCCACGGTCTGCATGGGGACGCTGAATTTTCCTCATAGAAATGCATGAGGCGCTGATTCGCCAAAACAGTGTTTGGCCCTGCTCCCTTACTGCTTTCAGCCAATCGAATGCTTTCCCCATGGGAAAGCATTAGATTGGCTAAAAATCGGCAATTCTGATGATGTCACCAGGGGGCAGAGCTAGAATTAGGGGGAGTTTTAATTCCTTTTAAGTGGGCTAAGGGGAGGGGGCAAGCCTCCTAAACACTAGAGTCAGGAAAACATGTTTGTGTTCCTGACCCTATAGTGTTCCTTTAAGTTTTGACATTCAGAGTTACACCACATTTGTTATGAATATACAATCATAGGGTTACATGCTTGCTTAGGTACAATTCTCAGTTTTCCTATACATACATCAGAAAGTATTGTACAGTAGGTATCCTAGGTGAGTCCTTTGTTGTGGAGGGCTCGGTGTTCGATTGTCTTCTTATGTAATTTCTGTATTTCTGGTTTTACCGCTTGTCTTTTTTTGTTAGTAAATATTCTTAATTTTTCTTTATAAGAGATACTTTGTTGATGGAGGTATTGGTTATGTAAAGATTCTAAAAATTAATTTGATACACATGTATTCTTATTCGTATAGATAGTCAATAGCTGAGTCGGAATTGGGTTGGGTGTTTATAACTTGGAATGGTATGTGTAATGGTTGCTTTACCGTGAAGAGGGAAATATACAGTTAACCCTATTGGATGGCCAGAAGCCTTTAATTGCTGTGGCCGTGCTGGATGCGTAGCACTTATGGGGCCCCGGAGGTCTTTAAGTCCTGGGGTTGTTTCACAGATGGCGTGCCTGTGTCTCCTGGTCAGGAGTGGGGGTCTTCAGATCTGGGATGCCATTATAGGGATATTGGCATGGTCTGGGTCTGAGTTTTATCCTTGGGGTGCGTGTTGTTCTAGTGGCCCTTGGGTGCCATTTCCTTTATGCCCCTCTTTTCTATGTACTCCATATGTGCAACTTGGTTCATTTGTCCTTGTCTTCAGGGGTGCAACATTTTGGTAGGGAATGGGAATAATGTGGGTCTGAAGTGGGGAGCTAGGTGTGGGAGGGCAGGTTTAGGAAGAGGATTGGGGGAGGAAAGGGGGTGTAGAGGGATTCTTTGTCTCCCCCCCCCATCCAACCCCCCCCCCCCCCAAGGTTGTGCCATACCCGCTGTCCCTCAAGGGTCCCAGATTTTGTGGAAGGACCTGGTGTTTTTATGGACTAAAGCAGATAATTCGCCTATTTCCTTGGCTTCCCTTATTGCCCCAGTGTTTGGCTATTGTTCTCTGTGCTGCCAGAGCTACTTTTGCCACCAATTTATTTTGTGCTCTAGTCACTTCCCCATTGGGTTTAGACAGGAGCCAGATTCAAGAGTTTAGGGGGAGGTCTGTTTGTGCCCTTGAGGAGAGACGGTAGATTTCCTTCCACAGTTGGGATATGTTGGTGCAATCCCACCACATGTGGATATATGTGCCCTTTTCTTCTCAACCTTTCCAGCAGCGGTCAAGCCGGTGCATTTCTTTGAGTCTTAGGCGGGTAAGGTACCAGTGGAGCATAGTCTTATATGCCTGCTCTTTATGATTGACACATATGGTTTTCGATGCAGTGGCCTCCACGATGAAGTGGCCTCCAAAATGTCCTCCCAGTCCGAAGGCATCAGAGGGGGTATTGTGTGTCAGAATGTAGTATATGGAGATTTGGCACATTTGTATGGGTGTATGTAAGTACATTTTGTTCAAATATGGTGAGCTTTGCCATCACAGCAGATGTGGCGGTCGGAGTGTTCGAGAGGCTGCGGATCTGGAGGTATCAGAAGTGATCAATAGTGTTAAAAGGAGTGTTTCGTGGGAAGACTGAGAAAGGGAGAAGTTGGTGGTTACGAAAAAAGTGGTAGAACCGTATAAGGCCATTATCCTCAAAGTGGGCGTATGGCTAGGGTGTCATACCTTGGGCAAATTGTTTGTTCCTCAGCATTGGGGTGAGGGTGTATTAATGACCCCATGTTTGCATGTTGTTCTGTCCCATATTTGTATAGATGTCGTCAGGGCTGGTGTGGTTAGGGGGAGCCAGGGTCTGTTCTGTCTCTGAAAATGTCATGTTCCAAATCCACCCATAATTTGAGCTCTGCTGGGGCATGAAGGTTTTGTATTTGCCCAGTTGGGCCGCTTGGTGATAAGACCAGAAGTTTGGTAGGCCGAGGCCCCCTCTTTTATGTGGGATGTATAGTGTGATTCATTTTATCCTGGCTCTCTGTGTTTGGAGGGATTGGAAGTCGGATTTGGATATCGGGATGGGGAGGGCTTGAAACAAGTATAGGAACCGGGGAAGTAAGTTTATTTTCACAGAGGCAAGTCTGCCTAGCCAGGATATGGACCGTTTTTGCCAGGACTGTAGGTATTTGTTTGTTATTTCCAGCAGCGGGAGGTAGTTCAGTCTCGGTACGTGGATGGTAGGTCCACTGGTAAGTATATACCTAGGTAGTGAATGTTTTTTTCTTGGAAGCAGAATGGGTTTATCTTTTGCAGTGTTGAGCTTATCTGGGGGGGGGATTTGGATTGGCATTGATTCCGTCTTATCTTGGTTCAGCTTATAGTCTGAAATGTTGGAGTAGTCGTCTAAGAGGGCTAGTAGAGCGGTTAGAGAGGTCATGGGTTCGGTCAGGGTCAGTGAAAGGTAATCCGAATATGCGGCTATTTTGTATTCTTCCAGTCCTATTCTAATACCTTTGATACTGAGGTCCTATCGTTTGCGAGAGAGGCTCCAAGGATAGGGCAAAGAGGAGGGGGGAAAGAGGCTGCCCTCTGTTATGCCATTATATATGCGGAATGGAGTAGGGTGAGCATTGGGTATAGGAAGGTGTGCTGACAGGCGGGAGTATAGTCCACGTATTGCATCCAGAAAAGATCTGGGGAAAATGTATTTCGATAGCGTTGCGAATAGGTATGGCTATAGTAAGCGATCAAACGCCTTTTCCATGTCGCATGAGAGTAGCCGTGTGGGGATGTCCCTGTGTGTGGCTGCCAAATCAAGTCATATGTCCATCTCCTGTTATCCCAGGCTTGTCTGTGAGGGATGAATCCTACCTGATCTGGTGGACCAATTTCAGGAGGAACGGTTGCATTCGATTCGCTAGGAGTTTGGTGAACAGTTTGATGTCAACGTTTAGGAGTGTAACACGTCCGGGGGTATTGGCTCTCATTTTCCATGGCCTCTGTGTTTAGTCTGGACTGGGGATCATGGTCATACAGGGAGGTATAGAAACTACCGCAATTTTGTCTGGTAGATCATGTATGTGGCCGTCAGGCGTTGCAATTTTCGATATGCGTTTGTGTTGTGTCTTGTATTGTAGCCTGTTTGCTAGGAGGGAGTCCACTTTATTGGATTTCTCATAAAATAATTGCCTTGTCCATTGTAATGCTTTTTTGGAGTCCTGAGTCATGAACGTTTGGATGGCTTGTCTGTGTGTCTGGAGTTGTTTTGCTAGGTCTGGAGTAGGGTTGTGTTTGTGTAGGAGTTCCACCTTACGGAGTTCTGAGAGATGGAGTTCCAATTGTGTGAGTTTCAGTTTTTTGTGGGCCGAAGCTACTAAGATGAGTTTTCCTCTGATCACCGCTTTGTGAGCGGTCCATAGGGTACTATCCGAGGTTACGGAGTCTTTATTTTTCGTGAAATAGTCAGTTATGTCCTTACAAATTGTCTCTCTAATATGTGGGACATGGAGGAGGGTTGAGTTGAGTCACCATGACCATGGTCTAGTAGCGTGCAGGAGCGTAATGGTGAGTGATATGTTTGCATGATCAGACCATGTTATCTGGCCGATTGCCGTCTTGTCTACCTGCGGCGACAGGGAGGGGGAGATCAGGAACATATCAATGCAGGAGTAGGAGGTTTGTGGGTGGGAGAACAAGATGAAGTCTAATGTTGAGGGATGCTTTATTCTCCAGGCCTCTAATATGTCTGCTTGTGTTGCGAAGGACTGCAGCAGTTTGTCAGATTTCACCATGGGTGGGGATCTCGATGAATTTGGTAGTCTTTTTTTTTTATTTTTTTTATTTGAAGTCCCCCTCCCCACTATCATAGGAAGAGAGGGGAAGAGGCTCAGGTGTGCTCGTAGAGTAGTCCAGAACTGTGCATTCGGGACCATGGGGGCATAGATGGATATGAAAGCATATTTTTGTGGGCCCATGTGTCCCATGATTGTTGGGTATCTAACCTGTGGGTCTGAAACAGTGTTGGTGAGGTATATAGGGCAGGATGTGCGGACCAAGATTGCGACCCCATTTTGTTTGCCAAGGTGGCACTCTTTGTAGTGTCGGCTCTGGAGAGGAAAGGTTCTTGTTTGTTCGTAATGCATCTCCTGGAGGAGGAGCACCTCTGCGTTAGATCTGTTGGCCCACCAGTGGAGCCGGTGTCTCTTAGTGGAGACACCGGCTAAAACCTTTGCAATTGATCGAGACGCAGGTTAATTTGCAGGGCATTCCTCCTTGGTGCACACGGGGGCTCAGCAGTCTAGGGTGACTCCCAGAGACAAGCGGAGAGTCTGGTGGGGAGGGAGGACCAGGAGGCAAGAGAGGGCTAGGGGGAGATGGGCAAGGAAGGGAAGGAAGGAGGGTGAATAAAAGAAGGGGGAGAGAGAGAAGGGGGTAGGGGTGTATTCAGATGATTAGTGGTCGGGGGTATTATCAGAGTAAGCTTGGTCTTAAGTGGTAGGTGCCAAGCACAGAGTGTGTGGGGTAAGGTGATGGGAGGTGAGGTAAGGTGAGACCACCCCGATTCGGGGGTAGTGGTTGTAGTGTGTGAGGGAGAAGAGGAGAAGAGGACTTTCCACATCTCCTCCCCTCCCCCGCGTTCCTTTTAAGGTGTACAAGGCACAGAGCATTTCACATTATATCATCTAACTAAATTGAACTAAAGTCTAACTGATCATATAAACAGCTGTGGTACATTCCAAAATACACTTTTTATAATTAACAGACATTCTCACACAAGGGTTCACATAATGTCTCAAATCTCGCTTTTCCAATCTCGGCTAAACTCATAATGCAGGTAGGGTTCATGGATTTTAAGTAGATGGAAAGTGAGGAAAGTGAAAATGTGGCCCCTCCAGGGCTGTGGGGTCGGAGTAAGGTCCATGGGGATATGACCAGGTGTGGGGGTGGTGGGATCTTACATGTAGCTGGTGGCCCTTATGGTCCCATACTTGTGGGTCTCTCCCCAGTTATCAGGGGGCAGATGGGAGTCTCAAAAATTCCTATGGGTTTGTTAGAGGGGGGAGTGGGTTAGAGGGAGGCAGTTAGCGGGCGGCTCCCGGTGCCATCTTGAGTTATAATGGAGTGCAATCTAGGGGTTCTGTTAGCCCCCGTCTATACCCCTGGCCCCGCTAAACTTCTCTGGGATTTATTTGCAAGATCATGAGGACTCATGGGTAATTGATGCCCCTGTTTCCTATGGGCTGGTGGCACCTGGTCTCGGGGTTGGAGTAGTAGCTAGGCCCCTTGTGGCTATTTGGGTATTACCTGGCATTACTGTGAGTGAAGATGGGGTATAGGTCTCTGTTGGACCGTTGGTATGAGGCTGCGGGATGTCAACCTGATTTGCTGTGACATAAGGCACCTGTCCCGTATACTGGGGGAAATGTGGAGTGGGCCTCGGCCCCAGTGGGTAGCAAGGGAAGAGTTTTGGGAGAGGGATTCCCTAGAGATGTGATCTCTGGCCTTGGCTCTAAACCTTTCTGGCCTAGTATACTTACACTGCTTTCCAACACTATAAAAACATAACACATCACCTAAACCAGATATAAGGAGAAAGCATGGGGACAGGCTAAAGAAAAAGACATGGAGGCCAGTAGGAACCTGTGTCAGCATTGATCTGTGCTGGAGAGCGTGAGTCCCTGCTTTAACAAGTGTGGCTTTTAAATCTTCCAGGGATCTCCCTTGTGGGACATCTGGGGAGTTTTTCTTCCTTGGCATGCATTGAGATGAGTGTCTATTGTTCTCCGCTGGGATCCTGGGCCTATTCCTTGGGCCTGGTGGAATGGTTGGTGGCGGAGGTAGTAGCGTGAGTCCCAGAGAGTTCGTGAAAGGGGCCATTTCGGCCACGTTTAAGAGGATATGGGCCTGATCATCTTTGCAGACCACTAGTTTAAAGGGATGACCCCACATATATTATATGCCATGGTGGTTGAGGGTCAGCGTCAACTTCTTGGGGTCCCACTGTTTTTTGAGGGTTGTGGGTGCCAAGTCTTTAAAGAGGGTTAGCCTATAATCCTGGTATGTTGGCGGGTGCTGGAATGCTTGGTAAATAATCAGCTCTTTAATTGGAAAGTTGTGAAGGTGGACTATGACGTCTCATGGGTTTAATGCTGGAGAGAGGAGGGGTCTGTGGGTCCTATCCATTACCAGGTCCTGATCAGAGGCATCTGATAGAAGGGGATTTGTACAAGTTGGTGAGTGTGGCCTGCAGGTGCTCAGTGGAGAGTTTCCAGTAGGCCTCTGATGCAATTATTGTTTTGTCTGGATCTGTTATTTAAGTCTTCTATCCCCTCCTCCAATGCTGCTATTTTTCTGTGCAGGTAGGCAATGTCCTGGGAGTGGACTGTCCCGGGCCTCTGCTGTATTGGTCCTGTTTGTGAGGGCCTTGAGGTCCCCCTTTAGGTTCAGTATGTGCCAGTCCAATCCATTCGCTGTGTGTGCCTTTATGTCGGCCGTGGTGTCTCTCAACTTCAGCTGCAGATCCCTTTTGGTGAGGGGGGAGACCACGGCTGCTGACGGTTTGCTGCTGTCGGAGTCAGAGCCGGAGCCCTTCATGTCTTGAGGGCAAGATGGCCACTGTGGTGCGCTCTGAGAGCAGCTCTGGCCACAGAAGGGGTTTGTTCCTGTTTTTTTAATGCTACCCATGACCGTGTGTATGTGCCCAGTCTTAGTAGCATAGGTCAGCTGTTTTTGTGGCTGTAGAGTGCCTGTAAAAGCTGATATTTGCGGATGTAATTAGGATTAAGCGTTTATTTGATGATGATGACTGTGGTATGTTCTGTGGGGCAAAGTGACACTGTTCTGTGTATGCACTTTATTACTCCTATTTTGTATATAGTTTTGCTTATAGTGTGCCATGGAATTCTGGGCAGCGCTTTGGTGTGCCTCGGGTAAGAAACTGTTTAAGAGCACTGCTTTACTGTACCAATTATTCCTTGATGCATGAATAATTCTGTTTATACTGAGACATGGTTCTTGTACATGCTACAGAGTAAAGAATGTTCATTCATGTACAAGAGCCATGTTGTGTATGTCATTTAGAAAAGATATTAACTGCATTTAATATTTATCTTTTATATTTATATTTAATTGCCATTTTGTCCAGGTGCTTACGAATTTGATAATCAACTGACAAGCCCATAAATGCCAGAAACAGACAGATTACAAGACACCATATATAAGGAGGATCACCATTTCATCTACATACCTGAAGAAGTCTGGATATTGGACAAAACATATTGAGATTATACATATTCTTGTTTTTTTTTATATTTGATTTACTATTTGCATTTTATGTATTCCTTTTTCACCACCTAGTGAATGTGGACCTAATACAGCCAGGACTCTCGACCACTAGTGGTGATATGCTATATTTTTACATATGTTTGTAAGTGCATCATTATTAACCCCTTAAAGGACCACTATAGGCACCCAGACCACTTCAGCTCAATGAAGTGGTCTGGGTGCCAGGTCCATCTAGGGTTAACCCTGCAGCTGTAAACATAGCAGTTTCAGAGAAACTGCTATGTTTACATTAGGGTTAATCCAGCCTCTAGTGGCTGTCTCATTGACAGCCGCTAGAGGCGCTTCCACGCTTCTCACTGTGAAAAACAGAGTGAGAAGACGCTGACGTCAATAGGAAAGCATTGAGAAATGTATGTTTTGCTATTTTGGCCAAATATGACATTGTCATATTTTTTCCCAGTCATATTGTATTTTCTATTTGAACTAAGTACATTAGTGTTACATTAGTGTTATTCCACTTTGTTCTACTGATCGCAGCATGTTTCCATTATTGTAACTCTGCTATAGTTGGAAATAAATGGGTTCATATGAAAAACTGGAACAGGCCTATATACCCCAATGTATATAGATTAATCTGAACCCAGCTGACCATTAATAAGCAAGACATTCTGCAAGTTGAATAGCACTTAACAATGTTTTATTGTGTTTTTGTTTTTTTGCCAAACCTTTCTTCAATGTGCAACAAAATGTTGAGCTTCCATGATATGGCTTCATGCACACCTCAATCAGTTTGAGCAGCCTACTTAATATATGAAACAAGATAAATCAAGTAACTTCATAAAAAGAAGCACTGTCAATAAAAATAGATATATTTTCTGTTGCTTTCACAGCAATCCATACAAATTTCAAAAATGCTTGCCTAAATATAAAGTGAGAAGGCTCAGCATACATTCTGGTATTCAATATGTTTGCTTTATCACTTATTCACAATATTATAACTATCTGAATGTGTTGACAATAACTTACTTGACTTTCAATGAAGACACTGGAATAATGATTGTGTCTTTTATGTTTAATTTGGGCAAATTAATGCATATAAAGGCATCCTCAAACATACAGTTTGTGGTATACAGTTATACAGGTATGTTATGATCTTACATTATCCAAAGGGCATATTTATCATATGGTATTATTAATATAATTTAACCCTGCTTGCAAAAAAGTACTTTTCAAAGCCTGTTAGCATTAGCTCCTAATATATTATGCATTACTAATTATGTTATAGTCTCAAGAGTAATTAGGAGGGTATGCAAGTACATATTTCGATAAGTAACAGTACTTTTACTCTCCCTGATAGTGTCCCAAGTGAGTTATCAAACTATTCCCTTCAATCCTCCTTTCATTGGATCTTAACCTAATTACTTATTCCATACATCAAGCATTAATTTACACAATTATTATGTATGCAAGCAGCACTGCTTACTTGTATACATAATAATTAGGCAGTTTCATGACTCTGAATGAATGAGACAGATAATGGTTGTCTTGCCAAGTGGTTTTCAGACAAGGGAAGAGAAGAACGTAATAATTATTTTGTTCATTGGGGGATATATTTTATATGATTGTTTGTTGTTTTTCTTCAATTATCTTGCTTATAGCAGGATACATGATTCTTAAGGACATTCTGACCAAGGCATCAAACAAATATGGTTTAAAAAAGTGGTCATTACAATTTTACAAAGACATACAAGCAAATTCTGTTGTCAAGAGTTTCCAAAGAAAGTTATTAGGATATTTTCAATTCATTCTTTAATGTGTATTTGAACTCCGCAATAAACAAGTGGAAAAGTACAACATTGTGATTTTTAAACATTCAAAATAAGACACCAATTATTTTCACAACAGTTTTCAGAAAATAGAGTAGAATAATAATGCAGTGTATTTAGGAGAATTTATAGTTGATATAGTTTGTCAGAGTTGCTTTCTTTTTTTTGCTGGCTCTTATGAAAAAGGTTTTTCATGATGCCTAGTCAGTAATTTATCTCACTGATCATTAAAGTTGTGTAGTAATACAGGCTGACAAAATACTTAAAGTCACTGAGTTAAAATGTTTACAAATCTCTTATGTTCCAAAAAGGTAAGAAATTTAGAATTTTTTTTCACAAACTTCTCTGCCTCCAAAATGGCAAAAATAACAAAAGTTGTTACCCCATATATTAACTATTATATAATTGAATATGTTTATCCCCAAAATGCATACAGCAGTTTTTTTAAATATAATGGGAACCGTACAGCTCAATCTTCTAGAGCCCAAGGATTTATTTTTGGCATTGCAGTAATATTACAAAAAAAAATAAATGCACTAACTTGCTGCTATGCCAATTTCTGAAGGGTTCCATCTAGGTACAAGTGCTACGTAACTAAACATAGAAATTGCAGTTTAATTTGGCATTCAAAAAATGTTGTCATGTTTTTAAGGGCTTTAGAAAAAACTGCTTAATGGTTCTTCTCCTTTGTGTGTCACTAAAAGTGAAATATAATTATGTATGTTGAGCAAGATTACTTCTCTCTATTAAAAAAATAAATAAAAAAATGCCATGCCCTGCTATCATTTACCTCTTTCCTTTATACTACATAGAGAGTTTTCCTCACCATATACCCAGTGCCAGTGAAATTTTATGACTGCCTAACATGTTTTCATATCTTGTCTCCTTGCTAATATTGCATGGCTTCTTGTATATCTGTCTGTATGACGCATTCTGCCTTAAAGCACACATTTAGTCCTCTATTCAGACAAGATTACATAGCATGTTACATTATTATTCTAAAAAGTGCAGCATACTCAACATGCTTTTTGCCAATTTATTTGTGAATTCTGTTGCAATTCTTCTTGTTATACTGTCATAAACCTGAATGTAATTCTCTGCACACACAAAAAATAAAGAATTAACATATATATATACTTAACTAACAATAATAGGAAAGCATGAGGTTTCTTGGCCCAATACAAAAGAGTAGGAGACCCCCGGGCCATTGCCTTTCTTCTTTCTGTATTCCTGACACTATATAGTGTTACAAAATGCAGTTTAGGTTCCCCGGGCACTCCTTGGCTCTCTTTAATTAAGTATTAAACTTACCTTTATTGTATCCCACTCTGCCTCTTTGGCTGAGATAATAAAAATTGTTGATCTCAGCCATTCGAATGTTTTCCCATATGAAAGCATTGGGAGGCTATTGCACATGTGCAGCATCTCTATGAGGATCATCAAGCTCCATCATGGGAAACTAAGATGCTTTTATTCCCCACCCAAAAAAAACGCACATGTTCTTTGTTTCATTACTTCTATTTTCTTATACCAGGAATGTCATTCAGAATCAAGAGCTGAACTGAGCGTGTTTGAGCTTGCACAAATTGGTTCCCTCAAGTTCTGCCACGTCATGGCTTGGTAATCAGAATTTCTTCCAAGCTCCTCATTGCCCACGAATTTGGCTGAATGACTGTTTGGTCCAAAACAAATCTCTAGGTCTATTCAGAATTAATATAGTCAAAAGCCAGAAATCTTTAGGCTTAGTTTCTATCTCATTACATGGACTATATACACTGATCAGCCACAACATTAAAACCACCTGCCTAAAATTATGTAGGTTGCTAGTACTACCAAGGCAGCTCTGACACATCAAGGAATGGACTCCACAAGACCTCTGAATATGTCCTATGGCATTGGCAACAGTCATTAAGCAACACATCCTTAGTTATTAATCATCCTTAAGTCACTAGCAACACATCCTTAAAATCCTGCAAGTTTCAAGGTGTGGCCTCCATGGATCAGATTTGTTGTTCCAGCACATCCCACAAATACTCAATTGGATTGAGATCTGGGCAATTTGGAGATCAAGGCCCTACCATGAATTCTTTGTCATGTTCCTCAAACCATTCCTAAACCATTTTTTTCAGTTTGTCAGGGTGTATTGTCCTGCCATCAAGGTACACCATTGCAATGAAGAGGTGTACATGGTTTGCAACCATCTCTAGATAGGTGGTATGTGTCAAAGTAACATTCACATGAATGCCAGGACCCTTTGAGCATTGCCAGAGAACAGTGCACAATGCATAGCATGCCTTCCCTGCCCTGACTTCTTCCCATTGTGCTTCCATCTCTTTCCCAGGTAAACAGCACACACACAGAAAACATGATTCATCTTCGATTCCTCCATTGTCCAGTTCTGACACTCATGCTCCCACTGAAGGTGCTTCTGGCAGCGGACAGGGGTCATGTGATGTAGTGTGTATTCTGACACCTTTCTATAATGGCCAGCATCCTTTTTTTCTTTTCTTTTTTTTTTTAGGAATTTTAGCTACAGTAGCTCTTCTGTGTGATCAGATCAGAAGCAAGTTTGTAATGTGCATCAAAGAGCCTTGGGCGCACATGACCCTGATGTTGGTCGCAAGTTATTTTTCCTTGGTAACCACTGTATACCGGGAACACCCCACAAAATGTGCCTTTTTGAAGATGCTCTGACCCAGTCATCTAGCCATCACTATTTGACCCTTGTCAAAGTCACTCAGATCTTTTCGCGTGACCATTTTTTCTGCTTGTAACACATGACATTCAAAAACTGACCATTCACTTGCTATATAATATATCACACCCCTTAACAGATGTCATTGTAACAATATAATCAATGTTTTTTTACTTCACTGTGTTTTTATGTTGTTGCTGATCAGTTTGAGTATTTTAGATTGCTGACACATGTTTACAAACTACACTGAATGTTTTGAGAATGCTATGAGTACTCTGGATTTACTGCATGTATTCACTTATTTTGGGGAGTTAATTATGTTTATTCATTGGTGTGACATAATAATGTAGAAGATAATACTGTAGTGTTTCTATTTTGTTTTATTTTATTTTTTTTTCAATTTGACAATTTTTATTTTGTCATAACAGTAACATGGGGATTACAGAAAGAAGAAGGGGAGGGGTTACACCATTTCCCGTACACAGGCAAGATATACATCCTTCAGCAGTTTAACAATATGTAGTGCCGTTTTACAGTAAAAAGGAAAAGAAGACAATCCCCGATAGAGATTTGCCACATTTACCACTTCCACATTTTAGGCCTTCTGTAAGACAGGGTGTTTCCGTGTCTTATACTGTGTGTGTATTGTGGCGGGTAGCGTTCCCTGAAGGGGACGCCCGAAATTGAGTAACCTGGGCAGGGAAAACAGGGAGGGGTTAGGGTGTGAAGGGGGGGTAGGGGTGGTCTTGCCAAGCTAATCTCGATAATGAGTGTAGGAAGGTATTCTTTGTACATGCCTTGAGTGTAGTATTGGGTGCGTTTTTATGTTCCTTATCCCTTGTTCTGAACCAACACGGTCTCCTACTTCCGATCCCCAGGTTGGACCAGGTGACCAGAGCGGCCTCAGGTCGGGTGCTTCAGCTCCCAACTCTCCCACACTTCGTGCCTCCAACCCTTATTGGGCGGGATGCGGGATAGGTTCGATTCGTATTTCCCAATTTGTGAGAGATGTCGGATCAATTCTTGCATTGTTGCGTTGGAAGGTGATAACCAATTTCTTGCGATAAGATTTTGGGCTGCTACAAGTATATGGAGTATTAGATATTTAATTGGTTTGGGGTATTCTGCTTCAAACATGAACAGGAGTGGGGAGTTGGGTAGAGTGATCGAGGTATGTTGGTGTACCAGTGAGATGACCTCTTCCCAATAAGGTTGAAGTTTTGAGCACTTCCACCAAGTGTGTAGGAATGTGCCTGATTCCTCTTTACAGCGCCAACAGACGTCAGAGGCCTTCGGGTCTATGGCAGCTAGGCGGGTGGGGACCATGTACCATCGGTAGAACAACTTGCGAGTGGTTTCTAGATGGGACGCACAAAAAGTCAGGCCTTTGATTGCGTTTACAGAGGTCAGCCATGATTGTTCTGGTATTGTACGGTTCAGGTCAGTTTCCCAAGACTTCACACATGAGAGGGTTGTTATACTTTCCCGGGGGAGTAGTAACGCGTATATGGTGGAGATGTTTTTTTTTACTGGTTTGTCCGCCATCATAATTTTTTCAAAAGGTGTAGGGGTAGCTATAGATGATGGCACAGGGTGCGGTAAGTGGGCTTTCCACCATGAGGTCAGCTGTAAATATGAATGATAGGCAGTATTCGATAGTGTGTACTTGAGTTTCAATTGTTCAAAAGTGGCCAGCCTGCCCTTGTCCAGTAAAGAATGTATATATGTCACCCTGCATCTATTCCATGTTTTGTAATTAAGGTCCGGAATAAGTTGCGCCAAGGCTTTAATAGGAGTAGAGAGAGGGAACGGGTGGCAGCTACACAGGAGTTTTCGTACGGTATCCCAAATCTTTAGTGTCGTTAAGGTGGCTGGGAGTACGGTGGAAGTATCTACCCTTAAGTGGGATGGCAGCCATATGCCCGTTTTAATATCTTGGTTATGCATCCAATATTGTTCTATAAAAACCCATTGAGGAGGGAAGGTATCTTTGACAATGGAAAAGAGGGTAGCCAGAACTGCCGCTCTGTAATAGAGCTGCACGTTAGGAAGGCTCACCGGTCGGTACAGTGTAGTCAAGGCCACTCTCGGTCTTTTTCCCTGCCATATGAACAAATTAATCTGTTTTTGGAGGGACTTAAAGTAAGTAGTCGGTACCGTCAGTGTGAGTGTCCTGAAGAGATATTGTAGTTTGGGTAGTATTACCATTTTTACCGCTGCTATGCGGCCGGACCAGGAAATGAATTTATGTCTCCAGTTTGATAGGGTATTAGTGATTTCCTTACTAAGTTTGGTATAGTTTAGATGGTATAATTCGGACATTACATGTGGGAGTTTAATCCCCAGAAATGTGAGATAATCTTTCCTCCAGTCATAAGAAAACTGGTTGCTTAAGTCAGATAAATAGCTGTCCTCCATCCTCACCCCCATGGCCTGCATTTTGGATAAATTCAATTTATAGTAAGAACATTTGCTGTATTGTTGTAAGATATTATGGAATGCTGGTAGGGATTTGTGTGGTTCAGTTATAGTTAGCAGGACATCGTCCGCGAAAAGATTTAGTTTATGTTCCACGTCACCTATCTTTACTCCTGTGACCTCTGTCGACAAACGAATGGTTTCAGCTAGGGGTTCCAAGGCCATAATGTATAAGAGGGGTGAGAGGGGGCACCCTTGTCGGGTACCATTAGAAATCGGGAATGGCTTAGATTGAAAACCGGACGTGAAGACCCGGGCTTCTGGGTTGCTATATAGGGATTTTACCACGGAGATAAAATGTAAAGGAAATCCAAATTTTGTCAGGACCGCCTGTAGGAATGGCCAGTCAAGGCGATCAAAAGCCTTTTCGGCATCCAATGAAAGTAGGAGACTATTGGGGCAATTTCTGTGCATGGTATGCAGTAGCGCGAGGGCTTTGCGTGTTCCGTCCGCTCCCTGCCTACCCTGCACAAACCCGACTTGATCGGGATGGACAATAGTTGGCAGGATCATCGTTAGTCTGTTGGCATAGATTTTGGACAGGATCTTCACGTCCGTATTTAAAAGTGAAATAGGTCTAAAGTTGGCACAATAAATTGGTGGTTTACCGGGTTTGGGCTTGGGCAAGGCCCCCACAGTGGCCGTAAGCATGTCCCGTGGTATAGATTCTTGCTCAGTGGTGGAGGTAAAAAGTGACACTAGTCGGGGGGCAAGGATGGAGGAGAACCTCTTATAATACAGATTTGGCAGTCCGTCTGGACCTGGGGCTTTGTTCAATGGCAAGTTTTGTATCACCTCAATTACTTCCTTTTGAGATATGGGGTCTGTTAGGGACTCTCGTTGTGAGGGTGAGATCGAGGGCAGAGGGACTTTCTCTAAGAAGGCTGCTATGTCTTCCTCAGTGGGCTGATGTACCGTAGGGTCATTTTTTAAGTTGGAAAGTTCGCTATAGAAATCAGCGAAAAGGTCACTGATCTCTTGGGGCTTGATTACCTTCTTCCCATCCCGCGTGAGGAGGTATGCTATTTTGGTGTGAGCCTGTGCTTCTCTTAAGCGGTTAGCCAGAAGGGAACTAGCTTTATTACCCATGCTATACTCCCTAGCCTTCAGTTTCTGGAGAGCCCGAGTCGTGTTGGCTATATTTAAGTCGTTGAGCTCAGATTGTGCTAGAGCAATCGTAGCAGCGTCAGTCGGGTTGGGGTTGAGTAGATGAGAGGCCGATGCGTCTCTCAACCTCCTCAGGAGATCTAGAAATTTCGTTTGGGAGATCTTTTTCAGGAAGGAGGATCGCCTTATGAACAACCCACGCACTACCGCCTTGTGGGCTCTCCATATCAGTGGTGCCGATGCCTACGGTGTGTCATTAGTGGAGAAGTAGAACTTGAGTTCAGATTCTATATCCGAACTGAATTTATCGTCCTGTAAAATGGTTCCATTAAGTCTCCAAGGGTTACAGCCTCTAAAGGCAAATTCGTCTCTAAATATGGCAATTACTGGAGCGTGGTCCGACCAGATAATATCGCCTATTTGGCACATGCGGAGTAAGTTAAGAGAGGTTCCCTGTATAAGCATGACGTCTATTCTAGAGTATGTCTTATGAGGTTTGGAGTAGTAGGAGTATTCCCTGTCAGAAGGGTGGAGCGTCCGCCAACAGTCATATAGATTAAATTTCATCAGGAGTTGTGTTAGGGCTTTGCAGGTCGGTTTAAGGGATTTCAGCCTTTGTGTAGCAGGGGACACAGAGGTGTCCAGGAGTGGATCTAAGACATGGTTTATGTCTCCGCAAATTATCGTAGTGCCTCTCTGTGTAGCCGCCACCTTCGAAAGGACCTCAAAAAATTCCTCTGATTTTCATTATCATACAAACAACAATTAAGTATCTGCCTTGGTCATCCGATACCGTTTGTAACATTTCGAAGGCTACCGAATTGTGTATATAAATGGAGACACCTCTAGATTTTGATATATGTGCTGAGTGAAACTGAGCCGGGAAGTATTTCATTCCAAATTGGGGGATTTTTGCCTTGGGAAAATGAGTCTCCTGGAGACACAGTACATCCGCTTTAGACTTGCGGGCTTCCTGAAGCAGCATGTGCCTCTTATGGGGCATGTTAAGCCCTCGAACATTGTGTGAGTAGACTTTCAGTGTGGTTTGTGAAAGAAATTGCTATCAAGACTATAGCAAAAATTGCTATAGTCTTGGTTCTGGCGTGGGCACCAGTCAGACAATGATAGGCCTGGGCCATAGGAATATTTTTTGTTTATACTACTCATCATGGTAGCCGGGTCAGACCTGGGGGGGTGAGTACCAACCGGGAGGGGAAAACAGGGGTAAAAGGAAGTTATAATCGGGAATAACAAAAGTATATACATATTGGCCCGATCTCGGTGCAGGGCGTTGTAGGTCAACACCGTGGGGGGCATGGGATCGGAGAAGGTGGACAGTCGGTGGCCTGAGCAGGCTAAATGCGGTGGGGTGCTGTTTACGTAGCAGAGTAGCAACCATAGACACAGTTGAAAGCATCTGATGTGACTAAGTGCGACTCTTAGTGTGGCTTATAGTGGGGACATAAAGCACCCATATTGAATATAGTGAGATATTCCTTTGAGCATAAGTGGACTGAAAATAATGCTAAAAGGGGGCTGTGTGTACCCAGAGAAACATAGAACCATAGTATAAGCATCCAGGTGGATGGTATAACGTGACTTCCAATGTGCGGCAGAGGTTATCACGGATGGAGCGAGCATATGATACCAGCAAACAAATATCAAACAGGCAATCAATCTAGGCTCGCCCTCGTGTATGGTGTACTTAGGGCGGCTAGGTTATAATCAACAGGCAATAAACTTGCGGGCGGACATCAGCCAAACCCTTACAGCCCAAATAAGGTGAAGTGAAATATTATACATACATTAATAGCCTAATGATTAGTCACAGTAATACTTGAGAATTGGCAATGCAAAACTGAAATCAACTGAAAGTAAACTAAAAGGAAATGAAAAGAAAATGAAAAGAAAAAAGATTAAAAGAAAAAGAAAAGTAAAACGAAAACATATGAACGTGAAATAATAGAAAATAATACTACATGTATCAACAGGTGGTGTGGTAGGACGGCCCATATCGGGTGATTGTATAATACAGGCCTTGATGTTACCAGCGTGGGTGTTAGTCAGGAATAGTGAGCACAGATTCAATGTGGCAGTAAAAAATATATAAAAATAAATTGCCGTCAGTGGAATTTTAGGTGCCTGTGGAGTTAGCACGGTACGACCGTGGAAAGAAAAATATATTTTAAAGTTAATGGCTAGGTGTTCTCAACCAGGCATGCTGTTTAAACGCGCCTTCGCGTATGGTGTACCTATGAGGGTGACTAAGTTATAATCAACAGGCAATAAACGTTTGGGCGGGCATCCGCCAAACCCTTACAGAGTGGGCAAGGTAAGGTATTTACATATACTTACATCGACAACCTGATAGCTAGTCGCATTTATACATAAGAATTTGCAATGCAAGATTGAACTTAAAATGAAATTAAAATGAAAATAAGCTAAAAGAAAATTGAAAGTAAGTTGAAAGAGAAGTAAAGTAAAAAGGTATGAACATAGAGAAAAAATAAATGACGCCACATGTACCTGCAGCAAGTGAGGTAGGACGGCACATATCAAGCTGTCATGTAAAACAGGCCTTGGTATTATCAGCACAGCCGCCAAACAAGAACGGTGGGTACAAATACATTGTGGCATAAGAAAAATATCAGTGGGAGAATATTGTCAATAGAGTCTTAGGTGCCCAAGTGGTTAGCACGATACAGCTGTAGGAAAGATACCCTAAAGTCAGTAGTTAGCATTATTATTTATTTATTTTTATTTTTTTTAATCAATGCTGAGATACTTGCAGTAGGTCGTCAGCCAGCGGTGTGCCAATCTTTATCCACTCTTCGTGGTGGTTTCGGGGCATTTTCCTCATTCACGATGGGCATGTTCCACTGGTGCAGGAGGTTTACACCTTCGTCCACAGTATGAATGACTTTTGTAGACCCGTTTCTGGACACGATCAGGCGGATAGGGAAGCCCCAGCGGTATTGAACATGGTTGGTGCGGAGTGCTTCTGTCACCTTTTGAAAGTCCTTTCGTTGTCTCAACGTGGCTGCGGAGAGATCCGAGAACATTTTAATGCTGGAGTATTCTTCAGGAAGGTCTTTCACCGTTCTGCTTCTTTTCATCAGTAAGTCTTTGACGTGGAAATAATGCGCTTTCAGCAGCACATCCCTTGGTAAAGACGCGGCGATTTGTTGAGGCTTGGGAATCCTGTGCAGGCGATCCAATAACAACATGTCTGCGGGGATCTCAGGGGCCAAGAGCCTGAAAAGCCCGTGTACGTAGCTGGCTAGGTCCGCAGTGAGGACCGTCTCCGGTATTCCCCTCAGCCTGATATTACTCCTCCTGGATCTGTCTTCAAGGTCCATAATTTTTGCCTCACACCTTTGTAGTTGGTCAGTGAGGGATTTGATCTGCTCTGTGGACGCGTTGTGTGCCTCCACTAGATCTTCCACTTTGGCCTCCACGTGCGTTGTGCGGGACCCCATTTCCTGCAGATCGCGTTTTAATTCTGCTACACTAACTTGCCATATAGAGATGAGCCGTTGGGACTGTTCTTCCAAAGCCTGCTTCAGGAAAGCAGTTGTAAGTAATTCACTATCTCGTGGTGAATCCGTCCCCGATCTCGGGCTACTTTCCCCAGATAAATCGGCGCCATCTTGGACATCCTCGGTCGCAGATTGTCTCGCTAGGGCTGCCACTTTCTTTTGAGCGAAAAAATTCAAATTTTCCGGCTTGTCTTGGTGCCGACGGGTTTTGGGTTGAGACATCCTGAAAATAATTAGGTTTGTCTCGCAGGAATCTCGCAGTTCTTCGTGTTCGCCCAGCTCGTGGTGCAGAGCTAAAAATTCTTCTAAAAATCTTCCACCACGTCCAGCCACGCCCCCCTCTTGTTTTATTTTTTTATTGATGTATTTAACAAAAACAACAGAGCATTTTAAAGAGGAATTAGTTCATGGCCAGAAGTCCCTAAAGCAAGATTAAGCTTAAGTGTAATTCCAATGTGCATATTGTTGTATCTTGATTTTCTTCCTACATCCCTTCTCTCTTTTATTTTAATTCCTAATACCTCCGCTAGGTAGCGTCTTACCAGCCCTAGTTTAGCCCTAGTTATTTTGTTACTTACTATGCAATTATAGTATTGTGCCTACATGCACAAGACTGTGCTATTTTCACAGTTAATGCTAATTTGGATCCACACTTTCTCTCTCTCTCTCTCTCTCTCTCTCTCTATCTCAAAGTGTACAGTATTAGTTGGTCAGTAATGTTCACCAATCAGCAGGGTTTTAACTAGATGAGGAAATGGAAAAACTGGTGATTGTAACCAGGCATTAGCACAACCTCCCTCCCTATTCTTGTAGGCCATCTTCTAAAGCAAGGTTTTGTAATGTTAAAGACTAAATTTGAAAATTAAAACATTATTTATGCAAACAGCTGTCAGAAAAAAAGCCACATTAATATTAATTTGTGTAGAAATATTTAAAATGTGATTCCTAGCAGACCTTTAACATCTGAATGCAAAGCTCTGTGCTACAGCCTTTAGACTAAGACTGTAATTACCATATATAATAATACATATTTAAAAAAATAATAATTTATTAAAATTGACATTTTATAACATTTGGTAATAATACAGCAGAAGAATGTAAAATAATGAAGACTGACAATAACCTTATAATGTGAATTCTGTCATTTATAAATTGTAACTGTCCAGAAAAATAATCATATATCATAAAAGCCATCCACCATTCTTTCTTAATACATGTTGCATGCTAAGGTACAAATCAATCAATGTACTATTCATTATTTTCTAATTATTAATAGAGCCTGGATAGCAAAATATGGACTCATGGAGATACACAGCATAATGTGAGTCTTATGAGGTCAGAGGCAATTCAAGGGCCATTTCCAGTATTGTTGCATAAATCTAATTGTAAATTGTTATTATTACTAGCAATCAGTATAGATTTACAGCAAGCTCCATACCCATTTTTGCAGTGTACTGCTACTGTCACATGGCCTGCAGATATTGACCTTATCAGACGTGTGCACAGCAACAAGTTTCAGTTAGGCTATATCAGTTTTATCTGAAAAAAATGTTATAGGCAAATTGGTATTATCCATGTTGTGTTTTGGGTTGGCCAACGTTTGGCCATGCAATCTTTAAAAAAAAAAAATATTTAAACAAACCAAAATGGTGCAAACATTAATCAACCAGTGTATTACAAAATATAAATATTATGCATTATTTGGTTCACTGATTAAGTGAGAAAAATTAACCAATAGGAGGAAAAAAGAGGAGGAGCAGTAAAAATCTATATTTATATATTTTTAATTTTTTAATATTTGTTAAATGGCCACTATAGTGCCAGGAAAACATACTCATTTTCCTGGCACTATAGTGCCCTGAGGGTGCCCCCACCCTCAGGGTCCCACTCCCGTGGCGCTGAAGGGGGAGGAAGGGGTTAATTCCTTACCTTTTTTCCAGCGCTGGGCTCCCTCGGTGCTGGAACTCACCTCCCTCTTCTGATGTCACCAGCTGAATGCGCATGCGCGGCAAGAGCCGCATGCACATTCAGCCAGTCTCATAGGAAAGCATTCTCAATGGACGCTGGAGTCTTCTCACTGTGAAAGTCACAGTGAGAAGCACGGAAAAGCACCTCTAGCGGCTGTCAATGAGACAGCCCCTAGAGGCTGGATTAACCCATAGGTAAACATAGCAGTTTCTCTGAAACTTGCTATGTTTACAATAGAAAGGGTTAATCTTAGATGGACCAGACACCCAGACCACTTAATTAAACTGAAGTGGTCTGGGTGCCTATAGTGGTCCTTTAAATGATATGTAAATATACATTTTTATTGCTCCTCCTTTGTTTCATTCTATTGATCACAACTAGTGACTCAAATGTTAGAAGTAAAAGGCATGCTTTCTAATTCATCATAAAAGCCCCCACACCTGAAATGTTATCAGTCTTAGAAGGATAGAGACTGGGGAGGCAGAGCAAGAAGAGGCAGCAGAGGGCCCTGTTGTGTTGGGTACAGTTGGAATAGGTGACCATGGCCAGTTAGGGCTCACAAGACTAGGTAGGGAGAAATGGGTAGCCTTTGCCTAGTCAGTCTCGTGGAGTAGAAGGACAGTCACAATATGCAGAGACAAGCCAGTAAAGTAGGCCTGGTCCTAAGTCACTGGATTGAGAGCAAAATGTTGCTGAGTCTTCTGGCATGAGGACCAGCCTGAAAGAGGTGAGGTTTGCTCGAGAGTAGAAGAAGACCTTGGTTAAGGCTTATTTTGGGAGGATTACATAGCTGGAGAACTATAATCTCAAAGCCAGTGGACACTCATCTGTGTGAGGAAATTGCATGTAATCAGTGTCTTGACATGATACACTCAATCCAGAGTATCAAACATAGATTATATGACTGCAGGAGGAAGGTGAAGCAGAAGCTAGGCCAGGAGACACTACATGTCAGAGAAACAGGTGTAGGGCTGAGTAAGTCTGTGCAATATAGCAATAATACTTAAAGGTAAGAAAGATATGGATTATTTTAAAAAAAATGCTTTTTAACTGTGACTTGTAAAATCATTTGCTAATGATCTGTTATGAATTGTCTAAAAGAAACTAAAGAGGAGTCAGAAAAATAAGAACTGGAAGAATTAGAAGATGTTGAACCTGGTGGAGTTTAAACATGTTTAAAGGGGAATTAAAGTCCACAAAATAATATTAATTATTTTTGGGGACTAGTAATTTTCTTGACATAATACTAACTTCTGTCCAACCCTTTTCTTTATAATATACAAAAAATAGTGCAAAAGAAAAGGCACTAGACGACATGCAGCTAAAAACACTGTGGAACCAATCACAAAAAATTCCACCAAAGATAAAAGTATACAACAAGAAATAGTGTTCAGTGCAAAGTATGTAAGAACAATGTATAATAATCTAGATCCCAGGGTTCACTCCACCCAATGTGTACAAAAGTGAATATAAATATACCTAAGGATGAATACAATAAGACTGCTTCTTTCTGAAAATATAAAGAAAGTAATATAGTAATATAGTAAAAATATAAAGCTAATATTAATTTACTTACCTTGTTTTCTGAGCCGAGACACCATCATTGCAGTCTGCTGCTCTGCTGCCTTTTTCATCAGCTAGCATGCTGATGTCCGACTTCTCACAAAATCCAATGTTTCTCACAAAGAAGCACAGGTGCAGCACATGCAGTGCTCCTCCAATCAAATGCATTGAATCTACTGCATGGACATGGGGACTAGTTACTGGTGTTGTAGTCTTTTCTTCTGCATCTATATAGTAACCTTCATTTTGGACACCAGAGCCATGAGTATATAGCTTACTACCATTCATGTGGTCTGTATTCCAGATTATAAAACGTGTAATTTGTTATCCTAGGGAAAGAGGCACCATTAAGTGTATATTGTGTTCAGGGCTGCCATCGTGCGATACAGCTAATACTGTATAGATCCAGGCCGCATGCGGGCACTGGTGGCATGTATAATGAAGAGGGTGCTCAGGAGACTCCAGATTCTTTCTGGCAGTGTACTCTTGTGAGTCCTGGCTGTCAGAGTATTGTTGCGGTTTACCTTGGTAATGCTCTGATGTGGCATGCATACCAGGCTCAGGAGAGAACCTGGCAAATGCCAGAGAAGAAATATGAAGATTCCTGGGTGGCAGACTTTAGTATAGTAGCTACTCAGCCTGCGGACCACCAGTTAATCTTGTGTGTCCCCTCCCTGGCCACAGATAGAAAGCAAGGAGGGGGGAATAATCTTAAGTATAAATTTAAATTTATAAACTTACTCCCCCACAGTCCCTATCCATCCCCACACACACACTGCATCCACCACACAAAGCATTCACTATATACACACACTGTATCCCCTGTATACACACAGTACATCCTCTACACACACTGTATCTACTATATATAAACACTGCATATGCTACACACACTACATCCACTACACACATACATTCTGCATCCACTTTATACACTTTACTCGTCCTTGTGGATTTAGCAGTTAGTCCTGTGGGTGGACCCGGGGAGAACCCTGGAGGGTCCAGGCTTTTATTCTGATGTCTAAAAGAAGCTTTAACCCCTTAATTACCAGGTGGTTTGCAAAAAAACACCCTCAGAATCTGAGTACTGTGTGTGTCCAAGAAAATAATGATTATATGTTTTTTCATTTAATTTTGCACAGATAGCTCAATTTCTAATGGATGGAAATTATTGTTTTGCTGATTCTTATAAGACAATAAAATATGTACAAAACCACTTAACAATTTTATATAGTGGGGTTAGATAAGAAAAGTAATTGATAGACAAAAGTAATATTGATGGGTACAGCAGGTAAAAAAGGCTGACAAATATGAAACATAATATGCTCATTGTATTACAGTAAAGTGGACAAAATAAGATAACAATGTGTCCAATTAGACTGGCTGCTAAAAGCGCTAGAATCTTGGCAGTAATGTTGCAATGTGTGCAGTCTCCTGTTTTCATAGATTTCAGGTTTTTATAAAAAATAAGATAAAACATCTTTAAATTAGGCTAACTGCTATCAACACTAGACTTATAAGCATTGTGTTGAAATGAGTGATATCTACAGAAACTGGAAGCAACATATAAAGCAACACCACACTCTCTTCACATTGCACTTCACTTTTTTGCTATTCCCACACCCATCATGAAAGGTGCAATGAAAGATGTTAGTGTCTATCTTGCACCCTAAAGAAAACATTACCACTACTTGGCTATTGACTCCATGCATTATGCATTTGTTATCGAGAATCATATGTGGCTTTTCCACAGCTCTGCCTGTCTCTCTGTGTCTCATTTCCAGGGAAAACAAAACTACCATCATGTATCGTTGATAGCATGCTGACAACTCACTCGTCTCTCCATTTTAGTACTGTGAGTTTTCCACACCGCATAGCTACAATTTCACCATTTCCTAGTTTACAGTCACATAAGGATTGTGGTCAGGGCAGGTGCAAGGAGTTTTGGCTGCACAGGCAAAAATTGATTTTGCTCTTCCCCACACAAACTGGTTCCCTGGGTACTGATAGGCATGCAACACCTCCCCTGCTGCTGGAAATGCCTACAAGAAAGTTCTGTTAATGCCACTGACCTACACCCACCCATGCATCAGCTCGCTCATTGGCTAACAACGCATAGCTGAAACTCTTAACCAATGAGCGAGGTCCTACATGGGTGGGCTTAGTTCAATATCAGGAGTTTCTGGTGGCAGCCTCCTAAAAATTAACCCACTCCCTAAGCAATATTAATAATCAGATAGGACTGCGGTTTACTCCATGCCTCCCAAAAAGTCCTTAATTCTTTGCTATACCCTCCCAAACTAAAATTCCATATTTCTCTGCAATGTACCCCTTTCTCCTCAATTCACAACATGACAAAGCGTCCCATTCCAATTAGGTAAATTAACCCCTTCCAGGTTCCCTGTGTGCACCCTTTTAAAATATTTTCCAGCTACTTCTGCTCTACACACTTACAGTGTAACAGTAACACAATACTCACACACAAATAGGGGCACAGAATCATACACACACTGCTGTCAGTCACACAGGAACATAAATTCACAGATATATACATAACAATTACATTCAGTTACAGTCAAATAAAACCACAATTAGAAATATTCTCATAGACATACACATTTACATTTATGATGCTTACACACTCACAGACATACACCTACAGTCACACTCATAAATGCACAAAATCACACAGACGCAGACTTACCATTATGCATGCAGGACATGCACACTCATAGTCAGACATTTATACTCTGACACACACAGACAACACACTCACTTTCACAGACCCAGATACCCACTCACATTCACAGACCCAGATACCCACTCACTTCCAAACACTCAGATTCCCACTCACTTCCAAACACCCAGATTCCCATTCACTTTCACAGACCCAGATACCCACTCACATTCACAGACCCAGATACCCACTCACATTTACAGACCCAGATTCCCACTCACATTCACAGACCCAGATACCCACTCACAGTAACTCATGGAGACACAACATAGGTGATCTACCCTCAGACCTTGTAGCTCCTCATGCACACTGAGCTCCTGTTGCTGAGAGCTACTAATTCCTTTGTGCATGATACCATTCCTCAGTGTAACAGGTAGTATGGGTGTTGTGGCTATTCCTACCTGTAGGAGCTGGAGCCAGCCTTCAGAGTGGGAGCTTTTTTCCCACTCCCTCGCGGTCTGATGACATACGTCATGTTATGGGAGGGCTGAGTTAGAGCAAGGGGGCGGAGCTTTGCAGACAGCAGCCAATTAAACATCTGCAGGACTGTTACAATGCATCAGGGAGGCCCTGCAGCCTCCCATAGTGGGCCTCTGTAGCAGCAGCTCAACTCTTCAAAACAGCAGCAGTGTGTGAGTTGTGAGGGGCGGCTGCTGTAGGCTTAAGGTAGCTGCTAGTAGAACCCTTCACTAAAGTAGTGCCCAATAACCATGTACTGTCATAAATATTTAAAATCCAAGTCTCTGGTCAGGTGTCAGAGATTTGGATTTTTGCGCCCCCCCTTCTCTGGCGCCATAAGGCGGCCGCCTGTGCCACCTTATGGATGCGCCGGCCCTGATTGTGGTATACCTATCTTTCCCAACCTTACTGTACGGTATGCATCCGTTTTTTTCTTTAAAGAGCTGAAGAAACAGGGAAGGAGGGGAGTAAAAATGATCTGTTAGTACATGGTACTCCAGGTTTAGAAAGTCTTGCAAAGAATCAACAGAAGAACTAACATTGACAGATGTTGTAGTAACTTTTCCAGTATACACTAGTACCATAAATACCCTGCTTGACTGTTACAAAGCTGAAGACTTTGATCCCAAATTGAGATCTTTTGGGGGGAATATGTTGTTCCCATTCTAAACTTTCCTTCAAAAGGAAAAACTATCATCAACAGACAACAGTTGAGAAGGAACAAAGGCAGGTTTAATAACTGACTGTAAAGGTTGACCAACAGGTCTTATATTGAATAGCCTGTCAGATTCATCATCAGGCAAAGTCTTATCCACAATATAAGTAATTACATGATGGCCATGACATTTCTGCTCATAACCATACTAAAGAATGGCATGAATATGAGCAGATCTGTAGACCAATATGCAGTTACAACTGGTTTACATACAGTATTCATCAACAGAACCAAACTAGCACATTATATCATCACCGCAAACATCTGTCTAATAGATTTTGGTTTGTGAATGCATTTGGGATGCCTATGTGTTTATTTCTGTAGTAATCAGATCTAGGAAGTGAGATGTAAAAAATAAACAAAATACCTCAAACACATCATATAGGTATGTGATAGCTGCCTTGACTCCTTGTTGTTCTGTGAAAGGGAACTATTTGGTGACATGAAAATCACCAGTCCATTTCAGTTCATCAGGCAGTTCTGTCATCTTCTTTAATTCCATAATAGTCAGCTGGAAGTGCACATTGCTGATGACGGCCTCTTTTACTTCGATGAGCATAAAGCCTTCTGCCTTTAGAAGGAATGCTGACATCAAGTGACTATGAAAGAGAAAGTAAAGTCAGCAAGGAGCTCAAACATTTTGACACATTTTTAGAAAGAAAAAAACCCCCTAAATAATGCTTTTGAATAGGTAACATTTTACATGTGTGCTATTGTATTGCATGCTCTTGATGTAGTGGGATATATGGAACAGAGTAAAGGAGAGGGAGAAATTGCAAATATGAAGGTGTTTGTGTGCATTTAGAAGCGTGTTTGTGTGTATGTCAGTTTGTTTATATGTGTGCATATAAGTATATATACATATGTACAGTATCTATTTAGGTGTGTATATTTGTGCTTATGTATATCTGTATATTTTTTGTGAGGCAAGTTATCTGAGAATGGGCAGAAATAAGTGATAGAGCAAATGATAAGATGTAAAAGAAAGGATTTATGTAAAGGTTATTTCAAAGACGTATGCCACCCACAGGCATAAATCCATTTTCATTAACCCTAGCTGTTCATCCAACATGTACAATAGGATTGTATATATAAGGATCGTACACGTTTTGTGTGAGATGGAGTGCAGGACTTAACCAATATACCAATATACTGTGCTGCCTGGATCCACGACCAAGATGCTGACACATCCAACAGAACTCAACCACCACCTACAGACACATCCACACCAATAGTGGCTGGTGAAGTTTTAGGATGGTGGTGCACCAGACTCCTCCCCCAGAACTTTACTCCTCTCTACACAGTAAAGAGATGCTCATACAATAAAACAAGCTGGACACATCATATATTCATACGTCAAATATATTTATAAAATACATAGATAATACAGATAACTATAACACAATCAGAGATGAGATGAAATAGAGATATAATACATGGGCAGACTACAGAAATACATCAGGTATAACTTAATAGAATACAGAGAAATACACAGAGCTGGGAACAATAAGGAGATACTATTAACCATCCCACACAGCCAGGATCACTGTGATGATTACACAAAGCTGCAATACAGAGATACACACACATTACATGTCTCTGTAAAATGTTTTAGCTCTCTCTCTCTATCTATCTATCTATCTATCTTTATAGTCCTATCTTAGCTCTCCATTACATGATCTCTTAGTGCTCTTGCTGCCTTTAGCTATCTATTAAATATTGCTGCTGATATGAAACATGTCAGCTACTCTATCAGCTCTCAGCACACAGCATGCACATGATTAAAACATCAAGATACTGATAGCCTCCAATAATTTTAGCTTCTCCACACCCCATTTATTAGCTCTCACACACAGTGTACACAGGGTTAAAGCAGCAGGCTACTGATAGACTCTCTATTACTCTCTGCAACTGGCAATATAATGAATCTGTAGTGGTAATATATAGCCAAGAAGTAGATGACCAAGTTAACAGAATCAACAATTATTAAAGATTAAAAACTATTGAAATCAGAATTAGATCAGTCTTCAGAGTCACAGTCCCAGTCCTGATCTTCATTAACTAACATCCTGGTTTTTAGTGTACCTACACTTTCTTTTTTCTTTTCTTTTTTTTTATTTACTTAAAAAAATGCTTTGGGATCGGTTTTGCTCTCTTTGGCTATCACTTTCTCATTTTGTAGTTTAGCAAATCTCTTTACCTTTTTTGCTCACATTATTGGCTTCCTCATATCTTTTATAGGATGACTGATTCGTCCGATTTAAAGGCTTTGAATGCCATTTTCTTATTTTTAATTTCTTGATTAACTTTCCCACAAAACCACATTTGTTTCAATTTGTTTCTTTTAAATGAATTACCCAGTGGTACATATTGAGAAACATACCTTTGTACTTTTTGTTTTGAAGATATTAAATTTATCCTCAGTGTTTTTTTCACTAAAGAGTTTATGCCAGTCAATATATTGTAAAGCTGCTCTTAACTTATTGAAATTGGCCTTTTTAAAATTATATGTTTCAGTATATCCCGTGTGTTTTTGTTTTTTTGAGTTTGTTTCAAAGGACACTATATTGTGATCACTATTTCCCAAGTGCTCACCTACTTGAATGTTGGTGGAAAGATCAACATTGTTTGTTCGAACCAGGTCCAGACAAGCGTCCTTTCCAGCTGGTGCTTGTACAAGTTGTGAAATGAAGGTGTCATTTAACAAGTTCAAAAAACGAATTCCCTTTGCTTAACTACTAGTCCCTCAAATATATCATTATTATATATTTGAGTAAATTGCCTTGCTTAAAGAAACACTATAGTGGCAGGAATACAATTATGTTTTCCAGATAATTTAGTACTAAAGTGACCATTTAGGTGACCATCACTACTCCAATATCAGTAAAAAGGTGCTATAGACACCAGCATTTTTTCCTATCCCCAGCCACTTTTTGTGTGTCATTGTCCCCTTCCGCAGTCCCTTTTTTGTATCTTTCACCTCCAGCTGCTTTGTGTGCCTCTTTGTCCCTCATCTGCATGTATCTTTGTCTCTCTTTGCCACCCCTCTGTGTACCTCTTTATTCCCCCTCAGACCCTATGTGTGCCTCTTTGTCCATCTGTCGCCATCATGTCCCTTTGTGGTCTCTCCCCCTTGCACTCATACTCATCTCCCTCCATGTAATGTTTCCAAGCAGACTGCAGTGAAGGATTTCCTATAGCTTCTGTTCCGGCTGAGAAGATACTGGTTGGTGCTCTCAGTGAACACTTTGTGTCAAACCAGGAGAAGAATACAGAAAATCCTCTAGTCGGCCATGCTGCATGGAGGGAGGTGAATACAGATTTTTAAATAAGATCTTAACACTTTTTTGGGTAAATCAGATTAATAATGATATTCTAGTTAAAAGCATACCATAGGCATCAAAACAACTTTGGCTTAATGAAGCAGTTCAAGTGTGTAGATAATGTCTCATTGCTCAGTTCTCTGACATTTAGGAGTTCAATCACGTTTGTTTCTGTTTATGCAGCCACACCATCTCTAGTTGTGACTGACACAGCTCACATGAAAAAATGGTTTCATTTACATTCAGTCGTTAACTTGCTTTATAAGTTTTTATCTCCTGCTCTGTAAATTGAACTAATCACACCACAGGAGGCTCCTACAGGTTCTAGAAGGTGTTTAACAGAGCAGGGAATAAGGAAAATTATAGATTAAACAGACTATGCAATAATGGAACCTAGAATGTTTAGGTTCCTTTTCAAGGAGTGTTTAGGAAGGCTTTGCAAGTTACATGAAGGGAGGTGTGACTAGGGCTGTATAAATAAAATTATTTTACTCCTAAATGTCAGAGATTTAAGCAGTGTGACATTGGGGCATAATCTATACACAAAAACTGCTTTATGAAGCTAAAGTTGTTTTAGTGCCTATACTATTCTTTTAATATATATACTAACAGCGTGTTGATTCAAGGAGGTACTGAACTGCCATTTTAGAGGCAAGAAAATTGCATCAAATCCAGTTTCTGTTTTGCCTTATTTTATATGAAAAGTTGAAATACGGATGCGTATTTGAAAGCTATAATATTTGTCATTACAATGTGCTGTCTATGCATAATGGTATGAGAAAGAAATCTACACATTACTTTCCAGAACATTTAAAACCTCAGATTGTGGTGAACAAATGTTTGCAAATCCCTTGATAGCAAAGGGTCTTAAAGCCTTTGTAAATTGTAGGGTACTTACGAAGACATATAACAGTATGTATATACCTATTTTTACTCGGACTCAAAAGGGGATTATTAAAGTAATGATCTATTGCACAATGCTATTGTATGATGTTAAATGGAAAATAAATCAACATCAACAATGAATGCACTGCAAGATGAACAAAATACTTTTATCTAATGAATATTCATTGTAAAAATGAATAGCATGATCAAGGTGCTTTATGCAAAGTTCAAGGATATACTAATGGGTGCAGTCGTGATAATGTGTCATCATCTAATTGTGCTGCTGTTTAAAACAGCAAATTAGTGAAATTCTATTAAAATGTGAATAATCAGTTTTAAAATAAATATTTCAAGGTTTGTAAGTAATGTTTAATTATGTCTCTTCTTAATGTAATCTAAATGTATGCACCTGCGAGAAAACCCTTTACAAATCTTTAAAAAGGATTACGTACACTTTTTTATTATGGAAACCAAAAATAATAATGCTAAAAAACAATTAGAATGCAAATTACCTAGCTATAGTATTAAATAGTTATTCGGGATTACAATAAACCTTTAACATTTTTAAATTGAAGAAAAGAACAGTTTAGAAATATATCTTAGGTTTGCAGTGTTTTCAGTAAATCAATTTATAACTCATCATTCTAACCCCATAAAACATGTGAAATTACAGAATATTTGACATAGGTACAATTGTGAAATGTTGCGGCTTTTGAAATTAGAATGACAATTAAATAGACTGGTGTCTACTTGTATAATGAGTTATATAACGCTATCATATTGTTGAAATTTTGTAGGATAAAAAAATCATTAAACACCAAAAAATGTTCACTGTAGTTTTCACCATAAATGTAAATATTCACACAGCGTTATCAGAGCCGTTATTCAACAGAATCAGTTATTTTTGACCATCGTACAAATCAGTAAATATTTAATCGAAGCAGTAAATGTGAGATACAGAATTCCTGTATTAATTTGACTTGAGTATTTATAAGCCAATATTTATTTAATTTGTTTTTCATTTCTGCTTCATTTTCCAGCACTGAGTACAAGGTTCAGTGCTGACAATCCTTCCAGTGGCATAGATTGTGAATAACAGCAGCAGTGAAGCATGTGGGATTGAGATGGATTAGGGCCATGGACCATTTATCATGCATCAACGAAAGAGTGATGTTAACTTAATAATGGAATGATGCCACTGGTATCCTCCTTCCTCTTGAAACATTGGAAAAAAACTGACAATTTGGAACCAGAGTAACAGGAAATAGTTATTTCCAAGGGCAAAGGAAGCAAATAAGGAACTAAAGAAGGGTACAACTAGAAAGGGCATTATAGAGCTTTTAGTTCAAAAAAGAGATTGGAGGGTGGAAGAGGATGGAGTACTATGTGAGAATTTATGCTGATGTGAAGAAATTATGGAAATTATATGGATGATAGAGAGAGAAAATATGTTGGAGCGATTGAGATTTGAATTACACAAATAGCAGATGCTATAGTATATTATGAAATTATTATATAAGTGTATGTATCTAACATGTTACAATATATTAAAATGGGAGTTCCTTGAATTATACCATGCAAAGAATATAGATGCTATTGGCATTGAGGAACAATGGAGGCAATATTCGTCTTCTTCTAATTTACAGCTGTTTTGCTACTAAAATACAATAGAGACCTCGGCATAATACAATCATCACCAGAGAATAGAATGAGTGCATAGTGAATGAGATGCGAGTACTCTGTGAATAATTTGTGAGTTAAAACCATACAATGTGATGTTAAAATACTGCATTGTCTCTACATTGATCCTTGCTCACTAGGGTAATCAAAATGAGTTCCAAGTGCAATTAAAGAACAAAAGGTCTTGAACTATAACTCTTTGCAAGATTGAAATTCTCGTCAGGCTTCCCACTCAGCTTATTGATTACAGTTTGTCTAAACATTGTGTATCTGCTTTTCTATCGGAGGTATAATGATGTGCACACACCATTTACTAGTATGTTAAAGCTATAGTACAGTTTATATAGTACAGTTTTCTAATAGTAAATAGGAAGAGAGAAAGTTTGGATTTTAACCTCTAGATTGAATGTCATCTGACAAATAAACATGTAAACGTACATGGGTAGATGTATTATTATTATTATTCTATATATAGTGCCAACAAATTCCTCAAAATTCCAATTATAGAAATGGAAGGAGATGGCAAAAGCCCTGCTCAAAAGATCTTAAAATCTATGGGGATTTGACATAGGTAGATATAAGGTTCAGTTTCTTGCCCTAGGAGACTTACTGGAGCGGTGGTCTTCACTAGGGATGGGGACCTGGGTTGTAAAGCAGAAGCACATTGGAACAGAAAATATTTTGAGAAGTAAAAAAAAGTTTACTCTCCAATAATTATTAATATGATACAAATATTTGTTGATATGAGTTATATTGCACAATACATTACTTATTCCCGCTTAGAAAAAAGAGCAAGCTAAATGAATGTAATCTGAATAGAGGGGAGCCCTTCTGTGTAGTGCAATTAGCTATATATGGTGATCTGGTCTTTTACCCCAAGACAAGAACAAATCTAGACACCATCTCCTCTGCTTTATAACTTCCATGTTACAATTGTATTCTTCTCCATCTCTAAAAAAAAAAGATGATATGTGTAGTGGAGTTTCTTTTCTCATGTTTCTTTCATTCCCTCTGAAAACAGAAATAAAAGCACTGTCTGTGACACTGCAAATGTAATCTTTTTGAGAGCTTAGTTAAAATGGTGTACATTGTGGAACATTTTAGCGAGTTGCTCATGGTAATGTAACGCTTACTACACTTTTAAGGCAGTTAAAATGTTTCATTTGAAAACTGATTATTAGTACACTATGTGATTATGCTTTGACCTTCAATATAAGCACACACTTTTAGCAATCAATTAACAATTACAAATAATGAATTATTTTCTAAAGGCCTTGGCATAAAATGCTATTATTATTCAGGTTTCAGAGAATTTTTTTTAAAAAATGGTCTTAGTGTGCATAACTGTACAATTAAGGCATAACTTTGACGTTTGGTTTGGAATAGTAGAGAAAACGTGCAGGTACTCCAGTAGTTTCAGGCACATTTTTTAGAAAAAAATAGTACTCCAACATTTCAACCCAAAATTGTGTCTTTGTCAATTTTGGGTCGAAACATTGCAGTGCTTTTTTATTCTAATAAATGTGCCTAACGCTATTGTAGTGCCTGGACATTTTCTCTACTATTTGCATCTCTGTTTGTTGGGATTGTCCTGGTGCATGGTCTGGTTTAGCACCCTTAGCTTATTGTGGATTGAGTATGGTTCCTACCTGCTATATGTCATACACAAAGTCCAGAGGTGCGCACACAAATAAGAGCAGTATCAGAGAGCTCCTCCTTTTTAATTGCAAAATTACCTACATATGTGTTAAGTTCATAAATATAGCAGGTGGTATAGAGTCAGACAGATCCCCTTGGCAACTTGAGAAAGGCAGCAAGCCAAAACATTGGGGCTGAGGTCTCCACTCTCTTTGTCAATGCATCTAATGTAATACTGGTGGGTATATAGTTTTGCTTTGTTTGTACATATACTTATATTGTATATTTGAATATGTCATTGCTTACTATGGTGTTGTCACATTTATGCTATACACTTTAAAAATGCTAAACTATTGCTACATCTTATATAAATACATTGACGTACTATGGTTTGATGTGTATTATGTGTTTATTGTGCTATCCTAAATAGGTAATAGGAATTTACCATTTAGGATCCAAGAGAATTTATTCATATCCAGAATTAAACTCCTACAGTTGAATACTACCTACACTAATAATTTAATAATCACTTACACCAACTTCAAAGACTATCTGTCATTAAGTTACTATGCAATTCCTGATGACGGTTGAATTTGGAATTGTATTACCCTGAATTTTTCCTCTTCTGTGTGAACCCATATTCACCCCTTCCTGTGTGAAGGAAGTGGCTTTACTGGGTCCATTCCATCATGTGCATATGTATTACATATACGTGATTGGCTATGCGGTGTGCGTTTATCTCAGTTTTTTTTATCTTTTTGTAATTTCCCCTTTTCCCACTAAGAGTTTTTTTTTCCCATAAAATAATTTAATGTTATAAAAACGCAATAAAAATTAAATATTTGAAACTATTGCAGCTTGTTTAGCTTGTTAAAACATGATTTTTGCAAAACTCAGTTTAAGCTTTTTATTTAAGTGCTAAGTTAACTTGTAGCAAATCAGTTCTTAATTTGTTATTAAGATGTGTTGTGGTTTCATAACAAAATTTAAATATTCATTGTAGTGGTTTCATCTTGCCTGACTGAGTCAGACAGATGCTGTTGGAAGAAGCTAATAGGGCGCTGTTTTTTTTGTATTTTTTTGTAATTTTTTTTAATTAAAGACGGTCTTTGATGCTAAAGACAGAATGTGTGGGAAAGCTTTGTTCTTGTCAGGGTGGAATGGGTGAGTGGGTGCTTAATAACCCACTGACTTTTTTTCCTTTTCCTTTTTTTTTTTTTTTAAACAATAAAACTAGAATTGATTTCTGCTCACCATTTTGCATTAATGTAGGTTAGAAAAAGAAAAAAAAGATTACAATCAATCACTATAAAAGTTCTCTCATGTCCTATTTTTTTTAACTCAGATATATAATAATTATAACAAGTAACCTAGAATTGGCATTGCAAAAATGACTGTATAATATTAGCCATTAGACCAGGCAATATTGTAGCTGTTGAAAGCTGCATAGAATAGACACTAGTGAGCTGATAACACCCCAGTGACACTGCCTGAGGTGGCATATGAGATTTTGAACTCTGTATGTGCAGGGTTTCAAAGTAAAACACTGCACGTACAGATTTCAAGCACGATGACAACTTCAAATCACTGAAGCTGTCATGGTGTTTGGAGTAACCCTTTAATAAAGTGCTCGCACACTTACACAGGACACATACACACTGGATGGAACACACTCCCAACAAAGGATTTTATTTCTATAAATAGTTAACAAATAAGAACTGTCAAAATAATTCAAACATGGTGTAAGTGGCAGTGAGCAGGCAAAGCAGCACCCAACCAGTAACAATGAAAACAACAAAACTAATAAAGATAAATTGGCGCCGCAAAAACAACAACCAGTGCAGCAAGACTTCGCCCAAGTGCTATGTCACAACACTTGTACATACAAAATCTTGGAGTGTAAAATAAGGTGATAGCACACAAATGATAATTGTAGATCACAGCAATACAGATAGGTATGAAGAAATCTATTAAAAGAAACATAAAAACAACATAGCATAGACTGTATAACGTGGTATCCGCATTAAAGGTATGGAGAAAACTCACAAATTAAAGAGCCCTTAAGGTCGGCTCTGAAGAGAGGTGATAAAAATATAACTATGCGCTACATGTTACGATCCATGACGTGTAACTATGCGCTACGTGTTACGAAGAGAGGTGATTCAAATATAACTATGCGCTACGTGTTACGATCTTCCTCAGGTGAATCTACCAACAAAGATAAAAACCTACTATTTATATGTAACAATACAGTAACAATGAAGCCACCAATCTCAAGCTAGGTAATAAGGTCCTGCTTGAATTCTCACTCAGTCATAAATGGACACAATATCAGCCTAGTTTTGACCTGATACATATATATGTATTTAGTAGGGCAGTGCAAATGACCATGTCTTTATAATTTGTAAGCAATGACACATACGCGGGGCACAGCAGATTCTCTGGTAAATGACAAGATTGCATAATGTAGAGATAAGTGAGAATATACAAAATCACTAAGACTTGTAAGCCATAGCACACTAGCACACTTGCTTGGTACAGTGGCATAATACAAATGGTTTTCTCATTCTTTGACAGCTCCTATGACTCTGAGCACATTTAATTGTCATTACATTTTTGTGAGTTATACGTGGTTTTTGCACTACAAATATTAGCAAAGTATTGAATAAATCATGGTAACACTCTTCATACATTTTACATGGCTTGGGATTTATTACTATTAATAACTAATCGTAAAGAAAAAAACACAAAATCAGCATGTGTATGCTCAACGAGTTGTCCTATAAACTATAAATCGGTCTTTATATTCGTAAAGCCAAGATCAATGATTGGCTGAAAGAGCAGGCCAAACAGAGAGGATTGCCTCATTAAGGTTAACTAGGATGTGTTGATAATAATAATTCAAACACAGAAAATATTATTTGCAATTGTATCTTAAAAACAGATCATAAGAGAACACCAAAAATGTACTCTAACATTAGTCAAGTAGGATTAACACTTATCCTTTTTAAATCATCAAGCCAGAGTGAACTCCACTAGATATGTAAATACACAAATGCCACAAACATTGTATCTTTTTCAAGTGCATAAAGTTTGTTTGGTTATCGTCCAGTATTTGAATCAGTCTAGAGGAAATTGCTATTCGCGCCATTTCTGGCGTTCGCATACAGTGTTTGGATACTCCAAGATAGCAGTTAGTTCAATGACGCACATCCTATGTGTCCAAATGTCAAACCTTGCTTTCACCAATTGGTTGCACCGATTGCGCGCATCTGGTCATATGTAGAACGCATACCGATAAATCACTAAGAGGCTTGACACTTGGACGCACAGGAGGAACTCACCGCCATCTTGGAGTACCCAAACACTGTATGTGAAGGCCAGAAATTGCGCAAAAAGCGATTTCTGCTTGAGGGATTTAAATACTGGACAGTAACCAAACAAACATTATGCACTTGAAAAAGACTTCAATGCGTTGTGCTACTTGATTTTGTATTGTATTTTTATATTGCCACTATTTTGGATTTGATCTAATAAACCAGTCATTTAACTAGGATCCAGTTTCCTGCCTGATTCCAGACCTTGTGGACAAGACTATTTCTGAGACTATTTATTCTAAAGCTACATGCTTCTAAAGCTGGAGCCTGCTATATGAGGCTGCGGTCCATGAGATTGGTTCTGTGAAAATCTATATTCATTATACATATTTATTACAATATTACACTATGAGTATGTCTGTTGTTGAGCATATATTTTGTACAGATGTATGCTTTCCAAAACCAGCTTAGAATAAGAACAATGTACAATATGTATTAATGTGATTTATATATGTTGGTTTGATTGCACTCCCCTATTGTAGTGAGCTACTTTTTTTGCACTTTGCACCTGTACTAGTGCAATATAGCATTTTACTGGATTCTTCTACACTAAAAACATCTGTATTTTGTCAGTTCATTAAATTCTTCAAGAACTCGAAGGAAAGAAAGAAATGAATAAAAAATGCCAAGAGATTAATATAAATTTAGACTCTGAATTTCATCTAGAGTAAAACGAAAAAAGATTGGCATTATGAAGAAGTTTGAATTAAGACATTTATGGATTTAAATACCATCTGTTATAATGACAAATGTATAGTCATACAATTAAAAAAAAATGACACTTTATTAAACATAGATTTTAAAAATGGAGACTCAAACATGTTTTCATTATACCTACCGGGGAAATACATGTCAAATGCATTATAAATCTACACACTGTTTGCTTTACAGGATAATCTCATCCACTTTATTACATAAACATCTGCTCATGTGTTATACAGAATACGTTTTATAAACAGCTTTATCAGTATTTTGTATTGGAAGACTGTTGAAGCATTGTTTTCAAAATAAATTAGTATACAACAATTAGTTGTGTTCATTTATTTTGAAAATGCTCTTACAATAAAAAAAAAATCTTTTGTTTTCAAGTATGTCCTGGGATGCACAAACGATACAATTTTGTTTTAAGGTTAAACATTTTACATACACAAAACATAAACATTAACAGTTGATTCAGATTTGCTTTGGTTTATGCTAACGTGAAAATCATTTTTCAGAGATTGCAGGTTTATAAAAAAGTATCTGTGTATTAAAAGGCTGTACAGTCTGTCCCTTGTTGTTCTTGAGTTGAGAATGTTGCTTGGATATTATGGTAGTTCATCTGTAAAAATATAATATGAATCAGACAAGAAAAGGAAAAAGTATATCTGAATTTAAGGGTTAGCCATTTTAGTTCATACATCACAACGACAGGTAGTGTAATTCAATTACTAAATTATATAGAGCAGAGCTAAACATTTCCATTTACTGCTAGCTATTTGCAAGTGAAAATGTAGCCACGGTCAGTATGTTAATGACCCTGTAGGCTTGCAGTGACAAGTAACTTTCAAGTCGTGGCTAATAGAGGTGGACTAGAAAATGTAAGATCTTAAAAAGTGCTGAGGTACTGGTGCACATACTATATCACTTTAGGCAAAGACTGCTATTATTTTTATTTATTTTTTTCAAGTAGCTTTTTGCTTAACCCCTTAAGGACAGAGCTTCAGAAGCTTGTCTTTCACTTAATGACAACGGCATTTTTTGCATTTTTTGCTATTTGCGTTCAACTGCAATTTGCATTTTACTAATTTATTGCACCGACACATATTATATACCGTTTTTTAAAGGACAGAAAGGGCTTTAATTTGATGTAACACATATATATATACATGCTTATTTATTATAAAAAAAATACAGAAATATGCAAAAAAATGAATTTTTGTGTGTTTTTTTTACAGTTTTTGCAATAATAATGTGTACATAATTAGTGCAGGTTAAGGAAAGTAATTAAAAATAAATTCATTTAGTTGTTCTGAATTACAGAATATATAATGTGTCTGGGATTTTAAGTTTTTTTTGGTAGTTACAGGTCACAAAGCACAAGGAGTAAAATAAACTTTTTATGTGGAGCGATTTTAGAATTTGGTATGTTTGTCTTGTAAGCCTAATAGCCATAAAAGAAAACAAAATTGCCACACAAAAGTATATATTTATATAAAGTAGACACCACAGGCTATTTACCTAAGGTTGTTTTGACACTTTCTACGTAGCCATTTTACCGCCAACCTCTGCTAAATATTGGTGTAAAATTGTGTTTTTTGGGGGTTTTCGCACACAAACTTATAACAAAGAACTTCTCATGTGTATTTTGTAAAGTTGGTGTGTGCTATTCCTGTACAAAGTTTTATAATGTGTTCAGTTACTTCTGCTGAGTACAACGGTACCCCCATTGTATGTCTTTGTCACTATTTCGTGAAGCTACAGTGCCATATAGGAGACCTGTCCTTTTCAGTATTCACAGTAGAATTTTGAGAGACGGATTTAATGAGCCTATGCTTCCATTTGGGGTATTATAGTAGTTTGACTGTTCAAAAAAAACCCACAAAGGCCTACCATTTGTAAAAGTAGACACTCCAGGGTATCTCATAAGGTGCATATTGTGCCTTAACATGCCCCCATTTTTTTACCATTACATGCCAAAGTATGTGGTAAAAAATAATTTTGTGCATATTTTACATACGGATTGCATTTTTGCTGGGCATTTTGTATATTTCATGTGTGCCACTAAGTTCAAACCCCCCAAATTATGCTCAGCTAAGTCTTCTGAGTAAAAGGACACCCCCATTGTATGTCTATGGCACTATTTCGTGAAGCTACAGTGCCATACAGGAGACCTGTCCTTTTCAGTATTCACAGTAGAATTTTGAGAGACGGATTTAATGAGCCTATGCTTCCATTTGGGGTATTATAACAGTTTGACTGTTCAAAACACTCCACAAAGGCCTACCATTTGTAAAAGAAGACACTCCAGGGTATCTCATAAGGTGCATATTGTGCCTTAACATGCCCCCATTTTTTTACCATTACATGCCAAAGTATGTGGTAAAAAAAAAATTTGTGCATTTTTTACATACGGATTGCATTTTTGCTGGGCATTTTGTATATTTCATGTGTGCCACTAAGTTCAAACCCCCCAAATTATGCTCAGCTAAGTCTTCTGAGTAAAAGGACACCCCCATTGTATGTCTATGGCACTATTTTGTGAAGCTACAGTGCCATATAGGAGACCAAGCCATATCAGTTTTGACCGAACTTTGAATTTTGACGCCGGGCCTATGTGCAATTTCCAAGCATCTTTGCAGGTTTTAAATTCAAACTACCCCACAAAGGCCTACCATTTCTTAAAGTAGACACTCCAGGTTATTTCAAAAGGCATATTTTGAACCTTAGCGTGGGATCATTTTTCCGCTAGCGTGTACCAGGTGTAGTGGTTATAAGCGTTTTTTTCTGCCTTTTTGACACACAAAGTGAGTTTGCACAGTATATTTTGCAAACCATATGTGTACTACCACTGTATAATACTTCATATTTTGCTCAGCTATGTCTGCTGAGTACAAAAATACCCCCGTATGTACCTTTGCCAGGTATATGTGGACATCGGAGGGGCACATTTGGGACACAGCCATTCCATTTTTTTTCAAATTTTGAATTTTTACGCTGTGCCCATGTCCCATTTTAGAGTATTTTACCAGGCTATATAATCCAAATACCCCATAAAGCCATACCATTTCTTAAAGAAGACATCCCAGGGTATTTCAAAAGGCATATTTTGAACCTTAGCGTGGGATCATTTTTCCGCTAGCTTGTACCAGGTGTAGTGGTAATAAGCGTTTTTTCTGCCTTTTTGACACACAAAGTGAGTTTGCACAGTATATTTTGCAAACCTTATGTGTACTACCACTGTATAATACTTCATATGTTGCTCAGCTATGTCTGCTGAGTACAAAAATACCCCCGTATGTACCTTTGCCAGGTATATGTGGACATCGGAGGGGCACATTTGGGACACAGCCATTCCATTTTTTTTCAAACTTAAAATTTTTACGCTGTGCCCATGTCCCATTTTAGAGTATTTTACCAGGCTATATAAACCAAATACCCCATAAAGCCACACCATTTCTTAAAGAAGACATCCCAGGGTATTTCAAAAGGCATATTTTGAACCTTAGCGTGGGATCATTTTTCCGCTAGCTTGTACCAGGTGTAGTGGTAATGAGCGTTATTAAATGTATTTTTTTACTTTTTAAAACGTTTTTTTCCTTTTTAAAACTATTTTTTAAACTTTTGTTTTGATTATTCATTTTTTGAAAGTTTCCTAAACTTTCGTAAAACTTTTTTTTACAGATTTAACATTTTTCTAAGCTTTTTTTTTACGTTAACCCCTAACTAGCAGTAAGCAGCACTAACAGTAAATTCCCAATTTTCCCATAAATCCCACCCACCCCAGCTAGCAAAATATTTAATTATACAATATTTAAATTAGTTAATTAAATAAATTTAGCCCCTGAGGGTTAAAAAATAAATAAAAGTTAATCGTCAGGGGTTAAAAAAAAAATTAGAACAGTATAATACTGTGATCTGTATTTTGATCACTGTAGGCAGTGATCGACTGGCAGGGAAGGGGTTAATTTTTATTTGGACTGGGTAAAGGGTTTATTTTTTTAAATTTTTTACTTAAATGTTATTAAAACTTTTTTTTTAACTTAATTTTTTAACTTTTTAAAGCTTATTTTTAAACTTTTTTTAACGTTAACCCCTAGTTAGCGTAATACTAAATCCCCCAATTCCCCACTAACTTCCACCCTCCCCAGCTAGCTAAATTTATAATTTAAAAATATTTAAATTAATTAATAAAATAAATTGAACCCCTGAGGGTTAAAAAAAAAAGAATTAACCCTCAGGGGTTAAAAAAAAAAATCAGATCTTAGTAAAATGTAATCCCTGCCAATTGATCACTGTAGTCAGTGATCAATTGGCAGGGAAGGGGTTAATTTTTTATTAAAATGGGTAAAGGGGGGGTAAAGGGGGGTGGGATTTTAATTTTACAATGTTTTCTTTCCACCAGGGGGCAGGATCACTGAAGATCCATCTCCCTGCACTTCACACAGAACCAGGAAGTGCAGGGAGGCGGAGGTGAGTATAGAGAGCACATGTGCCCGCTCTGGCATGCTGTCAGAGCGGGCACATGTACTCTGACAGCCCGATCCGGTGCTCCCGGTTTGCCTCTAATGCAGAGGCAGACCGGAGCACCATTAACCCCGCGATCACCGCGATTGCGGCGATCTGGGGTTAATTTTAACGGGTGACGGACGAGGTCCGTCACTCGTCATTAACGCATTCCCCTGAGTGACGGACCTCGTCCGTCACTCGTCGTTAAGGGGTTAAAATTGGAAATAGACAAGTTTTGTTTCCAAATATTACACCAGTATTAGGGAATAGAGTAGATCACAGGTGTCCATTCTTTTGGTTTCCCTGGCCGCATTGAGTGCAGAGGAATTCTTGGGCCATAAATCCAATATATAATATAGATCAAGGGTAGGCAATGTTCGACACTCTAAATGTTGTGCACTACATCTCCCTTGATGCTTTGCCAGCATTATGACTGTAAGAGCATTATGGGAGATGTAGTCCACAACATCTGGAGTGCCGATGGTTGCGTACCCCTGATATAGATAATGTAGATAAGTAATATATATTTAAAAGTCATTTTCTTAATTTTGATATGGCAATTGTTTAGTAGATCACTCCCTTATTTGTTATCCAATTGTGGGATTTGGCATATTTAAGGATATCAAATTAGGGAGCTATCTACTAAACACATACACATGTATATACGTATGCACACGTAACCACAGATACACACACACACACACACACAAAGACCTATACACACAATCACAAATACACACACACACATACACACAATCACAGACCTACACACATATACAATCTAATACCTGTACACAGTCACATACATACACACATAATCACAAGTGTACACACACACAGACATACACACACAATCACAAACCCACACAGACATACATACACAAACAATCAATAACAGACCCCCCATACATTGTTTTACAGACCTATACACATAATCACAGATATACCCACACACACTCACATACATACATACAGGGCCAGACTGGGAAAAAAAAATTGGCCTGGGTATTTTTTAATCACAACGGCCCATTGAAAAGGAGGTAGGGCTAGATAGGGTGTGTTTTGTCATCCCCAATGACAAGCACGTCCCATCTCAAAGTGAGCATGTTGGTTCAATGCTCTTCCAGGGCAGACCATGCGCAGAGCTCTGCTGAAGAGCTGTAGCATTAGTATTATTCTACACACCACAAGCAAATTTAATAAGATGCTTGCGTTGTGTTTGCTTAAACTTGTCTCTGGTGTCTCCATAAATGGGATACCAAGAGACAAAAAATGCCAGGAAAGAGTACTGTGCATGTGTTTGGAGCCAGCTTGTGGGATTGCATGTGAAGAGTGAGCTGGTTGTGGTGTGGTTTTGTATTAATAGGTTGGTTTCTGTCATGTTGTGTTTGTGATGTAATGTATGTGTGTCTAGGTGCTGTAGAGAGTATGTGTATAGGGTCATAGTGTGTATAGGGGATGTAGCGAGTGTGCGTGTTTATAGGTGATGTAATGTGTGTAGGGGTTGTAGAGAGTGTGTGTTTAGGGACTGTAGGGTGTGTTTGCTTACAAGGAATCTAGTGTGTGCATACGAGATCCAGAGTGTGTATGTCAAAAATGTAGTGTGTGTGTGCAGGTGGTGCAGTGTGTGTGTGTGTGTAGGGGATCTAGTGTGTGTTTGAAGGACCCAAAGTGTGAATAGGAAATCTAGTGAGCATGTGTGTGTATATAAGATTCAGAGTGTATATAGGGATCTAGTGTGTGTATATGTGTAGATGATCCAGAGTTGGGTAAGGGATCTAGTGTGTGTCTGGAATGTAATGTGTTTAGGGGTGCAGTATGTGTGTGAGGGGTTCTGTAGTATATATACAGATATTCTTGGAAGTAATGTGTGTGTGTGTGTGTGCATGTGGTGCAGTGTGTTTTGGGGCTGATGTAATGTAATGTGGGGCTGATGGAATTTACTGACAGACACACAGGGTAAGGAATTGCAATACCGGTCCTTAGAGTGGCCGGGCTATGCAAATAGAGAGTGGTCAGAGTACAAGCCATAGTGAGAGAAGTACAGAGATACAGAAAAATCGATGGAACAAGCCGAGGTCAAGGATCAGAGAAAACAAAAACAGAATAAACAATGAGACAGAGCCAAAATTTGGTAACCAACAAACAGACAGAGCAAAACGCACTATTGGGCTATCAAAAGACCACAAAGGGCAACAAAGGCTGACATCTGCAAGCTAAAATAGGCATGATTCATTTCTGATTGGTTAATTTCCTTTTGGAATTAACCACAACACGTGGAATGTATTTAACCCTTCCACTTTGATCCCTGAGGTCATCATTATGCGCTGTGTCTGGTGGCTGGCTTGGGCTGCAAGCGTGCAGCGTCTGACAAAATGTCGGCAGGATCCATGGCACTGGAAGCCGACACAAGTGGTGAACGGGTAGGGGGCCTGACAGGGAGATCCTGTGACCTCCCCTACTCGCCTCGGCCCATGGCCATCCCAGCCAACCGGACATTTCCCAGGTGTGCCTGGTGGCCAGTCTGGGCCTGCATACATACATCTGTCCCTCGTGACCAGTGGTTGCTGGTGGGCTGAGATCTCTGTGCTCCTTCTCCACAGGTTGCTCACGTGCCAAGCAGTGGTGCCGGGATAACATCATATCCCGGCAGATGGTTCACTACCGAGTGGTGAGGGAGCTGTGCAAGAGGAGCACAGAAAATGTAATGGGCTCCATATCTCCCTCTCTGCCAAGCAAGGTCCTGGGCCGCATGTGGCCTGTGGGCCGTGGTTTGGACATCCATGGAGTAGATGATCATTTATCAATCTGAAGTCCAAATGAGAGGTTAAGGTTTAACCACATTTACAGGAAACAACTGAAGAAGCCAAAGCTGTTGTGAATGGTGCTGATTTACCAGGATCCTATCTTGGTCAAATAAAGAAAGGAAAGACACAGAAGCAAACCCAGATCTAAATTATTAAAACATAAAATTTAGCTACTGATGAAAGAAATTAAGAGGATATTGTAACGGACCGTTTCAGCAGACAAGGGGTTAAAATCTGGTTAGGCGATATTCCCCTTTCAGATATAAAGGCAGCTACTGTAGAACACCAAACTCCTGAATTGAATACAAGTGAATGCACCAAATTCCCGAACTGCATACAAGGGAATAAGGTAGCACTCCAAACTCCCGAACTGGAACCTCACGAATAGCTGCTAGCAGATGAACAGGAAAAGCTCCCAAGCGGCTTACACTCCTGGTAATCAGTCTCTAACAGCATACAGTGAATCCCCCCCAAGAACGAGACAGAGCTCCGTATTGTGGGTCAAGCAGTGGTCTGGTTTATTATGGGCTACCTGCCCAGTATTTATGCAGGTCTCCCACTTGGTGGACACTCCCCTAGGGGACCAAATGGGAGACTGTAACAAAAGACAGACAGGTATCAATTTAGGACATACAGTCACAATATTTTCCCACAATGCATCCTGGCTTCCTCCCTTCTGCCCTGGAGATAATTGAGAAGTAATTCAATTATCTCACAGGACAAAGGCAAATCGCCATTATACACGTGGGGACATTTTATACACTAAACACAGACATGTCACATATCCCCAGATAGCTGGGATCTGAGCGCACAAAACTACTGAATAGCACTCAGATCCTATTCACACAGTTCAATTGCCATGGAGCCAAAGTCTTTAAGTACACGAATGGGCTCCATGGCATAGCTATCTGGGTTAACACATTCACATAAGATAAAATACTGAATGGACATGTGTTCGTTAGATCTGTACGAATAAGAACCAGGCGGCGGACGGCTCAGCGGTGTTCGTGCAAATAAGTGTCCATTTTTAGTTCCATAGTTTAAGCGCCAAACACCGCTGGCTGGACGGGACTTTTAAAATGGCCGCCGCCACGTGTTCGGTAAACGAACAAAGACCAGCCTGCATTCGTCAATTAAGCTGCAGTTAACCGCAGCTTCAGGGCAGTCAATTGGCGGCACACTCCAGCTACCGAACACCCTGGCAGAAAGGCACGAAATAGCCTTTCTGCAGGGAAAAATAAAGCCTTTTAAAGTCTGGTCCATAGTCCAAAGGCAGCAGGCGGGCAACCAGGCTTCTCCAATGCGATGTGGCGAGATTGCTCTCGTCACAGATATAAAAACACTGCACCACACCATGCTCTTTAAATCAAATGGCAGAATGTGCTGCACTGCCCAAGCCTTGAAAACAGCAAATATCTATAATCTGGGATCTGTTAAAGCTCTGAAATACCAGCAATAGAATATAGACTATATTGCAGAACTACAGTTAATAGTATGCCATAACTTTGCTCTAGTGGTTATTAGACTTGTGCATGTAAAAATAAATTGTCTGAACCACTTACTCTGAAAACGAAAAAAAATAAAAATTCTGATCAGTATAATTTCTGCAATATAACAGATCAGCCCTGCCTTATTTTGTTACTGAAAAAAAGATTAGGAAAACCGAATCAGATGAACTAAAATGGTGCAAAAATTGCCACACAGTGTACAACAAAATATGTGCATTATAGAACTAGATCATTGACACAAATGTTTCCACCATTTAGTTGACAAATCTGGTGAGAAAAAGGTAGTAACGGAGTTGGAAAGAAGGGGAGCAGTAAAAAAAATATAGATCAATATTTATATATTTATTCAATAGACATATAAACATAGATTTATAGATTCAACATTGATCCTTCAATCCCTTCAATATTTCAAATCAACATTTAGTCAGTCTCATAACCATTAATCATATTTTTTTCCCATCAACCATGTCTTTTTTTTGGGAATTCAGAACCCCAAACAGGTTCGTCCATAATTCGCCTACATTTTGTCTCCAATTTTTGGGAATTTTAACAATTATCCAATCAACTCAAATTCAGACAAATTGCAGTTCATAATGAAAAGAATATGAGTCTAGGGGTTATAGTACCAGGAGTGCACTCCTCCATTGTAAGCAGTTAAACCATTGTTTAATGGTTTTCTAATTCAACTTGCAATTTTCATAAAGGAAGCTGAATTGAACTTAAATTAAATTTTTGACATATGTATGACTTACCAGAGCCTTTACCTGAACGTATGCATGATATCATAACAAAGAGTAAGAAAATAACCAATTTCTAACTTTATGTGGTATAATAACAGAAAGAAAGAATGAAGGGTATATAATGGAGTCAGACTTATGTTAAAGGGATTCTCCAATATCCACGGCTCTGTAAATTCTGATTGGATTGTGATTTAGTAAATAAATTATAAGAATTGCCATTACGGTTGGAATTCGAAAAATGTTCAACAGACATTTTCTATCTGGATAAAATCTGGTGTTTAGTGAATTACAATGTGCTTCTTACTAGAAAATAAAAAGTAAATCACAAATCAGTAAAACAATTCTAAGTCAATTAACCCCTTCAGGACGGAGTCAATAGTACACGTTCTGATCAAAACAAAACGTAAACAAAAACTGGAATTTGCGCTATATGTCTGTTCACCCGTAGTTCCCCTCTTTCATATTAAATGCACCCACACTTATTATATATCATTTTGTTCAGGAGAAACAGGGCTTTCATTTCATATAAAATATTTGTATATGAAACAATTTATTATGAATAAAATTAAAAAAAACTGTGAGAAATTTTAATTTTTTTTTAAAATTTGTAGTTCCGCCTCACATTTTAGCTGTAAATGTCATAATACTGTTAGGTTTTACGGCAACAAAATGCACATATTTGTAATCAGCGATGTCTCACGAGTACAACAGTACCCCCCATTAACAGGTTTTATGGTGTTTTGGAAAGTTACAGGGTCAAATATAGAACGTTCCATTTTCAAATTGAAATTTGCCAGATTAGTAATGTTACCTTTGAGACGGTGTGGTAGCCCAGGAATGAGAATTACCCCCATAATGGCATACCATTTGAAAAAGTAGACAACCTAAGGTATTGAACGTGGGGTATGTTTCGTTTTTTTTAGTAGCCACTTAGTCACAAACACTGGCCAAAGTTAGCGTTCATATTTGTTTTTGTGTGAAAAAAGCAAAAAAACTAATATTTGGCCAGTGTTTGTGACTAAGTGGCTACTAAAAATGACTGGACATACCCCATTTGCAATACCTTGGGTTGTCTACTTTTGCAAATGGTATGCCATCATGGGGGTAATTCTCATTCCTGGGCTACCATATGGTCTCAAAGGCAACATAACTAATCTGGCAAATTTCAATGTCAAAAAAATGAAATGCAAGCCTTATATGTGACTCTCTAACTTTCCAAAACACCATAAAACCTGTACATGTGGGGTACTGTTATTCTCGGGAGATTTCACTAAACACAAATATTATTAAAACATATTACAACAATAATATAGTCCATAAAAGTGCCGTTTGTTTGTAAAAATTGCAAATAACGTCACTTTTACTTAAAATATCATCGTTGTAATACAATTTACCAGTTTTAAACACTAATATTTGAGTTCAGCGAAGTCTCCCGAGTAAAACAGTACCCCCTATGTACAGGTTTTATGGTGTCTTGGAGAGTTACATGGTCTAATATAGTGCTTGCAAATTAAATTCTCTGCACTTTCTCCCTGTGTTGTCAGGCATGTCAATCAAATTTTAATTAATCAAATGACATAATTATGTTAAAAAATTACTTAAATATACACGTAGAATTTTAATATATATGCATTTATAGGTATATAAATTCTACGTGTATACTAATGTAATCTTTTATGTAATTATATGTATTTATCTCTATATATATATTTGCGGTTATTTGTATTTTATATATAGATAGATATATATAGAATGTCATTCTAAGTGTATTCTGTTTCCAATATATATATATATTAATAACAAAATACAGTTAGAATGAAATTACATATGAATATATAATTTATTTTATATTTTGTTTCAATATTTTATTTATTTATTTAATTATTTTATTTATTTATTATTGTAATTGTGCGTATATATATATATATATATATATATAATATATATGTAGATCTATTATATATATAATATATATACATATTATATATATGTAACGTCATTCTAAGTGTATTTTAATATTAATATATATACTAATATTAATATTAAAATACATTACGTATGACGTTACATATATATAATATGTATATATATTATATATATAATATATACATATTATATTTATATATAAAGGCATTTAATTTATTTTATAACATTTTAATATTTTTTTTTTTACACTACCTACCAGCAGGGGGACTGTCTAATATTTTAGACAGTCCCCCTGCTGGCAGATCCATAGCCAGCTATAGGGGGCCATGTGATCGCTTTTTGAGAGCGATCACATGGCCCCCGGGGGCCTCATTTGCCGGAGGGGGGCTGCCTGGGCTCTCAGACAGCCCCCCAGAAGAGGATCGCGGCGGAGGTGAGTACACCTCTGCTCCTGGGGCTGCAAGCCGTTACGGCGTTCTATGCCGCCGCAACGGCTTTAAAGCCCTTTAAAGCCGCGACGGCATAGAACGCCGTAACGGCGTTAAGGGGTTAATCCAAATTTCTGTAAGTTATACTGCCAGTAGCAGCTGGGCAAGATTTGCTTTTCTTTCTTTTCTATTTTTCTTTCTTTTTTTATATGTATATTATCTTTTATTTCACCAGTTGATTATGGGTGTGTCCCCCCCCCCTCCCCCAATCCCCCACCACCACCCCAAAAAAAGTTTTTTTCTTTCCTTCCTCCAAACAGTCTTTCCTCCAAAAAAGAAAATGTAAACATCTGTATACTGTACTGGTAACTTTTTCTCATACTAAATCAGTGACAAAATGCCATTCAATCTCCTATATCCCACTCAAAGGTGTTTCAAGTGCATCTTGCAGTAGCTGCTAGCTAGATATAGCAGAAAGCTGAACCTAGTCACACACTAGAATCAATGTTTCAGACTAGGAACGAGGAACTGTTTTTCCCTTTGTAATAATTAGAATAGTAGAGATAGTAATAATTTTATATCTATCTATCTATCTGTCTGGAAGCAAAATAAAGGTTAAGGTGGGGGGAAAATTGTGATTGAAAACCCCTTCCACCTGATGCTAATACAATGTTAAACAAAAATCTTCATTCCAGTCATATCACAAATAAATATATACTGGTAACCTAGTATCACATTAGGATCAATGACCAAATGCCTGCCAAGCTCTTATTTCCTACTCAATGTTGCTTCAAGTGCTCCTGGCCATAGCTGCTAGCTAGATACAGCAGCAAGCTAAACCTAGTCTCATGTTAAAATCAATGTCCCAGGCTATCTCCCATGCCATCAAAGGCACAGCAAGGGTAAACACACAGAATCATTGCTGGTCTTCCTTTCCCAGTAGCTGAAGATAGAATTTCTAGATGAATCTTGTTAGGAAAAATAATTGTTTTCCCCCTCTATTGGACACTTCACTTGATCTCTACTTCTTTCCATCCCCTTTTTTTTGGTGGGAGGAGAGGCACTCTAAATCAAGAAGGAAACTGAATGTGTTCAGGGTTGCATGAGTTGGTACCACCAAAATTCTGCTACTTGCCTGTTCCAAAAATCATACATTTCTGATGATAACCTAACCAGCCTGAATTTGTCAGTTCCACAAAATTGCAGTTTGGTCCAAAACAAATCTTATTATTATTATCTTGTATTCTCCTAAAATAATCCAACTTTTGTTTTGTATATCCTAGGTTTCCTCCCCTCAGTGTTTAGAAAACCTTGGAGAATCTGCTTTGAGGAAACAATATCAGTGTTATTCACTAAAGTGAGAATTTAAAGTAAATTTCAAATGTAATGTTAAAATAGCTAAAGTGTAAAACAGTTTAAAGTCAACTGTATTTTCAGTTCAGCTACTCTGACTTTAAATTTGAAATTCACTTTGAATTCACTTTGAATTATCACTTTAGTAAATAACCCTGTTTATATTTAATGAACATAGTTTTAAATTGTGGAAAAGATCTAGCAAATTGAATTTGAGATGTTTAATTAAGCCAGTTCACAGACAAATGGACTTGATGAGTGGCAGGTCAGTGTGGAGCAATCCACGAGGAACAATAGTAATTAGAATGAACCAGTAGACAGCCTATTAATATTCTTTCAAGGTCAAGCCACAGTACTAATTTGGAAAAGCACTAAAACCCATTATTAAACTATCAGTCAAGCCGTGTGCTGACAAAGAATCGATAGGCAAACCTTCCATAGTATAAACAAATAATATTAAGGTGTAATAGTCCTGCTTCTCACCACAGAGTCCATTTAGCCCCTACAATGTTTTCTTGCCTTCTATTATTTATCAGAAGCACAGGACATAAAACAATGCCTTTGTGTCCTGAATTCAAAATCTAACATGATGAAACAAAACTGCAGAAAGAATCATTAGTCTCTTACCGATTGTTAGTAACAGTAACACTTGCTTACTGACCTGTCAGTGTAAAAGAGGTTATCTATCAAGATTTTACCAATAATGTAACAGATGCTAGTTGAGTTGAATAATAGTTCTTTAACTTTTTCAATGTTTTTTTTTTTTCATGATGAGATTACAAAGATTTCAAATGCAACCCAATATGATATTTAGCCAACAAAGGAACCGTTTGATCCCCTAAAGCACTTCATTATATGTCCCTGCAGGCTTCACATACATATTTCTTATATTCTTGAATATTCTATTTTTGCAAAACAAAAAACATCCCATCTTTAAAAAAAATATATCTATGCAATCTAATAAGACAAACTCTTTATGTAGAGAATTCCACATCTTTATTGTTTCCACATTAAAGAACCATTTTTCCTGCTGTAAATTAGACAAATTGTCTTTCTTCCAGTCTCAATGGGGGACCTCTTTTATATTGCATATTCCTGCTAATGAACAGGTTATTACATAACAGTTTGTACTGACTCTGTATTTATTTGTATAGTACTATCCAATCCTCTCTTAGGTGCCTTTTTTGTAAAGAAAACAAATGCAGTTTTTCTAGCCTTTCTTCATAACTAATATTTTCCATTCCTCTTATTATAAATATAATATAAAAAAAGAAATTGCTTTCCTCTGGGAAGAAATATGACGCTGTATGTCCTCATGCAGAGCGTGAGGACGTCCAGCGTTGGATAGCGGACCAAAGTTTCAATTCAGGAAGCCCTCTAATGGCAGTCTGGTAGACAGCTACTGGAGGCAGACTTAGAGCTGTAATGTAAACATTGCAGTTTCTCTGAAACTGCAATGTTTAATATTGCAGCACTAAGGGTAATAGGGACACTGCATCTAGTCCACTTTAATTAGCTGGAGTTGAATCGGTGCCTATGGCGTCCCTTTAAAGAATAGAAAGATTTAGTCACTCTATTACAAGGAATGAATGTATTAGAGTGATTGTAGATATACTAGTAGATATGTTCTCTGCAATACATGCAAAACAAAAATATTTAGATGGTGAAATCCATCCACTGCTATAGCACCGTAAAAAAGTTAAACAGTTCACTCACATTTACTAAAATATCACTGTTCTATAAAATAGGAATATAAAAAGGTGTCTAACAGGACCTAAAATATTTAGAAAAGTCCAATGCATACATGTCTCAAAAGGAAAATCGTGTCCTTTATTTATGCAAAGAATGAATATATATATATATATATATATATATATATATATATATATATATATATATATATATATATATATATATAGTAAAACAAAAAATTCCTGCACTCCAACTTATTAAGTTATAGCCTGGTGCACAGTGAAAAAACATATAAAATAGGAAAAAATACCGGCACTCTAGGTCTTCCAAACGGAGATATTTATTTTCAGATCATCCAAGGTCAACGTTTCAGCCCTGGTTCAGGGCTTTCATCAGGACACATTTCCCTCTATATACCGTGTAAACATGGCTCCCTCTATATATACAGAATAACATGGCTCCCTCTATATACAGAGTAACATGGCTTCCCTCTATATACCGTGTAAACATGGCTCCCTCTATATACAGTGTAAACATGGCTTCTCTCTATATACAGAGTAACATGGCTTCCCTCTATATACCGTGTAAACATGGCTCCCTCTATATACAGAATAACATGACTCCCTCTATATACAGAGTAACATGGCTCTCTCTATATACAGTGTAACATGGCTCCCCTCTATATACAGAGTAACATGGCTCCCTCTATATACAGTGTAACATGGCTCCCCTCTATATACAGAGTAACGTGGCTCCCCTCTATATACAGTGTAAACATGGCTCCGCTCTATATACAGAGTAACATGGCTCCCTCTATATACAGTGTAAACATGGCTCCTCTCTATATACAGAGTAACATGGCTCCCCTCTATATACAGAGTAAACATGGCTCTTCTCTATATACAGAGTAACATGGCTCCCTCTATATACAGTGTAAACATGGCTCCTCTCTATATACAGAGTAACATGGCTCCCTCTATATACAGAATAACATGGCTTCCCTCTATATACCGTGTAAACATGGCTCCCTCTATATATACAGAATAACATGGCTCCCTGTATATACAGAGTAACATGGCTTCCCTCTATATACCGTGTAAACATGGCTCTCTCTATATACAGTGTAAACATGGCTCCTCTCTATATACAGAGTAACATGGCTTCCCTCTATATACCGTGTAAACATGGCTCCCTCTATATACAGAATAACATGGCTCCCTCTATATACAGAGTAACATGGCTCTCTCTATATACAGTGTAACATGGCTCCCCTCTATATACAGAGTAACATGGCTCCCTCTATAAACAGTGTAACATGGCTCCCCTCTATATACAGAATAACATGGCTCCCCTCTATATACAGTGTAAACATGGCTCCTCTCTATATACAGAGTAACATGGCTCCCTCTATATACAGTGTAAACATGGCTCCTCTCTATATACAGAGTAACATGGCTCCCCTCTATATACAGAGTAAACATGGCTCTTCTCTATATACAGAGTAACATGGCTCCCCTCTATATACAGTGTAAACATGGCTCCTCTCTATATACAGAGTAACATGGCTCCCTCTATATACAGTGTAAACATGGCTCCTCTCTATATACAGAGTAACATGGCTCCCTCTATATACAGAATAACATGGCTTCCCTCTATATACCGTGTAAACATGGCTCCCTCTATATATACAGAATAACATGGCTCCCTCTATATACAGAGTAACATGGCTTCCCTCTATATACCGTGTAAACATGGCTCCCTCTATATATACAGTGTAACATGGCTCCCCTCTATATACAGAGTAACATGGCTCCCCTCTATATACAGAGTAACATGGCTCCCTCTATATACAGTGTAACATGGCTCCCCTCTATATACAGAGTAACATGGCTCCCCTCTATATACAGTGTAAACATGGCTCCTCTCTATATACAGAGTAACATGGCTCCCTCTATATACAGTGTAAACATGGCTCCTCTCTATATACAGAGTAACATGGCTCCCCTCTATATACAGAGTAAACATGGCTCTTCTCTATATACAGAGTAACATGTCTCCCTCTATATACAGTGTAAACATGGCTCCTCTCTATATACAGAATAACATGGCTCCCTCTATATACAGAGTAACATGGCTTCCCTCTATATACCGTGTAAACATGGCTCCCTCTATATACAGAATAACATGGCTCCCTCTATATACAGAGTAACATGGCTCCCTCTATATACAGTGTAACATGGCTCCTCTCTATATACAGAGTAACATGGCTCCCTCTATATACAGTGTAAACATGGCTCCTCTCTATATACAGAGTAACATGGCTTCCCTCTATATACCGTGTAAACATGGCTCCCTCTATATACAGAGTAACATGGCTCCCCTCTATACAGGGGCGTACCTGGAGCATTTGGCACCCGGGGCGGATGCTTTATTTGGCACCCCCTCCCCAACTTTGAAATGTAAAAAAACAACTGCAATTATTTTTAAATGTATGTGTATGCAGTGTGTGTGTAGTGTGTACAGTGTGTGTATATTGTGTGTATAGTGTGTGTGTGTACAGTGTGTGTATAGTGTGTGCAGTGTGTGTATAGTGTATGCAGTGTGTGCAGTGTGCATGCAGTGTGTGTAGAGTGTGCATAGTGTATGCAGTGTGTGCAGTGTGTGTATAGAGTGTGCAGTGTGTGCATAGTGTATGCAGTGTGTGTATAGTGTGTATGCAGTATGTGTATAGTGTGTATAGTGTGTGCAGTGTGTGTATAGTTAGTGCAGTGTGTATAGTGTATGCAGTGTGTGCAATGTGCATGCAGTGTGTGTAGAGTGTGCATAGTGTATGCAGTGTGTGCAGTGTGTGTATAGTGTATGCAGTGTGTGTAGAGTGTGCATAGGGTATGCAGTGTGTGCAGTGTGTGCATAGTGTGTGCAGTGTGTGTATAGAGTGTGCAGTGTGTGTATAGAGTGTGCAGTGTGTGTATAGTGTATGCAGTGTGTGTGTATGGTGTGTATGCAGTGTGTGTAGTGTGTGTATAGAGTGTGCAGTGTGTGTATATTGTGTGCAGTGTGTATGCAGTGTGTGTGTGTGTGTGTAGTGTGTGCATAGTGTATGCATAGTGTGTACAGTGTGTGTGTGTATTGTGTGTATAGTATGTGTATAGTGTGTGTATAGTATGTGTGTAGTGTGTGCATAGTGTGTATAGTGTGTATGCAGTGTGTGTATAGTGTGTATGCAGTGTGTGTATAGTGTATGCAGTGTGTGCAGTGTGTATGCAGTGTGTGTAGTGTGTGTGCAGTGTGTGCATAGTGTATGCAGTGTGTGCATAGTGTGTGCATTGTGTGCATAGTGTGTGCAGTGTGTGTATAGTGTATGCAGTGTGTGTATAGTGTGTGTATAGTGTGTATATTGTGTGCAGTGTGTATGCAGTGTGTGTGTATAGTGTATGCAGTGTGTGCATAGTGTGTATAGTGTGTACAGTGTGTGTGTATAGTGTGTGTAGTGTGTGTATAGTGTGTGCAGTTTGTGTATAGTGTGTATGCTGTGTGTGTATAGTGTGTATGCAGTGTGTGTATAGTGTATGCAGTGTGTGTATAGTGTATGCAGTGTGTGTATAGTGTATGCAGTGTGTGCAGTGTGTATGCCGTGTGTGTAGAGTGTGTATAGTGTATGCAGTGTGTGTATAGTGTGTGCAGTGTGTGTATAGTGTGTGCAGTGTGTATGCAGTGTGTGCATAGTGTATGCAGTGTGTGCATAGTGTGCACAGTGTGTGTGTGTATAGTGTGTAGTGTGTGTATAGTGTGTATAGTGTGTATGCAGCGTGTGTGTAGGGTGTATGCAGTGTGTGTATAGTGTGTGCATAGTTAGTGCAGTGTGTGTATAGTGTGCAGTGTATGCAGTGTGTGCAGAGTGTGTATAGTGTATGCAGTGTGTGTGGATTGTGTGCATAGTGTGTACAGTGTGTGTAGAGTGTACGCAGTGTCTGTAGAGTGTGTATAGTGTGTGTAGAGTGTGTATAGTGTGTGTAGAGCTGCGGGTGGGGGCCCTAAATGAAAATTCCCCCCTCCCCCATCAAAGGTGGCAGACGCGAACATGCTATGTTCGCCAGGAACTATTCGCCAGCGAACCGTTCGAGACATCACTATTGCTACTACGTTTACACGTTATGCATTTATTAATTTTATTCCCCTTACAAGTATTTGTAGCTTACTTGATGTTTTACTTTTTTATAAATCTGCTGCATTAATGTAACAAACGGACCTGCATAAGTATTTGTGAAATTTGCATGCAATAATAGCATACATTAGTCATTTAAGTCTTATATTTGTTGATTTCAGACATCCAAATAAATGATGAATCAATTGAACAATCAGTTCAATGGTGCAATTTCTAAAAGCCGAGTTTTCTCTTGGCCATCACTTCTTTCCATTGTTGAAGTGTATTGCTAGTATCCAATAATGAAACTTAAGTGCATTGCAATAAGCAATAAGCCAAAATTAAGTTGTTATTTGATGCGGTGAAGCATAGAAAATAAAAAAGTTTAATTATTCCCTAAGATGATATTAGGAGCTGTTCTGCCTATAGCAACCCTGTACATTTCCTCATATAAAATAAAAGCAACATTGCATTTAACTGAAAAGGAAAGTAGGCTATTAAGGGCTAGTGATGTAGTTTAACCCCTTAAGGACCAAACTTCTGGAAAAAAAGGGAATCATGACATGTCACACATGTCATGTGTCCTTAAGGGGTTAAGTAAACTGAAATATTAGACAGACTTGATGCATAATACATGACTAATTATTTGTTAAAAGTTTATACAACTTGCCACAAACTGTTTCTGGGCAATTTGACAAAAAGCAGGGTTCTTCCAACACCTAAAGTTGGATTTTTTACCTTCTACTGAGATAGTGCATTACAAAGTTGTTCACATCTGGATGGCATGACAATGAGCTCTCGGCTAAGCCATTTTAACAGGTCTTAAATAACTTGACAAGTTTTGATAACAGTGAGAGAGTCATCCAAAGAACTCTTGTACAGTAACGACTACAATAGGTTGTAGTGGTTATGATTCTTAGAGTTCCATTCAATAAACAGAATATATTTGTTTATACATTTTTTAAATAGGTGAGCAGCTGCTCATTGTAAATAAAACTAGCGACTGGGCAGATACTGCTTCTTAGTCACTAACAAAGTCCCCATCCAATGGGGATGGGGTCTGTAAAATGACTGAGGTGGAACTGACACAAGTCCTTTCCATGCCGTCCCCCAGGTGGACATCAGATGGGGCTTCGAATGAAATAAATGAAAAGTGAACAGGTCTAATTGCCCCGCCAGGTAGTTAGGGGTCCCAAAGCCTTCAGCCAACCTAACAATAATTAAAAAATATATATTTTTACCTACCCCCTCACTCTAATATTAGTATTAATATCAGTATATAATATTATATCTTATGCTTGTAAAATACAATGTTATACTTATCAGATGTGTTGTTCTTAAATCTATATTTCTTCAGCCTCATAAAAGGCCAAATAAAAATCCATAATAGCTGACACAACTATTAAAAAAAAAAAAACTATTAGCTTAATGCTTACTGACAATGAGTGAGAGGGTAAATATGGGAGCAGTTGTTTGAATTTCGTTTGCAAAGAAAATATGCTACAAAATTTGGACTAACAAAACCAAAGACAAAAAATGCTTAGGTGCTTCTATAGACAATTACACTACTGAAAATTGGATTTACAGTGCTAAACAATAACTTGGCTCTCACAACTGTAGTACATAATAAGATAAACAAACAAACACCACTGGCTTGACCCTCCCAGGACAACATATTTCAACTAAACAGTGTTCTTCAGTTGACCTGAGGCAAGAGGAAGAAAAAGAGAGGACCTGGAGAAGACTAGAGAAAATTTATAACAAACTTAACGTAATTTTCTTTTCCTGGCTATTTCTCATGGCAGCATCACTTATGGGTAGCTCCTCCCTTAGCAGTCACAGGACAGGAATTAATTAGATTAATTAATTAGACTGATGTGTATAAAGAGTCCCTCCTCATCTTACACCTCAGTCCAATTATAAAGCTGAAAATTAAAAGAATGGGCTGGAACCCTGATGTGGCCATGAGAAATAGCCAGGAAAAGAAAATTACGGTAAGTTTGTTATAAATTTTCTCTATTCCTGGCTAATCATGGCAGCATCACTTATGGGTAATACCCAAGCTCACAGATTATAGGGTGGGGATAATAAACCGAGAAAATACACTGAACAGACTCTTATGCTGCAAAAAAATTTAATATCAACGGGATAAAGAAACCGTAGACAGGACACTCTTCCCAAAGGAGGTGGAATGAGAGTCCACATCCACTTTGTAGTGCTTTATGAACGTCATCAGGGAAGACCAGGTGGCTGCCCTGCAAATATCATCGTATGGAACCTCTGCCCAATTAGCCCATGAAGTCGACAATGCTCTGGTAGAATGAGTTTTTATCTTCAGTGGAGGAGATCGATCTTTAGAGCTATATGCTTTCCTGATCACTAGTGAAATCCAACGTTTCAACGTAGGTAAAGAGGCTGCCTCACCACTCCTGGCTCCTGAAGGTAAAATGAAGAGTTGGTCAGTTTTTCTGTAAGACTCAGAACGCTTAAGGTACACAGACAGGCAGTTCATGACATCCAAACATTGTCACCTAATCTCCTCTTGGGAAGAAGGATTGGGGTAGAAAGATGGAAGGGGAGATGAAACTGAGAGACCACCTTAGGAAGAAACTCATCCCAGATCCTATGGTTGCATGAGGAAGTAGAAGCTTTCCTTGATTGCAAGAGGGTATTGACCACTGCTTCTGAGAGACCTAATCGTTGAAGCCTTACTTTTTCAAGACCCAAACCCCCAATTTGAGATGTTCCGGATGAGGATGGAATATTGGGCCCTGCGTCAGCAGATCCCCCATAACAGGAAGAGGCCAAGGCTGATACTGGCTCATCATAGACAATATGGGGAACCACGGCCTCCGAGGCCAAATCAGAATTATGGCAATAACCTTCTTTCCTTCCGGCCAACCCTTCCGCAGGAACCTGGGTATCATGGGTAGGGGAGGGAACGCATACCCCAGATCGAATGACCAAGGAAGAGAGAGAGCATCCAGGCCCAATGCCTGACTTTCCGGGTGGAGGGAGTAGTAATTCTCCACCTGACGATTCTGGAATGATGCCATCAGGTCGATCTGGGGCATGCCCCACCAATGGGAAATCCATGCGAAGACTGACTGGTGAAGTTTTCATTCTCCTGGAAGAATTTCTGTTCTGCTGAGAAAGTCCGCCATCACGTTCTCCGAACCTGGAAGATAGGTTGCCTTCAGACCTTGGAGATAGGTCATGGCCATCATCATTAAGGGAGCTAGTTCCTTTAAGAGCAATCTGCTTCTCGTGCCTCCCTGTTTGTTTACATACGAAGCAACCGCTCGGTTGTCCGTTTTGATCAACACCCAGGAATCTCTGATCCTTGGTAGGAATACCAAGACAGCCTTGTAAATAGCTCTCAGTTCTCTTAGATTTGAGTGTAGCTGACTCTCTTCTCGGGTCCACTTCCCCCGAGTCCACGAGGAATTGAAGTGGGCACCCCATCCAGAAGAACTGGCATCTGTTGTAATAATGTTTCATGGAGGCTCTTCCAACAGGAAGCCTTTTGCTAAATTCTTCTTGCTCTTCCACCAGTTCAACTCTTTCCTCACTGGCAGGGGCAGAGATATCTGTTCCCAATCGGTTTCCCCCCTGTCAAACTGGAGAAGGAAGCTGTGATGAGACCAACCTCGCCACATTACATTGGAGGAGCCTGGCCGCCCGCCTGCTGCCTTTGGATTATGGACCGGCAGCTAAAGGGTTAATCCTACTGTGCAGAAGGATTTATTTCTCCCTTTCTGCACAGCCGTTCGGTAGATTCTATCTACCGAACAAACAGCCTGTTGCAACCTCCCCAGAGCCGTGGGAAGCCGTCCGGTGCCGTTAATTGGCCACCCAGAACCTGGAGTGTGCTGCCAATTTACCTCCCTGAAGCTGCGGTTAACCGCAGCTTAATTGATTGTTACTGGGTGGTCGCGGTTACACTTAGCGGCCGCTAGGTGGCGGTGTTATGGAGCTCCCCGGGCAGCCAGCGCTTTTCTGCCCAGCTTTCATGCACCAAACCCGGACACGTTTACGTGCAGGCACCGCTGAACCTCCAGCCCCTGGTTCTAATTCGTACGGATTTAACCAAATACATGTAAATTCGGTAGTTTGTATAGGTGAATGTTTTAACCCAGATAGCCATGCCATGGAGCATATTAGTGTAATTAAAGACTTTGCCTCCATGGCAATTAAACTGTATTTGTGTGGTCTGAGTGCCATTCACCTAATAATGTGCACTCAGACCTGAGATATCTGGGGATATGTTACATGTCTGTGTTTTATGTATAAAATGTGTCTTTATGTATTTTAAAGTGATAGTCTGTTTTGTGTCCCCACGTGGGTCCTGGGAGACAATTGAATTACTTCTCCAGGGCAGAGGGGAGGAAGCCAGGATGCATTGTGGGGATGTTTTACTGCTGTCTGTCTGTAATTGGTACTTGTCTGTCCGTTGTTACAGTCTTCCATCTGGTCCCCTAGGGGAGTGTCCACCAGGTGGGAGACCTGCATAAATACAGGGGCAGGTAGCCCTCAATAAACAGACCACTGCTTGACCCTCAACACGGAGCCTTGTCTCATTCTTGGGAGGATTCACTGTATGCTGATAGGGACTGACTGCCAGGAGTGTAAGCCGCTTGGGAGCTTTTCCTGTTTGTCCGCTAGCAGCTATTCATGAGGTTCCAGTTCGGTAGTTTGGAGTGCTACCTTATTCCCTTGTATGCAGTTCGGGAGTTTGGTGCATTAACTTATATCCAATTCGTGAGTTTTGGTGTTCTGCAGTAGCTGTGCCTGTCTCAGAAAGGGGATTATCGCCTAAACGAATTTTAACCCCTTTTCTGCTGAAACGGTCCGTTACAGAAGCAACTATGGACAGGTCGAAACTTCCACTGGGCCCACTTTACTAACCCTATCGTAGATGTTAAAGAACCCAGGAGACTCATGACTTCCCTTGCCGAGGCAATTTCGAAACCTTGAAGTGTCTTGATTTTGTTTCTGATCTTTACGACCCTTTCCGGAGACAGGAACACAGAGCAGAGATGGTGTTTATTACTGCTCCAAAAACACAATAGTCTAAGACGGAATTAGGGAGCTTTTCTCTATGTTCAGAAGCCACCCGTGGTCTTGAAGAATGTTAATTGCCACCAATGTATGATGAGCCACTATCCTTCGCGATGGACCTATGATGAGGATGTCGTCCAAGTAATGGAAGATCTCGATACCTCTCATCCTTATGACGGCAATCAAAGAGACAAGGACCTTTGAAAACACTCTAGGCGCCAAGCTGAGGCCAAACGGTAGTCCTCGGAACTGAAAGTGTTTTCCTAATGCCCAGAATCGAAGAAACTGCATATGATTGTGGTTTATAGGGATTTGGTCGTAGGCGTCCCTTAAGTCTATAGAGGTCATCCAATCTCCCTTTTTGACACTTTTTAGGATGGTCTGTAAGGATTCTATTTTGAACGTCCTCACATCGAGCATGGAGTTTACTCCTTTCAAGTTCAGGATGAGACGCAACTTTCCATGGGGTTTTGGAGCCAAGAACTCTATGGAATAAATCCCCCAGAACCTTTCATGTTTTGGAACTTCCTCTAACACCTTCTGTTCCAGAAGAGTGGAAAAGCAGGTCCTCATGGCCCTTCGTTTGACACCCGCTGACACCCTTGATTTTTTGAAGAGAGCAGCTTTTGGGCGAGAAGAAAATTCCACCCTGTAACCCTCTTTTATGATGGATGTGACCCACACGTCCGTAATATTTGTGGCCCACACCGGGTAAAAGAACTTCAGTCTTCAACCCACCGTTCCTGGATGGGCCTGTCTTCCGGAGGTTCTGGCTCCTCTTCCTCTGGAAGCCTTATTGGATGAAGACTGAGAGAAGGATTTCCACGAAGAATTTCTGGAATACTCCCTTCTGGGTTTGTAGCTTCTGCTGTCCCGAAAGGACCGATCTTTGAATCGCCTAGTCTTCCAGGAGGAGGAAAAGCTCTTTCTGCTCACTTAAAATGCTTTTTTCCCCATCAGCAGCTTTTTGAATAGCATCTTCCAGAATCTTACCAAACAGGAGATCCCCCTGGAACGGAAGACCACACAAGGACGCCTTAGAGGCATAGTCCGCCACCCAGGAATGAAGCCATAAAGCCCTTCTGGAGGCCACGGACAGGGCCATACTTTTGGCAATCATGCGAGTGATGTCCAGGGAGGTTTCCGAACAAAATTCAGTGGCAAGGCTAAAGTCCTTGAGACTCTCCAAGAGATGTGTCTATGGACACCTTGATCAATGTCCTCCTCCAAATTAGCGAGCCACACTCTTAAGGCCCTGGAGAGAGTGGTTAGTGCCACTGCCGGATGAAGGGCGGAGCCCAGGGCCAAGTAGGCTTTAATCAAATCCCCATCCAAACGCTTTTCCATAGGTTCTCTGAGGTATGCCATGGAGTCAATAGGAAGCGTAGTCTTCTTAGCCATATGGATCACTGCAGCATCAACCTTAGGAACCAAATTCCATAGGCAGCAGTCCATGGCAGAATAAGGGATAAAATCCTTATGAATTTATTTTTCAAGGTGGATTTCCTTTCTGGCTTATTCCATTCTTGAAGGATCATGCCCCTAATTGAGGAATGTACCGGGAAAGTTGGTCTATTAGGTGTTAAGTCTTCAAAAAACCTGTCAGCCTCTCTCAATTCAGATTTTTCTTCCGTGAGACTAAGAGTGTCTCTGAGGAGGGTAATAAGTCTATCGATAGACTTTGAGTCAAGAGACCTGGAGGCATATTCAACTTCCTCCTCACAATCATCCGAGACCTCCCACAGGTCAGGGTCTTCTCCAGAGCTGGAAGACTGAGGTTCCGCTCTGCGTCTCTTACTCGGACCACTAGACACCGTGGTAGATTTAAAGCCCTCAGCAATAGCTTGGGAAATCCAAAGTTTAAGGTCGTCCTGCGGGGAACCCCTACTGGGGACATTAGCCACTTCCGACAAGCATTCCCTGCAAAGGTTCCTTCCATGCAGAGCCGGTGATGAACAATTAATGCATTTATTGGTCTTTTCCCTTGATTTCCTTGCTGGAGAATCCAATTATTTGCTGGGGCTAAAATAAAGCCATATATAACATATATTACAGGCTCAGTATGGCACTCTTTTTAACAACCCCCCTATTAAAAATAAATGTCTCACTTATGTTTTCTAGAGAGGGATCTAGCAGAGGCAGAGGGAGAATCCATACTCTAAAGAGGAATAAAGGAAATTACACAATTCCCAATAAGAAATTAGAGGCAAACTGACAAGCAAAACCAAAACCCCCAACAAAAAACATAGAAACAGGTAATCCTACCTTATGATGACAGGAAACACTCCAGGCAGCCAAGAAACAACAGCACAGGAGGAACGGCAAGTAACTCAGTACCAAAATCCAGTCGCTTGACCAGCTGACACAGTGCACAGGTAAGTGTCAGCCTCATCCAGTTTAAATAGAGCCGCGGCCAGTCCACACATGCGCAGACCACTGGAACGCACGCCATGCATTCCAAACCTCGCGGCCGATGCAAGGCACTTCCGGTTTCGCCGGATCCGGCCGCAACTACAAACAGACTGCTGGAACGCATACTGCGTTCCAGCTAACAACGCTGGTCCCCCTAGACAGCCAACAAAGTCGGTGCAGTGCCCCCAAAGGCACAGCCACTCCCAGCAAGCACCCAGGAGACACCCCAGGGAACCACCAGAGAAATCAGTCTAAAGGAAGATAGAACAGACAGCCAGACACCACCGACTTTTACAGAGCCATCCCCCAGGATGACCCCCTGCAGTATGGATTCTAAAGAACTGCCATCAAGGTAAAGGGGGGATTTTAGACCCCAATTACTAGGGGTACGCCAATAACTAGGGGAATTTTTAAGGATAACCAACCCCATGATAATTAGGAACAGTGTCTCCCTCAGAACACCTGACATCCATCCCACGCTGCAGTTCAGTACTTACGCTGAACCTGACCCAGTTAGTCCTGCTCATGCAGGCTGTTTACTGGGTCCTTCAAATGAAGAGAGGCTGAACTTCATTTGGAAAGAAACCACGACAAACGCAGGAAGGTGGCTATAAAATAAAATGCAAAAAGTCCTGTAGAACTTGCTAAGGACAGGAAAAAAGACTGAGGTGTAAGGGGAGGAAGGACTCTTTATACCAATCAGTCTAATTAATTAACCTAATTAATTCCTGTCCTGTGACTGCTAAGGGAGGATCTACCCATAAGTGATGCTGCCATGATTAGCCAGGAATGTATAGTTTAAATGTGTCATACTAGGAGGGGTCAGCTAGTGGTGAGATACTTAATAATAGTTTTACTTTATCTCTACCATTTACCTGGCACATTCCTGTTTTTATTGATTTTTATGTTGTATTTTATGTTGTAATAAAACATTTTAGAAATACCTGCTGGTGCGTGGATCCTGTTTACCTTTCCTGACTATCTGGGTCTGTGAAGGGAGCACCTCTATGCTTTTATTTATAGAGCCTGTTGACAGCTCTCGATTAGCAACCTGTTTTCTTATATTGTCAGATTTATGCTACACTATGAGATTTCTCTGTTCCTCTTTGCTCCATTATTACCCCTATTGCTATCAAGGAGAGTATTGTCATTTATACTCTTGGTTTTTTGGGGGGTTGGTTCACTTTATTTTGTACCGTGCACACTTTTGCATTGTTTGCTTTAACCAAAGCATGCATGCAATTCGGTTCAGAGGAATAGGTTTTTAATTTCTGAATAGACTTTTCAAAGCCGAATTTTCCATCTGTGCGCAAGTAGAGTTGAGCGGACACCTGGATGTTTTGGTACGGTGGGTTCGGCCGAACTTTGAAAAAAAGTCCGGGTTCAGGCTCAAACTTGACCCCGAACCCGAACCCCATTGTCAATGGGGACCCGAACTTTTGGGCACAAAAATGGCTCTAAAAAACTCCTGGAAAGGGCTATAGGGCTGCAAAAGATGGTAAAATGGGGGTAAGAGTAGGACAAGTGCTCTGCAAACAAATGTGGATAGGGAAATCACTTAAAAATAACATAAAATAAGCAGCCGCTTAGTAGATAACTCCCTTATTCCCACAGTATTAGGGAGCTATCTACCAAAAGACTGAAAGACCTAAATTGGTCACCTAAATTGGTCTTTCAGCCACATTTACTAATACTAAGTAAAGATTACTTAGTATTAGTAAATTAAGCCCCTACTCGCTATACCGCGAGTAGGGGTGTGTCTAGTAAACAGTGAGCAGCCAGTGGCTGCTCAGTGTAAAAAAACAAATAAAAAAAAACCTATTGTCCCCACCCCTGTTCTACGGATGGGGCCCTAAATAACAATAAGGCGGGGGGACCTACTGTCCTTCCCAACCCAGCCACCATGCCTGAGCGGTGGGGGACCTAAATAACAATAAGGGGGGACACCTAATGTCCTCCCACCCAGCCGGCCACAACCCCTGAGCGGTGGGTGGGGGCCATAAATAAGAATGTGGGGTGGACCTACTGACCTCCCCCCTGGCCCCCACCCCTGCGCGGTGGGTGGGGGCCATAAGTAAGAATTGGGGGGGACCTACTGTCCTCCCCCCGCCCCCCACCCTTGCATGGCGGGTGGGGGCCCTAAATGTCCTCCCCACCCCTGAGCGGTGGGTGGGGGCCATAAATAAAAATTGTGGGGGACCTAATGTCCTCCCCCCAGGCCCCACCCCTGCGTGGCGGGTGGGGGCCTGAAATAACAATTCCATCCAAAGGTGACTAGGGGTCCCCAAACCCCTAGTAACCTCCACCCCCCCAAAAAAAAATTACCCCTACCTACCCCCCTCATCCTAAAAATAATGAGGGGGACCCTTGTCTAAATACCTGTTAAAAAAAAAAGATAGACTTACCATTTGAGGTATTCTTTCTTCTAAAATCTTATTTTTTCAGCCCCAAAAAAGGCCAAATAAAAATCCAGAATAACCAATGCACTTTTTTAAAAAAAAAGGGCAAAATAAAAAGAATCCTTCTTCACCCATGAAGGGCTATGTCCGTGTTCTGGTCCGGGGTCCAAAAACCGTAATGTTCTGTTTGAACCCGAACCTTACAGTTCGGGGTCGCTCAACTCTATGCGCAAGTCTAGATTCCAAGTTAGAAACATAGAAATATAGAAACATAGAATGTGACGGCAGATAAGAACCATTCGGCCCATCTAGTCTGCCGAGTTTTCTAAATACTTTCATTAGTGCCTGGCCTTATCTTATAGTTGGGAAAGCCTAATGCCTACCCCACGCATGCTTAAACTCCTTTACTGTGTTAACCTCTACCACTTCAGCTGGAAGGCTATTCCATGCATCCACTACCCTCTCAGTAAAGTAATACTTCCTGATATTATTTTTAAACCTTTGTCCCTTTAATTTAAGACTATGTCCTCTTGTTGTGGTAGTTTTTCTTCTTTTAAATATAGTCTCCTCCTTTACTGTGTTGATTCCCTTTATGTATTTAAATGTTTCTATCATATCCCCCCTGTCTCGTCTTTCCTCCAAGCTATACATGTTAAGATCCTTTAACCTTTCCTGGTAAGTTTTATCCTGCAATCCATGAACCAGTTTAGTAGCCCTTCTTTGAACTCTCTCTAAGGTATCAATATCCTTCAGAAGATATGGTCTCCAGTACTGTGTACAGTACTCCAAGTGAGGTCTCACCAGTGTTCTGTACAATGGCATGAGCACTTCCCTCTTTCTACTGCTAATACCTATCCCTATACAACCAAGCATTCTGCTAGCATTTCCTGCTGCTCTATTACACTGTCTGCCTACCTTTAAGTCATCAGAAATAATCACCCCTAAATCCCTTTCCTCAGATGTTGAAGATAGGACTCTATCAAATAGTCTGTACTCTGCCCTTGGGTTTTTACGTCCAAGATGCATTATCTTGCACTTATCCACATTAAATGTCAGTTGCCACAACTCTGACCATGTTTCTAGTTTACCTAAATCATTTGCCATTTGGCTTATTCCTCCTGGAACATCAACCCTGTTACATATCTTAGTATCATCCGCAAAAAGACACACCTTACCATCAAGACCTTCTGCAATATCACTAATAAAAATATTAAAGAGAATGGGTCCAAGTACAGATCCCTGAGGTACCCCACTGGTGACAAGCCCAAGCTTTGAATATACTCCATTGACTACAACCCTCTGTTGCCTGTCACTCAGCCACTGCCTTACCCATTCAACAATATTGGAATCCAAACTCAAAGATTGCAGTTTATTGATAAGCCTTCTATGTGCAACAGTGTCAAAAGCCTTACTGAAATCTAGGTAAGCAATGTCTACTGCACCACCCTGATCTATAATTTTAGTTACCCAATCAAAAAAATCAATAAGATTAGTTTGGCATGATCTCCCTGAAGTAAACCCATGTTGTCTCTGATCTTGAAATCCATGTGTTTTTAGATGTTCAACAATCCTATCCTTTAACATGGTTTCCATCACTTTCCCCACTACTGAAGTAAGGCTTACTGGCCTATAGTTGCCCGACTCCTCCCTATTACCTTTCTTGTGAATGGGCACAACATTCGCTAACTTCCAATCTTCTGGGACTACTCCTGTTAACAATGATTGGTTAAATAAATTTGTTAATGGTTTTGCTAGTACACCACTAAGCTATTTTAATAGCTTTGGGTGTATTCCATCAGGTCCCATTGACTTATTTGTCTTTACTTTTGACAGTTGAAATATAACCTCTTCCTCTGTAAACTCACATGTAATAAATGACTCATTTATCCTTTTTTTTTTTTTTAACTGAGGTCCCTCTCCTTCATTTTCATCTGTAAATATCGAACAAAAATATTAATTGAGGCAGTCAGCTAGACCTTTATCCTCATCTACATACCTTCCTTCTTTTGTTTTTAATCTGACTAATCCTTGTTTTACTTTTCTTTTCTCATTTATGTATCTAAAAAAAGTTTTGTCCCCCTTTTTTACTGACTGTGCTATTTTCTTATAACTTGCTTAGCCTCTTTCTGCCTAATCTTTTAGGTCATTCTGTCGTCCTCACTCTGGGTTTTCTTATAATTACTAAATGCTAACTTTTTGTTTTTTACTATTTTGGCCACATCTGCGGAGTACCACAGTGGTTTCTTGAATTTTTTGCTTTTACTGACAAGCCTAATGCAATTTTCTGTTGCCTTCCGTAGTGCAACTTTTAAATAATCCCATTTCTCTTGGAATCCATTTAAATTGCTCCAGTCTGATAACGACTCCTTTACACATATTCTAATTTTAGAAAAGTCTGTTTTTCTAAAGTCTAAAACTTTTGTTTTTGTGTGGTGTGACTCAGTCACTGTTCTTATATTAAACCACACTGACTGATGATCACTGGATCCTAAACTTTCACCTACAGTAATATCTGATACCAAATCTCCATTTGTTAACACTAAATTTAGTATGGCCTCTTTACGAGTTGGCTCCTCAATGACTTGTTTTAGAGACAATCCCAGTAGGGAGTTTAGAATATGTGTGCTCCTGGCACAAGTAGTTTTTTTTTTGTTTTCCAATTCACATCAGGAAGATTAAAGTCACCCATGATGATAACTCCCCCCTTCATTGTCATTTTAGCTATTTCTTCAACTAGTTGATTATCTAACTCTTCAACTTGTCCTGGGGGCCTATAAATCACACCTACACGAGTTACTGTGTGATTACCAAATTCTAACGTAACCCAAACAGACTCTATGTTCGCCTCACTAACCTTTATTAGGCTAGATTTTATGCTATCCTTCACATACAGGGCCACCCCTCCCCCTTTCTTGCCTTCCATGTCTTTTCTATATAAAGAGTACCCTGGTATTGCTATGTCCCAGTCATTTTTCTCATTATACCATGTCTCAGTAACAGCGACTAAATCTACACTATCAGTTGCCATTATTGCCACAAGTTCATGGATCTTATTCCCTAAACTGCGAGCATTTGTAGACATGACTCTAAGCTTATCATTTTTTAACACACTTGCTACAGGCACCTTCTGTCCTTGTTTTGGGGGACAATTGGATTGATGTTTTATCACCCCTTTGCCCCCCCCCCCTTCCTAGTTTAAATACATCCTAGCAAAACCCCTGAACTGCTCACTGAGAACATTTGTTCCCTTTTGAGAAAGATGCAAACCATCTTTTTTGTACAGTTTATTTCCATTCCAAACAGAGCTACCATGAGAAATAAAGCCAAATCCTTGCTCCCGACACCATTCACCAAGCCACAAGTTAAAGTCCCTAATACGCATCCGCCTGTCATTCTGAGTGTTATGCACAGGCAGAACTTCAGAGAATGACAGTGTGGAAGCAATCTGCCGTATATCATTGGCAAAAACACTAAAAACTTCCATAACCTCTGAAACCTCATTGCAAGCCAAGTCATTTGTCCCTAGATGGACAAGTACATCCAATTCCCCTTCCTGCTTTGCTTGCTTAACAATATTACAGATACGTCTCCTGCCTCTGTGAGCAGTAGCTCCGGGAAGACACCTCACAAGACCACCATTGTCCATCTTCACACCTCTTATGATGGAATGCCCCAACAACAACTGCTTTTTATTAGGCCTCACCACTAGCCTCAGTGCCTCTCTGCACAACACCACTAGCCTCAGTGCCTCTCTGCACAACACCACTAGCCTCAGTGCCTCTCTGCACAACACCACTAGCCTCAGTGCCTCTCTGCACAACACCACTAGCCTCAGTGCCTCTCTGCACAACACCACTAGCCTCAGTGCCTCTCTGCACAACACCACTAGCCTCAGTGCCTCTCTGCACAACACAACTAGCCTCAGTGGCCCTCTGCACAACACCACTAGCCTCAGTGCCTCTCTGCACAACAACCCTAGCCTCAGTGCCTCTCTGCACAACAACCCTAGCCTCAGTGCCTCTCTGCACAACACCACTACCCTCGGTGCCTGTCTCCATGACACCATTACACTCTGAAAGTGCAGAAAATGAATTATGTAGAGCAACAGACTGTGCAATAGGCCTTTTATCCACAACTCTAAGTCTACCAGATCCTACATTGATCCATCTGCCATTCCTATTATGTCTCTGCGGCAGTGGCTTTGCAGCAGTTCCAGCCTGAGGTTGTTTACCAGATCATTTACAAATCTCAGACTTCAAAAATACAATCTCCTGCCGCAAAATAGAGAACTGTCTACAGATTACACAACAAACCTCCAAAAAGTGGAACGTGAAACAAATGCATAACAACTATTACACTGAACTAAGTCTGCCATTCCAATGAGGTGAATAATTTAAATCAAACGAATTTTAACTTTTTATTTATCCACCTGAATAACTCAGATTACCTTCAGTTTATCTCCAGAATATCTCCAACCACACACACTTAGAAGCAACACTCTCCAAAATATCTCCAACCACACACACTTAGAAGCAACACTCTCCAGAATATCTCCAACCACACACACACTTAGAAGCAACACTCTCCAGAATATCTCCAACCACACACACTTAGAAGCAACACTTAAATGAAGCAACCAAGCTATATTACCCAAGCTAATGACAACAACCCTTATTTACTCCTAAAATCACCACCCACTAGGAATGTTTAACACCTGGGTAGGCCTCTGCTTATTTGCAAACAATAGCTAATTTAACCCCTTAAGGACCGGACTGTTTTTGCGATGTTGTACATTTGCGACCAGGCATCTTTTTGACACTTTTGTGGTGTTTGTGTTTAGCTGTAATTTTCCGCTCTCTCATTTACTGTTCCCATACAAATTATATATTTTTTTTTTTATGACAAAAGGGGCTTTCTTTACATACCATTATTTATATAATCTCATGTAATTTAATTTTTACAAAAATGAAAAAATATGATGAAAAATTGAAAAAAATACATGTTTTTTGACTTTTATGTGAAAAATCTTTTAATCATCTACAAAAGCGAATGGAAAAAAATGCTAAATAGATTCAAAATGTTGTCCTGAGTTTAAAAATAAACAGTGTTTACATGCTTTTTGCTATTTTTTTGCATGTTATAGGGCTATAAGTACAAGTAGGATATTGCGGTTTCAAAACATAAATTTTTTAAATGTATCAATAGTGACATTGTAACACTATTATCTGTCATAAATCTCTGAATAACACCCCACATGTACATATTTTTTTTTAAAGTAGACAACCCAAGGTATTCAATATGGGGTATGTCCAGACTTTTTTAGTAGCCACTTAGTCGCAAACACTGGCCAAAGTTAGCGTTCATATTTGTTTGTGTGTGAAAAAAGTAAAAAACTAAATTGAACGCTAATTTTGGCCAGTGTTTGTGACTAAGTGGTTACTAAAAAAGACTGGACATACACCATTTGCAATACATTGGGTTGTCTTCTTTTGCAAATGGTATGCCATCATGGGGGTAATTCTCATTCCTCGGCTACCATACGCTCTCAAAGGCAACGTAACCAACCTGGCCATTTTCAATGTAAAAATATTTGACCCATATATTTGACCCTGTAGCTTTCAAAAACGCTATAAAACCTGTACATGGGGGTACTGTTATACTCAGGAGACTTTGCTGAACACAAATATTAGTGTTTCAAAACTGGAAAATGTATCACAACAATTATATCATCAGTAAAAGTGCTGTTTGTGTGTGAAAAATAAAAAAGTCACTTTCACTGACAATATCATCGCTGTGATATGATTTACTGTTTTGAATCACTAATATTTGTGTTCAGCGAAGTCTCCCGAGTAAAACAGTACCCCCCATGTACAGGTTTTAGGGTGTCGTAGAACGTTACAGGGTAAAATACAGTGCTAACAAATTAAATTCTCTGAACTTTCGACCTGGGTTGGCAGGCAGGTCCCTTAAATTGCAATCAATAAAATTACTTAATTATGTAAAAATATTACATAAATACCTTAGAGAGAGTTCAAAGAAGGGCTACTAAACTGGTTCATGGATTGCAGGATAAAACTTACCAGGAAAGGTTGAAGGATCTTAACATGTATAGCTTGGAGGAAAGACGAGACAGGGGGGATATGATAGAAACATTTAAATACATAAAGGGAATCAACACAGTAAAGGAGGAGACTATATTTAAAAGAAGAAAAACTACCACAACAAGAGGACATAGTCTTAAATTAGAGGGACAAAGGTTTAAAAATAATACCAGGAAGTATTACTTTACTGAGAGGGTAGTGGATGCATGGAATAGCCTTCCAGCTGAAGTGGTAGAGGTTAACACAGTAAAGGAGTTTAAGCATGCGTGGGATAGGCATAAGGCTATCCTAACTATAAGATAAGGCCAGGGACTAATGAAAGTATTTAGAAAACTGGGCAGACTAGATGGGCCGAATGGTTCTTATCTGCCGTCACATTCTATGTTTCTATGTTTCTATGTTTCTACACACGTAGAATTAAAAAATATATGCATATTTATATATTTGAAGTCTACGTGAATATTTATATAATTATTTATGTAATTTTGTATATGGACATATGTATAGTTCGTATTATTTTTATTTATTTATATATACATAGAGATATATACAATTTCATTCTAAGTGTATTTTGATATAAATATATATATATATATTAATATCAAAATACAGTTAGAATAAAATTTCATATAGATATATAATTTTTTAAAAAATTTTATTATTATTTTTACATTTTTTAATTTAATTTAAATTACTTATTTTTTGTATTTTATAATAATATATATCAATATACAAAATATTTAGTTATTATCTATATATTATATATATATACACGTGTGTAATTTAATTATAGGTGTATTTTTATATTAATATATGTACATATTAATATAAAAATACACTTAGTATGACATCATATATATATGATATATAGACGTATATTATATATATATAATATACGTCTATATATCATATATATATACACATATATAATTATTATCTTTATTTATTAACTTTAACCTTTATTTTTTTTTATGATTTTACACTAAGCAGGGAGACTGCCTGTCAGCACAGACAGTCCCCCTGCAGGCAGACACATGGACACCTATTGTGGTCCTAATCTGCCATGGGGAGACTGTCTGGGCTGCAGGCAGTCTCCCCACACCGGGACCAACGCCGATCGCCGCCGGGGGAACGACGGCGATCGGGTAAGTACATAAGACCGTTAGGACGGTTCAGGACCGTCAGCGGTCGGCAATGCAAAAATGCCGATGACGGTCCTGAACCGTCCTCGGTCCTTAAGGGGTTAAACAGCAATCAATAGCAAGTTGCTAACTAATCAAATCAATTGCCTTATAATTAGCAACAGGAAATCACACCTTGTGCAATCAGTAACCTTTTCCTACAGATTAATCTTACCTTGTGCAATCAGTAACCTTTTCCTACAGATGAATCTGACCTGTAACAGTAAAAAAGAAAACTCTTAGTACAAATCTCAGACAGTTGAAGCTTCTGTAAAACTCTCCAGAATATCTCCAACCACACACACTTAGAAGCAACACTTAGATGAACCAACCAAGTTGTACATACTTTTTAATAGCTTATTTAACTTTTATGCAATTGTAAACTTTCAAAGCAGCATTACTCTTGGAGTCAACTATTCCTTCTCTTGGACATGTCATGCTTTGTGTAACTAATGTCAATTTAACATCATCTGACATCTTCAGCACAATTAACTGAAACATTTGCCACAGAGAGATAATTTTAATTTTGGATGAGTTAATTACTGCTTGGTTTTTGTTTTTCATTAAAACTAAAAATATGAGAGATGAACAAATCTCAAGCACTGGTGACATTTTTTTTTATGTATTGCTTGTATTGTTTGGTAAATATTATGTATTTTGCAATTCTTAATAGTCACTTCTAAAATAATTGTAGCCCTCTTCAATTCAATTATTTTTGTTTTAAATATAGTATAACATTTAATTAGCATATTGGATAACTAGTTAACACATTTATATGTGTTTACAGAATGGCAGGTGGGTTAAATATCTGTATCCTAACAGCAAACAAAGCTTCTATAGATAAAAATGTTTTAGCACATTCATTGTTATTCAGTAGGATGAGAATTCTCAGGAATTCAAATTAAATTTAACATTTAAAGGAACAATAGCCAAACTGGAATTGTTCCACAATACTTCTATTTTTGGATATTTTGGACTTAAATTTGCATTCATGTTGAATTCTCAACAGGTCTCACTTTAGTGTAAAATGCTGATTGGGTCAAGAACAAGTATCACAAGTTGGCATAAAGGGACACTACAGGCACCCAGAACACTCCAGATCATTGAGATGGTCTGGGTGAAGTGTCCCTATTGCCCTTAGTCCTGCAATGTAAAGACAAACTGCAATGTGTACATTGCAGCACTAATAAAGCCTTTAGTGACCACTAGAAGTGCTTCCGGGATTTAACTGGAATTTAGATCTCCAGATGGTGGATATCCTTGTGCGCTGCATAAGGACATCCAGGGTCAGTAAAATCCCCTTAAGAAAGCATCCAGTCAAAGCTTTCCTATGGGGAGAGCCTAATGCACTTACAGTGCTCAACATGCATGCGCATTAGTTCCCCCATCTCATGAAATTAGAGGAGCGCTGGAATTTTCTAAGTGTTAAAAGGGTTTTTTAACCTTTGCAGCACCGGGGAGTGGTGGAGGGGGGCGTGAGAACACTATAATGCTAGAAACACAGATTTGCAAATCTAGCACTAAAGTATCCCTTTAACCTTGATTCTACTTTGTATCCTGAAGAGATGTATCTAAGGTCATTGCAATAGTGATGTCGCGAACACGAAATTTTCGGTTCGAGAACGGCGAACGGGAACTTCCGCAAACGTTCGCGAACCGGCGAACCGGGCGAACCGCCATTGACTTCAATGGGCAGGCGAATTTTAAAACCCACAGGGACTCTTTCTGGCAACAAAAGTGATGGAAAAGTTGTTTCAAGGGGACTAACACCTTGACTGTGGCATGCCGGAGGGGGATCCATGGCAAAACTCCCATGGAAAATTACACAGTTGATGCAGAGTCTGGTTTTAATCCATAAAGGGCAGAAATCACCTAACATTCCTAAATTGTTTGGAATAACGTGCTTTAAAAAATCAGGTATGATGTTGTATCGATCAGGTAGTGTAAGGGTTACGCCCGCTTCACAGTGACAGACCAAACTCCCCATTTAACGCACCGCAAACAACCACAAACAGTCCATTTGCACAACCGCAAACTCCCCATTTGCACGTTTTAGTGCAAACTAGTCTAACTACTAATATAGTTGAAACATGCTACTTTTATTCATGCCAGACAACCATGCAGCCCAGACTAGCAAACATGCCAGGGCCAATCATAGTTAACCACATCAGATAGTAACATGGCTCCCTCTATATACAGAGTAAACATGGCTCCCTCTATATACAGTGTAACATGGCTCCCCTTTATATACAGAGTAACATGGCTCCCCTCTATATACAGTGTAAACATGGCTCCTCTCTATATACAGAGTAACATGGCTCCTTCTATATACAGTGTAAACATGGCTCCTCTTTATATACAGAGTAACATGGCTCCCCTCTATATACAGTGTAAACACGGCTCTTCTCTATATACAGAGTAACATGTCTCCCTCTATATACAGTGTAAACATGGATCCTGTCTATATACAGAGTAACATGGCTTCCCTCTATATACCGTGTAAACATGGCTCCCTCTATATACAGAATAACATGGCTCCCTCTATATACAGAATAACATGGCTTCCCTCTATATACCGTGTAAACATGGCTCCCTCTATATACAGAATAACATGGCTCCCTCTATATACAGAGTAACATGGCTTCACTCTATATACCGTGTAAACATGGTTCCCTCTATATACAGTGTAAACATGGCTCCTCTCTATATACAGAGTAACATGGCTTCCCTCTATATACCGTGTAAACATGGCTCCCTCTATATACAGAATAACATGGCTCCCTCTATATACAGAGTAACATTGCTCCCTCTATATACAGTGTAACATGGATCCCCTCTATATACAGAGTAACATGGATCCCCTCTATATACAGTGTAAACATGGCTCCTCTCTATATACAGAGTAACATGGCTTCCCTCTATATACCGTGTAAACATGGCTCCCTCTATATACAGAATAACATGGCTCCCTCTATATACAGTGTAAACATGGCTCCCTCTATATACAGAATAACATGGCTCCCTCTATATACAGTGTAAACATGGCTCCTCTCTATATACAGAATAACATGGCTCCCTCTATATACAGAGTAACATTGCTCCCTCTATATACAGTGTAACATGGATCCCCTCTATATACAGAGTAACATGGATCCCCTCTATATACAGTGTAAACATGGCTCCACTCTATATACAGAGTAACATGGCTCCCTCTATATACAGTGTAAACATGGCTCCTCTCTATATACAGAGTAACATGGCTTCCCTCTATATACCGTGTAAACATGGCTCCCTATATATACAGAATAACATGGCTCCCTCTATATACAGAGTAACATTGCTCCCTCTATATACAGAGTAACATGGATCCCCTCTATATACAGAGTAACATGGATCCCCTCTATATACAGTGTAAACATGGCTCCACTCTATATACAGAGTAACATGGCTCCCTCTATATACAGTGTAAATATGGCTCCTCTCTATATACAGAGTAACATGGCTTCCCTCTATATACCGTGTAAACATGGCTCCCTCTATATACAGAATAACATGGCTCCCTCTATATACAGTGTAAACATGGCTCCTCTCTATATACAGAGTAACATGGCTCCCCTCTATACAGGGGCGTACCTTGAGCATTTGGCACCCGGGGCGGATGCTTTATTTGGCACCCCCTCCCCAACTTTGAAATGTAAAAAACAACTGCAATTTTTTTAAATGGATGTGTATGCAGTGTGTGTATAGTGTGTACAGTGTGTGTATATTGTGTGTATAGTGTGTGCAGTGTGTGTATAGTTAGTGCAGTTTGTATAGTGTATGCAGTGTGTGAAGTGTGCATGCAGTGTGTGTAGAGTGTGCATAGTGTATGCAGTGTGTGCAGTGTGTGTATAGTGTGTGCAGTGCATGTATAGAGTGTGCAGTGCATGTATAGAGTGTGCAGTGTGTGCATAGTGTATGCAGTGTGTGTATAGTGTGTATGCAATGTGTGTATAGGGTGTATGCAGTATGTGTATAGTGTGTGCAGTGTGTGTATAGTTAGTGCAGTGTGTGCAGTGTGCATGCAGTGTGTGTAGAGTGTGCATAGTGTATGCAGTGTGTGCAGTGTGTGTATAGTGTGTAGAGTGTGCATAGTGTATGCAGTGTGTGCAGTGTGCGTATAGTGTGTGTATAGTGTGTGCAGTGTCTGTATATAGTGTGCAGTGTGTGTATATTGTGTGCAGTGTGTATGCAGTGTGTGTAGTGTGTGTGTATAGTGTGTGCATAGTGTATGCAGTGTGTGTATAGTGTGTACAGTGTGTGTGTGTATAGTGTGTGTATAGTGTGTGCATAGTGTGTATGCAGTGTGTGTATAGTGTGTACAGTGTGTGTGTATATTGTGTGTATAGTATGTGTATAGTGTGTGCAGTGTGTGCATAGTGTGTATGCAGTGTGTGTATAGTGTGTGCAGTGTGTATAGTGTGTATATAGTGTGTATGCAGTGTGTGTATAGTGTGTATGCAGTGTGTGTATAGTGTGTATGCAGTGGGTGTATCGTGTGTATGCAGTGTGTATAGTGTATGCAGTGTGTGTATAGTGTGTGCAGTGTGTATGCAGTGTGTGTAGAGTTTGTATAGTGTATGCAGTGTGTGCAGTGTGTGTATAGTCTGTGCAGTGTGTGTATAGAGTGTGCAGTGTGTGCATAGTGCATGCAGTGTGTGCATTGTGTGTATAGTGTGTGCAGTGTGCATAGTGTATGCAGTGTGTGTGTAGTGTGTGTATAGTGTGTGCATAGTGTGTATGCAGTGTGTGTATAGTGTGTACAGTGTGTGTGTATATTGTGTGTATAGTATGTGTATAGTGTGTGCAGTGTGTGCATAGTGTGTATGCAGTGTGTGTATAGTGTGTATATAGTGTGTATGCAGTGTGTGTATAGTGTGTATGCAGTGTGTGTATAGTGTGTATGCAGTGGGTGTATAGTGTGTATGCAGTGTGTATAGTGTATGCAGTGTGTGTATAGTGTGTGCAGTGTGTAAGCAGTGTGTGTAGAGTTTGTATAGTGTATGCAGTGTGTGCAGTGTGTGTATAGTCTGTGCAGTGTGTGTATAGAGTGTACAGTGTGTGCATAGTGCATGCAGTGTGTGCATTGTGTGTATAGTGTGTGCAGTGTGCATAGTGTATGCAGTGTGTGTGTAGTGTGTGCAGTGTGTGTATGTAGTGTGTGTAGTGTGTGTGTATAGTGTGTGCATAGTGTATGCAGTGTGTGCATAGTGTATGCAGTGTGTGCATAGTGTTTGTAGTGTGTGCATAGTGTGTACAGTGTGTGTATAGTGTGTACAGTGTGTGTGTATATTGTGTGTATAGTGTGTGTATAGTGTGTACAGTGTGTGTGTGTGTGTGTATTGTGTGTATAGTGTGTGTAGTGTGTGTATAGTGTGTGCAGTGTGTGTATAGTGTGTATGCAGTGTGTGTATAGTGTATACAGTGTGTATAGTGTGTATGCAGTGTGTGTATAGTGTGTATGCAGTGTGTGTATAGGGTGTATGCAGTGTGTGTATAGTGTGTGCAGTGTGTGTATAGTGTATGCAGTGTGTGCAGTGTGTGCAGAGTGTGTACAGTGTATGCAATGTGTATAGAGTGTGTGCAGTGTGTACAGTGCGTGTATAGTGTGTATGCAGTGTGTGTATAGTGTGTATGCAGTGTGTGTATAGGGTGTATGCAGTGTGTGTATAGTGTGTGTGTATAGTGTATGCAGTGTGTCTAGTGTGTGCAGAGTGTGTATAGTGTATGCAGTGTGTGTAGAGTGTGTGCAGTGTGTGCAGTGTGTGTATAGTGTGTGCAGTGTGTGTATAGTGTGTACAGTGTGTGTATAGTGTTTACAGTGTGTGTAGAGTGTGTCTAGTGTGTGTAGAGTGTGTGCAGTGTGTGCATAGTGTGTGTGCAGTGTATGCAGTGTCTGTAGAGTGTGTATAGTGTGTGTAGAGCGGTGGGTGGGGGCCCTAAATGAAAATCCCCCCTCCCCCATCAAAGGTGTGTGTAGAGTGTGCATAGTGTATGCAGTGTGTGCAGTGTGCGTATAGTGTGTGCAGTGGGTGTATATAGTGTGCAGTGTGTGCATAGTGTATGCAGTGTGTGTATAGTGTGTGCAGTGTGTGTATAGAGTGTGCAGTGTGTATGCAGTGTGTGTATATTGTGTGCAGTGTGTATGCAGTGTGTGTAGTGTGTGTGTGTGTATAGTGTGTGCATAGTGTATGCAGTGTGTGTATAGTGTGTACAGTGTGTGTGTATAGTGTGTGTATAGTGTGTGCATAGTGTGTATGCAGTGTGTGTATAGTGTGTACAGTGTGTGTGTCTATTGTGTGTATAGTATGTGTATAGTGTGTGCAGTGTGTGCATAGTGTGTGTATAGTGTGTATATAGTGTGTATGCAGTGGGTGTATAGTGTGTATGCAGTGTGTTTATAGTGTGTATGCAGTGTGTGTATAGTGTGTATGCAGTGTGTGCATAGTGTATGCTGTGTGTGTATAGTGTGTGCAGTGTATATGCAGTGTGTGCAGAGTTTGTATAGTGTATGCAGTGTGTGCAGTGTGTGTATAGTATGTGCAGTGTGTGTATAGAGTGTGCAGTGTGTGCATAGTGCATGCAGTGTGTGCATTGTGTGTATAGTGTGTGCAGTGTGCATAGCGTATGCAGTGTGTGTAGTGTGTGCAGTGTGTGTACGTAGTGTGTGTAGTGTGTGTTTATAGTGTGTGCATAGTGTATGCAGTGTGTGCATAGTGTATGCACTGTGTGCATAGTGTGTACAGTGTGTGTATAGTGTGTACAGTGTGTGTGTATATTGTGTGTATAGTGTGTGTATAGTGTGTACGGTGTGTGTGTGTGTGTATTGTGTGTATAGTGTGTGTAGTGTGTGTATAGTGTGTGCAGTGTGTGTATAGTGTGTATGCAGTGTGTGTATAGTGTGTACAGTGTGTATAGTGTGTATGCAGTGTGTGTATAGTGTGTATGCAGTGTGTATAGGGTGTATGCAGTGTGTGTATAGTGTGTGCAGTGTGTATAGTGTATGCAGTGTGTGCAGTGTGTGCAGCGTGTGTATAGTGTATGCAATGTGTGTAGAGTGTGTGCAGTGTGTGCAGTGTGTGTATAGTGTGTGCAGTGTGTGTATAGTGTGTACAGTGTGTGTATAGTGTTTACAGTGTGTGCAGTGTGTATCGTGTGTATATAGTGTGTATGCAGTGTGTGTATAGTGTGTATGCAGTGTGTATATAGGGTGTATGCAGTGTGTGTATAGTGTGTGCAGTGTGTGTATAGTGTATGCAGTGTGTCTAGTGTGTGCAGAGTGTGTATAGTGTATGCAGTGTGTGTACAGTGTGTATAGTGTGTGCAGTGTGTGTATAGTGTGTACAGTGTGTGTATAGTGTTTACAGTGTGTGCAGTGTGTATCGTGTGTGTATATAGTGTGTATTCCGTGTGTGTATAGTGTGTATGCAGTGTGTGTATAGGGTGTATGCAGTGTGTGTATAGTGTGTGCAGTGTGTGTATAGTGTATGCAGTGTGTCTAGTGTGTGCAGAGTGTGTATAGTGTATGCAGTGTGTGTAGATTGTGTGCAGTGTGTGCAGTGTGTGTATAGTGCGTGCAGTGTGTGTATAGTGTGTACAGTGTGTGTATAGTGTTTACAGTGTGTGTAGAGTGTGTCTAGTGTGTGTAGAGTGTGTGCAGTGTGTGCATAGTGTGTGTGCAGTGTATGCAGTGTCTGTAGAGTGTGTATAGTGTGTGTAGAGCGGTGGGTGGGGGCCCTAAATGAAAATCCCCCCCTCCCCCATCAAAGGTGACTAGGGGTCCCCAAGCCCCCAGTCACACAACCAAACAAAAAAGCCCCTACTTACCCCCTCACCCTAAAAAATAGTGAGGAGGGAATAAAATTACTACCCTGAAAAGTAAAATTCAACTTACTATTCAACATCTTCTTTTTTCTAAAATCTTAATTTTTCAGCCCCAAAAAAGGCCAAATAAAAAGCCATTATACCCGTCGAACTTAAAAATAAAATAAAAAACCCGAGCGTAAAAAAAATTAATCCATCTTCACCCATGGAGGGCTTCGTGTCAGTGTGTATCAGGGATCCTTAGTATAGGTGTCAATCCATATCTGCCAAGTGACCCTATGTAGGGGGAACAGTCCCTATTCTTCTCTGTGTCAGTGTCTGGAGGGAGTATCTGCAGTAACACAGAGTGTCTGGAGGTAGTATCTGCAGTAACACAGGGTGTCTGGAGGGAGTATCTGCAGTAACACAGGGTGTCTGGAGGGAGTATCTGCAGTAATACAGAGTGTCTGGGGGGAGTATCTGCTTGTAACATTTATATGCACTAAAAAAAAATAAAAAAATAATAATAATACATTGACAAAAATAAATAAAATGGTTGCAGCTTCCGAAATAATCTAAAATGGATGCTGTCCAGTAGGTGGGAGGGTCTGCTAGGGAGGGTGTGCTGCTGATTGGCTGTAATGTGTCTGCTGACTGTGAGGTACAGGGTCAAAGTTTACTCAATGATGACGAATAGGGGGCGGACCGAACACCGCATGTGTTCGCCCGCGGTGGCAGACGCGAACATGCTATGTTCGCCGGGAACTATTCACCAGCGAACCGTTCGAGACATCACTAATTGGCATAAATATAGCTCCAACAATTTTTTATCCAATTACATCCAATTACAAGTGATGTAAAAGAACAACATGAATAAAAATAGACACAGATTACAGTGTCTTCATTATTTAAATGGTTAAATTGTTTTCCAATGTAGTCTTTATTTTATTGTCTGACTGCTGTGCAATACACGTGTATGTATGTATCTTACTTACTTACTTATAATTATCTTTATGCATCATGTTCATATTTTTTTTTCTATTCTTGTGCAAATCTATGTTTTGGAAACTTTCTGTACTCGTCTTAATCGTTAAATCCATCATCTCTTGAATATTTTTAATGCCATTCCTGGAAATGTGTTTTTATTTTTAATTTTTTTTTTTTTTTTAAATACAAGAGCTCTCATTCCAGGAATAAAATGACATCCACGACAATCAATACTTGTAATGCAAGAATGTAATTCCCAGTAGTAGTCAACACTTATCAGTGCTTTAGTTTCATGCAAGACAGCATGACACATTGGTGGTCATATAAAAAGACATTATGTTTATATTTGCAACATCAATTGATTCTCCACTGAAGCAATAAACTATGCGTATCTCTTTATTCAAACTTTCCCATAAACTAAATTCAATTTTCCCTCTCACTACAGAGACTATTACAGAATTTTCTTAAAGTTATTAAAAATATAGAAATTGTTTTCAAGTATGTAAGCATTTAATGTAAAAAAAATTGTTAACACTTTAATTATGTCAACCCCCCCCCCCCCCCCCCAACAACAACAACAAAAAACATACATAGAGTACTCTTGAAATGCTTTCTGCATGGTTCTGATTCCTGCTGAACAGCTTGAGGGAGCACATTTAATGTTACACTTGAGTTTTGCTGTCTGGGGACAGTATATTGGTTTCCCTGGATGTGGGACACCTGTGAATAAGATCAGGATGTCAGGACCATAGAATAGGGACTCTCGCACAGAAATGAGGATTGTTGGAAAGCATGGAACAGCCTGGAACAGCAATACCCTTACACTGAGCTCTACTATTACCTCCAAATTTCTGTATCACAAACAATGTATTAGGAGGTGTTATTTTTCTTTCTCTCTCAATATTACAGAGAACTCTGGGCCAACAATGAAAGGGTGTCAGAATCAGACCCAGGACTTTTTAGGAACTTACCAAGAGCTCTTGTCACCCCCTCCTCCATCCATTGCAATATCCAGGTGTAAAATATATATTTTGTATGATAACAATATATGGAAATGGTATTGGTATCGTTGTAAATATAAATCCATGCACAAACAATATTGGTATACATAGCAGAAATTAGACATCTCCTATTAGTGGCATGGAGGGAGGCATGCAAATTTGAACTGTGGAAGCTTCATGTTTTAACTTTATGTAGGTTGCAAACTAGTTTCATATTTGCCAAAAATCAGGTTGACCACAAAGACTGGAAGAGGGCAGAAATGATTAATTCAATTAAAGGCATTATTGACTGGTGAAGTTCTTCCCATAATTGCTCAAAAGGTTTAGTCACGGGGGTAGAAGATCGGGCTTATAACAAATACAGAAAAATCTACTGTCAAAAATGCAGAAATGTGCATCCAGCCAGGATGATGGTCAGGCTTAATCCCCTTTAAATTTAATTTATGAATTAAAGAGCTAAACATATTTTTTTATACAGTGCTATCACTTTTTTTTTTTTTTTTTAATAAGACAAGAAAAGTCTTAAGGTACCAGGAGCCTTGACCTTATACAATCAGAATGATGTACCTCTCATAGTTATTCCCCAACAAGTTCCCGGGGAAATATATTGTAATATATAGTAAACTATCCTAGAAAGTAACATTATGTTTCAGTAAATAATACCAATCTCTATTTTAACAAATCACTAATGAGGGAAGATGTGTCATTTTTTTTTATTCTGATATGTTTATGCAGAAGCAGGCTCCAGCTCCTTCCTAAAGGTTTGTGACATTTGTGTATACATGACTCTGTTCTTGAACTCATCACAGGTTTCAACCAAACTCAGATCACCCTCTTACAATCCACAGCTATCTTGCTCAGCTATTTCCACTATAACTCATCCCTCTTTCAATCCTTAAACTCTATACATTCATAGATTCAACTTAAAGTCTTAGTCCTTAGCAGTGGTTTACATATAGGGGTCACAGCTGCGACTGGGCCTGTCACTCCAGGGGCCCCCGCCGTCCTGCGGACACCTGCCACCAGGGCCACCATCCAAGGGGTCCATCAGGTGGCCCATACTGTTAGGGCCACCCGATGGGTATGGATTTTCAGGGCAACTGGGCCCCCTGTGATGACATCACACACTGGGAGGAAGTGACTGCCCCGGTCACTCCTCCCAGCATACACAGAGCCCGCGCAGGAGGAAGCAGAGGAGGGAGTCAAAGTGGGAATGCTGACTCCCATCAACCTTAGCCACCACTGGACCCCAGGGAAAGTCACCCTCCTGCACCTAAAAAGGTAGGAAACAGGAGGGTGATTTAAACATTTTGTATATGTGTGTTGGTTTGTATGTTTGTATGTATGTGTGTGTGTATGTCTGTATGTATGTGTGCCTGTCTCTTTGAATGTATGTATGTTTCTTTGCATGTATATGTGTATTGTGTGTGTGTATGTCTGTCTGTCTGTATGTATGTATGTATGTGTCTGTCTGTATGTGTGTGTGTGTCTGTCTTTCTGTATGTGTCTGTTTGTATGTCTGTTTGTATGTATGTGTCTTTGTATGTATGTGTGTGTTGTGTGTGTGTGTGTGTGTGTGTCTGTGTGTATGTATGTGTGTGTGTCTGTCTGTATGTATGTGTGCCTGTCTGTCTGTATGTGTGTGTGTGTGTTTGTCTGTCTGTCTGTATGTGCATGTGAGTCTGTCTGTGTGTATGTACGTGTGTATTTGTCTGTATGTGTGTGTGTATTTGTCTGTATGTGTGTGTGTCTCTATGTATGTATGTGTCTGTATGTAAATGTCTGTCTGTATGTGTGTGTGTGTCTCTCTATGTATGTATGTATGTGTCTTTAGGTCTGTCTGTCTGTGTGTGTGTGTCTGTGTGTATGTATGTGTCTCTGTATGTTTGTCTGCATGTATGTGTGTCTGTATGTGTGTGTGTGTCTGTTGGGGGGAGGAGAAGGCGCAGGAGGGAGAGGGAGGGAGGGTGGGGAAGATAAAGGAAGGAAGGGGAGGTGAGGGAGGGAAGGAGGGAGGGAGAGGGGGGACATGGATCAGTTTGCACAGGGACCCCATGGATTGTGTGTACGCCACTGGTCCTTACCTAAGAAACCATTCACAACAGTGACTGAAATTACATATCCTTCCTAATAGATAAGTGTATCTCATTTTGACCTCTCCACTTCCTGGTTGACTTGTGACTGACAAATCTTGTTATCAAAACTCCTATAAGGCTGAAACTTTCCTTTGCAATTTCCTTCTCAAGTCAGTTTGATTGCTCTTCAACCACTAGGTAATGTTCTGCCACCCCCTCCATCATCAGAGGCAATTATCATGAAGGGTACATAAACTTAAATAAACGACTCCCAAAGCACAGAGCACCTAACCCACTTCACAAGTGAACTATACACACTACAGTAACTATACGCACAGACAAACCGTGTTCGCTACACATTGCATTAACTGTATACACACATGCACTCTATCCACTATACACACACACTGCATGCACTAAATACATACACACTGCATGCACTAAATTCTCAAACACTGCATTCACTATACACACACTAACTGCATAGCTACAAAGTAGCACTCCATTCACTATACACACACACATACAAACTGGATTCAATATACACTCACACACTGCATCCCTAATACACACACTGCATCCACTATACACATAAATTAATGTTTACTGAAATTATGGTACAGGTTGTTTCTCTCCCCCTTCCTCCTCCCCCCCCCCCCCCCTCCCCACGCCCATTCCCTTGAATTCTAATAAAAATGTATGGGTGCATTTTAAACCAATTTAAACCAATCGTCATGAGAGTGTTGAACTTTTTGCAAATTGTGTTTTGTGCCTGTTGTTATCCAAACTTAGCATTCTACTAGCATTGGCTGCTTTGTACATATTGACTTTGTACGCATATACATATTACAAATATAAATATAACAAAAGTTGAAAATATTAATTAAGCAATTTAGAAAACAATTGGAGTGTAAATAGTGTATTACCTTAGGTCAAGCATACCAATGTTCTGAATATACAGGAATGTGCTTCAAATAAAGACAGCTGTATGTATTACGTAGTCCCAATTAAACAATTGTGATAGTTCTTTTTGTTTGTTAATGCCCAGCAGGTTCCAGGAAATTGGGAATTATGTAACTTTATATCCTTTTACTACATATGCTTTCCTGCCTACACTTATTGTAGCTGTACATAAAGATTGTTATATGAATATTGTGACTTAATTAGGCAATAATGTTTTATAAGCTTAATTTATATCCAATGCTAATGTATTTCATTATTGAGGATGATTATCTGCATTATGATACATATTGAGTTTACGCAACTTGCTACATTTTTTTAATACAGCAGTTAGAGACTATATGTGCAGAAGCTGCTCATTTCATTCTAATCTTAAAGGGACACTATAGTGTCAGGAATACAATCCTGACACTATTGTGTTTAACTACCTATTTAGGTCCTCCTTTATATGATTTATGTAAGGTAGTTTTTACTCACCTTTTTCCCCATGCTGTGCTAGTCTCACCATGGCAAGCCCCACCTCCATGGCTGAGATCAGTTTTTATGATCTCAGTCAATCCAGTGCTTTTCAATAGGAAAGCATTGGAAGGCTACTTCCCATGTGCTGCAAAACACCATGCTGGTCCAATAAGCATTTGCTCATAATGCTCATTACATAAGTGCAGCACAGGACTTGGAAAAACTTATAGTGGCCATCTGAGTGACTGCCACTTGAGGTGTTACTAGGCAGCGATGTAAATACTGTCTTTTTTTCTGCATTATGCTGGAGTGGTTCTGGTGACAATAGCGTCCCTTTAATAAGCTGCAGAGAGTATTGTGAAAACCTCTTCATTCTGTATTAGCCATGCAAGTCTATGAAACATAGAACCATTGCTTATTGAAGCAGATAACTATCTGGGGCAAGTCATTACCCTATTAGGCTACTTTTTTTTTTACAACTTCAAGACTAATTGGTTATTAATTTTGCCATGTCTAGTAATGCGTACTTTAATTTCCATTCTTTATTAATTTTCATTACCTACCATTTTACCTTTCATGCACAAGTGATGTCTCACATGGAACCATCTTTTCTTGGCAACCTTCATCTTTCAATACTACTGATGGCACTTTAATTTCCTCTCTTCCTAGGACCTTTCAACCTCTCATAAATTACCTTTCTGGTGTATCTTCTTGGTTATAATGCTTTGAAACTTCAGCTCTCAAAAAACCGAACTTTACTTTGTTCTGTGAACTATGTTTTATAATTATATTTTACCCTCTGTGAAATGAATAAAACACTAATTATAGATAAATATTATCCATTGTATTGACTACGTTTTAGCCACTGGGACCCCATGGATTGTGTGTACGCCACTGGTCCTTACCTAAGAAACCATTCACAACAGTGACTGAAATTACATATCCTTCCTAATAGATAAGTGTATCTCATTCTGACCTCTCCACTTCCTGGTTGACTTGTGACTGACAAATCTTATTATCAAAACTCCTATAAGGCTGAAACTTTCCTTTGCAATTTCCTTCTCAAGTCAGTTTGATTGATACCAATTAGCAAGAAGGATTCAGAGAGGCAAACAGAGCAGTAATATTTCTATGTGCGTTCAAGGGCACCCCTATAACTGCTGAAACAGCTAAATAGCCTAAATAGCCTAATAGATCGATACCAATTGGCAAAGGGGTTAACAGAGAGAGACAGACAAAGCAAAAGTATTCCTATGTGCCTTCGAGGGCACCCCTATGGCTGCTGAAATAGCTAGATAGCTTAATACTATCCTACCTATAAGGGCACCCCTCTAAAACCTAAGATTATTTCCTATCTATTCTAATCTAAGATGACAGAGAAGAAATGAAAAAAAATAATAATTGGTAAATGATAATTAAATAAAATCAAAATCAAAGTATGAGATGGTTAGTCAGTGTGATAAAAAAAGCTGCAGCATCATCCCTAAGTCTTGAGCCAATCTCATACATAACAGTTCAGATGCACATTTTGCACCTAAATGGGTTTTCCAGGGGAACTTCAGGTTAAGGTTTTTTTAATCTAGCAATTGTTTTTCTACATAATATAGTTGTACTTTGTAGATTGCCTAAATAAAAATAAATGTTATTTCCATTGATGTCTTCTGGTGATGCAGGAGTAAGTGCTTCTCTAGCCATATCGTGAGCCAGACCAGCCAGTTTTGTCACTAGATAGAAAATAGAGGGTATAGCTGACTAGACTATATACAGAGAAAAAGAATAATGCAATAGTGTAATACAACAAAAAAGTAGTAGCAATGCGCCAGATTAAATTGCACTCAGAAGATGGATATATGTTTAATATTGTACTTTTTACCTGTTACTGTATAGACAAAATTGTTTAGAGTAGATATTTGAGTTCTATTGCCTGCTTTGCAAATGTCTACAATATCTCAATCCTTTATCAACTATATCACTGCATGTCCTATATCAAGTCATTATGCTTAATGCTGTAGCTTGGAGCCCACATATTTTTTGATTTCTCTGAAAAATAATAGGTGGTCATTCTGGCAGCAGAGGTACCAAGATCTTGTCTTCTCGTAAAACGGATCAATATTTAGATATTGTTCTCTTAATTTTAAAGTGATCAGTGCTATATGTGGTGACAGTACATGATCAGACTTTTGTGTTGGCAATTCGTTGCTAGGAAGTTTAGGTTTATCCTTCATAAGGTTGTTCCTATCGATCATTGAAATTCTATTAATTTATTTTTCATCATGACTTTTACTATAGCTTTTCACAATTAATTTGTTTTTAATGACTAAGTCTTGTTGGTTATAATCATCTAGGGTAGTGCAATTGTGCTTAACTCCTGTGAGCTGACTCTTAGCTATACCTCGGGTTCCACGGATCATAATGACAGCTTTGTCTTTGTACAAAGCTGTTTCCATCTGTTTTCTTAAAAAAACCATTTGGATACAATATCTGTGTTATTGTAAGAGAGGGTCACGTCTAGAAAATAGATTTTATTACAGTGCAACTCGGAAGTGAATCTTAAATTGTAGGTATTGTTACTTAGATAATTTACAAAATTAAAAAATTGAAAGCGTTGATCCCTGCCAAATGATAAGAATGTCATTGATATATCTCCACCATAGGACCAGGTCTCTTGCCCACACTGAAAGTTCTTCCCATCTCCTCATGTAGATATTTGCATAGCTGGGGGCGATCCTGGTTCCCATGGTAGTCCCCGTGATCTGTAAATATAATTTACCATCAAACATAAAATAATTGTGCTCCTTAATAAAAGCAATAGAAGTCAAAATAAAATTACCCAATGCCTTAGAGATATTTTGGTCTTTTTGTAAATAATATGTCACTGCCTTAATACCTAAATTGTGTTTAATAATTGTATACACTGAAGAGACATCTAAAGTGGGCCAACTGTATTAGTATTGCCAAAAAATTGGGATTGATGGATTTAAATATACCCCCCAACCATCTAAGGGGAGGCACCTTAAAGTGATTAAACATATCTCCACCTTGTGAGTGCAATTTAATCTGCACATTACTACTACATTTTTGCTGTATTACACTATTGCATTATTCTTTTTCTCTGTAGATAGTCAGCTATAGTCTCTATTTTCTATCTGGTGATATTTGATGTATGGGATATAGTCTGGAATATCCTAAGAGGAAGCTGAAATATATAAATTTACGATAAGTACATATTTTGACTTACACACTATTGTATATTGGTGTAGGTCTACATTGTTTCTTTTTTCCAGCCAGTTCTGTGCTGACTTTGTTAAATTTGTGCATAAAAAAACATGTCATCAACGTGCATAGCATACAAGTAATGGATATCCAATGGTGGCACAGCTACCTAAACCCTCCCTTACTCTTGCCTCCATGACATCTCTCTTCCTAAATTTTGGGGGTTGTAACATTTGAGAAGAAGGACAGCAAGTAGAACTCAGGCATCGGGTCAAAGGTAAGTTTGTGCTTCTCTTTATTTTGTTAAAGCTAAATATAATTTATAAAAAAAAAAAGATAAAATATCTTTGGTCCAGGGAATCCCATAAAGGTGTAGCACAATACACAATAATATATTGCATCAACACTGTACTTCCAAAACTCAGCAGCTCTATACATATTAAAGACAGTCTACCAACAAAAGGACACTAAGCGATAACAAATAGATTTGTTCACAAACTGAATTTTGCCCATGTAGCACTTTGGTTCAAACACATATCCCCATGCAGTCATTTCAGGAAAAATTATACTGGCAAACTAAAAAGGAGCCAAAGAGCACTTGTTAGTATACTACAATAAAAATAAATCAGCTTCTTCTCCATTCACTCCCCATGTTTCTAATGCCATAGATGGAATTCTGAATCATAAAACAAAAGAAATGGCTTGTCTATTGCCCATTTAGTGTGTTTTGTGATTTTGACCATATGGAATTTTGGAGTTGCAGAATTCGGACAAATCACCAAATGCCCAAAATTTGATCGAATCGCGATTCAATCCAAACGAGGTGCACAAGTTTAATAACTAAGCCAGTGATCTAACATAGCCCATTGCTAAAAAAAAAAAAAAGAAAAAAGAAAAGAAAAGGAGACTGACAGTGCACAGAAAAAATAAAAAAATAAAAAACTACAGCTATTCAACTAAATTTCAATAAAACATCATTAACTCATCATCCATATAATATGCCCAACTCATAATATTGTCACACTATCGGGGTATACTGTCAGCCAACAACCTACAGGCAGACTTGTTGAAAGTTCTGCATTTTTAAGTATAGACTTTCCACTGCTTTTAAGTACTTTTCAAAAACTAATTAGATAGAGTGTAGTAGCTGGATTGGATTGTTGATTTTCAATCATAGTTAATAGATTAATTTACATTTTGATTATCATTCTTGGCTGAATAATTGTTTGTAATAATCCAAGTAAATTAAATCTAATATATATTTAAGCTGAGTAGTTAAATAGTTTAATTATCTTTATAACTGTATGCTTATGCTTTATGAAATTTCAAATTTCCTCATGCAGAAAATTCATCACTTCCTTTGTCTGGGTAAAAAGTTTCTATTCACCTTCACCTGACAACTCTTAAGCTATGTTTTGGCAAAAATAAAAATATACTTTTATCACTAGGGAAACGTGATGTTTATTCTTTAGAAATTCTAGGAGAAGTAGAAATATATTTTTCATGATTATATGATAAATGACTGAAGATGATATTTTGACGCGGACATCTATCTTTAGTGATGGTAACGTTAAAAATTCTTAGATTTTTTAAAAAAGTAGATAATTTTCAGTGAAAATTTAACATGTACTAAATGGAATAGCATACATACATTTAAATGATATCATAATTATTACTTTAAATTTCCCTGCCTTGCTGACACTAACATCAATCACCGATTCAGCATTCCCCTACCTCCTTCTCACAGGGTTGGGCTTGAATTAGGGCAGGTTCTTTAGGGCTCATAAATGTTGATTTGATAGAATAATGGAGCTAGTGGCGGGGGGATATATCAAGAAACAGAACATTGCCTTAAAAGGACACTATAGTCAGCAGAACAACTACAGCATAATATTTACATTACAGCCTAGGGACACCTGCACTGACTACTCCGCAGATGGCTTTAGAGGTATTTCCTGGAGCAGTGCTGCACAGTGTAGTGCTGCACTGACATCCAATGTCTCAACCCTCTGCATGGAGACACTGAACTTTCCCATTAGCAATGCATTGATTCAATGCATCTCTATGAGTAGATACTGATTGGCAAGGGCAGCGTTTGGCTCTGCCCCACAGCTGCCTCCTTGGCAAAGTTAATCAGAATTGACAATCTCAGCCAATCCAATGCTTTCCAATTGGAAAGCATTGGATTAGCTGAGATCATCATGTCTGATGATGTCAGCCAATGAGGCAGTTCAGGGGCAGAGCCAGCACAGCAGACTAAGAAAGGTAAGATGTTACCATATATATAGACAAAGAGGCACACGTGGGCTAGATAGTGTTTTGATCACTATAGGGTCAGGATTACATGCTTGTGTTCCTGACCCTATAATGCTCCTTTAAGCTGGGTGGCAACAATAACAGGACCAGCACAGCCTGGCCTCTGCCTGATAGGTACAAGGCCTTATGTATCATGTTTTTATGGATCTGCTGAAGGATGCATGGCTTAGCTCCTGCATTCTCATTTTCCCTTAACTTACACTCATATATTTTGCAGGGCACTCTAGGGTCTTCCCTGTAGTATCCCCTTTAGAGTTTCATTTCACATTATGTCCTCTATACAATCATGTATCATTATGTAATGTTAACTATTCAGTCTTGCCCCTCACTGTAGTTTTTTTCTACACAGTCTTGTCCATTACTGTATTAACCTATATAACAATGTCATCTCTTAACCACTGTCCCTTATCCTCTAATCAGTTTTGCCCTATGCTATAGTGTTCAGTCTATACTTTTATACTATATAGCCTTTATAATATTTGCTCTTTATAGTGTTCTCTGGTTTTGTATTATATGCTAGATAGTCTTGTCATTGTTATACACTGTAGTGTTGGTAATACATTCTTGCCCTATACTGTAATGTCCTGTATTCCAGTTTTGCTTTAAACTCTAAATTCCCTCATACAGCCTGCTATATACTGTAAATTCCTTTACAATCTTGTCCAATACTGTAATGTTAAGGCTTGTCCTTCATTAAAATGACTTTATATTGATGTTGTTTACTGTAATGTTTGACACATTGTTGTCCATCACTGTGATGTCTTCTACACAGTCTCATCATACGCTGGAGTGCCCATTATAAAGTCTTGCACTATATGGTAATGGCAGGTATATATTTACGCCCTATGCCATACTATTTGAAATATAAATTCTACAGTGTCAATAAACAGATCTGAATAAAGGAATTAATTCATTCATATATTGATAAACAGTATAGCAGTGTGGACAATAATCACAACCAATTTCTGAAGAAAGAAAGCAAAAGTGTTAGTTAATTGTCTATAATGGTGCTTTTTTCCCAGATGCCAATACAATAATAAAATAATGTTTTGTGTATATAATAGAGGTATTTGTATTTTCCATTCTCCTCTCCCCACCTTTCAGGTTCAATCCTCTTATAACAATAACAATAGCCTTATCTCCTATGGGTGGATTTTGGCAAGTACTACTTATCATATGTCCAACGAATGGATCTTCAGTACAATTTATGTATATTAAAATGTGTTATAATGTATTTTAGTATACTTATAGTAATTATTTCTAATGATAATTAGTTACATGTGTTTTTCTACTTAACACCTGACAACAGTCACAAGTCACAGTCTTGTCATCACTGCATGACCTGCAATATCTTCATCATTTGACAGAGGTCACATAGTGTGGTGGAAATGTTATCTCACACATTATGACATATTAAAGTCTGCATTATTCCACCTTGAGTGCTGGCATCCTTTTTAATTTTGGATTGGATACCAGATTGCATCAGTGTGGTAGAAAATATTCAAGGAATTTGATACTTTGCAGTCCCTTCTACATCTCCAAAAATATTCAGTTTTTAGGAAATAGTTCAGCTGAATCAAATTTTTTGTCATGCACAAAAATCTTATTGAGCCACCACAGTTGCTGGGTTTTCCTGCTGGCCCAGCAAAGGACTTGGACATATTCTCCCCAACCACAAAAATCTTATGTATTTCCTTTAGAATTAGAAGATATATTTTAAGGAAAAATAATCATAGCAAGGCTACAGATGGTCGAACAGTTAGTAATTCATGCAATTGCTAGGTTGAATCATCAGAATTAAGACTTATTTAGTTTCTTTAAACTGTCTTCAACTCATGGGAACTAAATGTGTTGAGGGAATATGTAAGAAAACCTGTAAACAGATTATTTTCATAGGCTTCTAATAAAATATAATTAAAGTAACATTACTATCCAAAACCTGCTCAAATTTATATTATTTATTATTGTTTTTTTTTTGTATTAGATATTTTATCACATTCATTTTGCATTATATATATTCACAATGCTCTTACAACAGATTATTTAAATACACTTTATTATCATTTAGAACTAGCACTATTTAATTTGTCTCCTACATTGGAATTAGTGTAGGACCCATCGATATTGGGGTACTAAGAAGTAGTAGTAGGATTAACACCATGTGGCCATATGGTGAAACTGACTCCCCATATTTGTTTGATAAGATAGGTGATTTTACATAGCCTTATAAAATGTAAAATTGTTTTTTTTATGTGTGCTCTGTTACTTAATCTGTATATTGTATACATTTTGGTCTCTACCATTGCTGAAAAAAACATGTTGCGGGTATGACCCCAATTTCCCTTTTCTCTTTTCTAATAAAATATATTGATTTAATTCTGCATGGCAAAGAACTGCCTCAAGAAGCATAAAAAGAATACAGGAGCAATAAAAAAAAAGAGAACAAATACATTATATGTAATTTAAAGTAAATAAAAGCAGATAAATGAAAACCTTTGACATTTAAACCAAAGAGTCTTGGAGAACTGTTTGTGGATTTCTCTTGCTTAAAACATTTGTGTACATCAAGCATGTCAAACTCAAAGGCTAGCAAGGGCCAAGTAAACAAGGTTTAAGTTTATGTGGGCCACAAAAAAACAAAAATTTACATTTTCATAGAAACGTAGGTTTTATTTTAAAAAGTACAGTACAGACAGACAGACACAAACACACTGACAGAGACACACACAGAGCTATATATACATACACACAGACAGCCATACACACACACAGCCATATATACACGCACCACACAGTGATGACGAGAGCCGGAGTGACGTCATATTCCACCTCCCGGCATCACTGTGGGCACTGTGCAGGGAGAGCTTACACTCAGCGCTTCTTCGCCATGGACCGCAGGCCGCAATCATATTAGTTGTGGGCCGCATGTGGGCCGCGAGTTTAAAATCTATGGTGTATATGATATTGCTGCTTCATTAATATACAATAACTTTTAGCAAAGTTATCAAATTATTATGCTGACATATCAATAGGATAAGTCCCTCATTATATATTTGCATCACTGAGGAAAACAATTATAAAGTTTAATGGGAGATAAAAAAAAAAAAAAAAGATACAGTTTGGTCTATAAATCCACTAATGTGATAATGAAAGTGATACTTGAATACTTGAATATAAACTAATGTTTCAATGACCGTCCAATATGTCTACGAAAGAAACAAACTGATGTGTATCACTTTCTGTTTCATGCATGTATATATATATATATATATATATCAGTCTTTTGCATATTCAGAATTTGCACTGACATAAATCGAATAGATAGACTGTTAAGATTTCACAGTGTATTATATTGATTTCCTTATTGCAAGATTCCTCTGGAATATATGCCACCTTATTTCCACTATAAATGTAGATAGATGGAAATACATATATAGAAATTATACAATGTATTTCTTTAAAAAGAACACTGGGAGCACCATCAATGCAGTGGTGATGGTGCCAGGAGTACCCTGGTTCCCAACCAATGTAAGCAGTCAAACCATTTACTAATAGTTTGATTTCTTACCTGCAGTCTGCCAGGTGTCAGTCTCCACCTTTCTGCTAAGTTCTCTGCTAAGCTAATCCTAGTGGTGAGGAGTGCAGGGCTTAGCTCATTGGCTCATTGATTAGCCTCTATTTCTCACAGGCAGAAGTGATTGGTGCCCAGTGTAAGTAAAACCTTAAATTGTTAACAATTGTTTTGACTACTTCCATTGGGGGGGCACTCCTGGCACCATAACTGCAACAGCATGCTCTAGTAGTCATGGTACTTGGAGTGCTCCTTTCAAAACATAACACCCCTCAAATGTAAACTACCATATCCTTTCCGAAAAATAGTTCTGACATTTTAAGATGGAACCTCCCTCTGCAATGCGTCCATTTCACCCGATTTGTTTGTATTTCAAAAATGTCTTCAATAAGGAATTTTTATGTCACAGAAAAAGTGACAAAGGCTAAACCTGTTTAATCTTCCAAAGGGAGATAGGAAAAAGCCAATTTGAGGCCACACATGGTTTATACATAGAAATGTCAGTGCTTAAAACAAACTGTCCATGATAATAATGATTTTGCTTGTAAAATCATCTTTGAAGTCGAATATTTGTTGCATTTTACAAGATGACTTCAGTTATATGGCATTCTTGGATATGTAAGTCACAATTACCTTGAAATGATTGGGTGAATGAGGGGTTATTCACTAAATATTTGGCATTCGTTGCTCAAGGTTCATGATGAAAAAATCAACATCAGGTATTTTTTGTCTTTATCTTGCAAATAGAAAATGAACTTTATATTTCCAGCTTGCTGTTTCATAAACAACATTCAAAGAACTTAATAGATACACTTAAAATATCATAAATCTCTTCTTTAAGATGGGAGCAACTCGCCGAATGTTTAATGCATTATCTTAAACAAATCTCAATGCAACTCCTTCTGTATATGTCTTATATCCTGGAGCCCTCACACTGCTATATAATTGCTCATTACTAAATCTTGGCACCTCATTTTTCATTTTTCCTCTTGAATCTATCTTTTTAAGACTGCACCTCTTCAATCAACTCAGAAATGCTTATACAGCCTTAGGAAACTGACATATCTCTCACTCAGAGTAACAGTCCAATATGCTAAGTTTTTACTGAATGGGTAGAAGCTATTTGAATAATACAATACCCCTATGAGAAACTGTGCTGAACAAAAAATGCCACCATCAAGGTAAATGTGGTTTTATTGGCTGGTAGACTGAAAATGTTGTGTGCTAAAAACTATTTTCCAATTTTAAATGAAAATTGACTTAAAAGGTAATGTTGAGAAATGCATCATATCTTCCATGATACCTTTAATTTGTTAAGTACAGTTTAACTGCACATGAAATGTCTGCCCTAAGCTATGGATAATTCATATTGCAGGAAGGAAGTCAAGAAAATTAATTTATTAGTCATAAGACATTCATTTCAGAATCATCCTAGATTAATTTAACTCTTTAGCTACCACATTACTTTCAGAACAATGACGACTAAAATCTGATTGTGGGTTCTGATTGTGAGTTGTGTTCTGAAAAGTAATGACAAAATTAGTTTTAATATCAATATACGTAAAAAGCACATTATTTAATAACAAATCAATACTATCTTTGTTTATACTTAATTGAATGTCGTAATTGCAAAGGCACAGACAGCCTTTTCGCACATAATTATCCTTAGTTCCATAGGACTTGTGACTATTCTTAACAAGGAAATACATACATAAATATATAGAGATATAAAACATGTTCAGATTTAAAAGTTAATTCAAAGAAGAATATTTTAAGTCTTTTGTGTGTGTTTTTTTTGTCTGCCTCTCCAATATATCAAAGTGTTTCAAGCTCAGTAGGTATTAAATCCAGCCTCATGCTAACAGGAGACAAGCAGAGCATATGTGTGTGTTTTTTTTTCTTTCCAGACAGATAAAAAAAACAAAAAACAATCAGTACTCTTTACTTTTGCATCAATAACATGCTTGTTTCTGTATTAAAAATAAAATAAAAAGTGGACAAAAACACTTATTTACACAATTATATTTCTCTTAGGGTACCAAACACGTCACCTTATGTTGAAAGGTAGCAGCTTTGGATTGCTGTCTATTTTTTGGAAAAAAGACAGTTCACGCAGTTCTGAAAAATAGCATTCTCTTTGAAGAATATTCATCTGGCAGAATTGATGATACATTGATGTGTACATTATTTTCCTTGTGTACTCCAATGGGGAATCTGTCTTTAATCTTACAGAACTTTGACAGCAACTCTCATAAGCAAACAAATTGAGTAAGTTTCACTAGTCGACTAATCAAGTCCCCGCTGACATTCACAACCATCTTCTTATGCTTGGTGTGATGACAAATTGTCTATTTTCCATCTCTCACCAATTTCTGGATAGCTTAGTTACATATTTCATCTACTTATATCTATGTGTAAGTAATACAGCCGAAATGAGAGGAACAGTTCCATTTTTGATATGAAAAAAGAGATCTATCTCGTCCACCACAATTAACAAGTTAGAAAAATAGCTTCACCACTTCATGAAGGGCTTTGAGCCTTATAATTGTACAACTAAAATAAATCTAGTGTGGTGAGTGCACTATAAAATATAACTTGTATTAATAAACATTAAAATGTCCAATAGAGGGGTATAAAGCTATAGTTTAAATGTTAATTATATATATATATATATATATATAGATCGAGATATATATATATATATATATATATATCTCGATCTATATATATATATATATATATATATATATATATATATATATATATATATATCTCGATCTATATATATATATATATATATATATATATATATATATGGTAGAAGAAAATTGTTAAAATGCCTAAGTATCTCTCTGAGTAGGTGGGATACAGAAGGTGTTAAAGGTTAGTAGTACATATTGAGGAAAAGATATGTATAGATATTTCTTGGTTAAGATAGTGGATAGTCATGTATCAAATATACCACTATGCACTGCAGGAATAAATGTTGCAACTATGTATCACATAGCTCTACAAAAAAACTAATAGTAATATGTCCAGCGAGTTAGATATTCTACTTAAGGTAATAGTGGTATAGGTAAAAGTATTTAAACTTGCAGACTGATACCTGTGCATACATAAGTGGGTTTAACAGTGAGGGTGCATGCAATGGTTGGTCCCTAGCCTTGTTTTTGCAACCGGCACATGTCCCCTCCATATTCCCAATTCAAAGTTTATAAAAAAATATGTGCAAATTGTAGAAATACCAACATTCCCAAATACATCTAGTTCTTACAGAGATCAAATATGAGAAAAAAGTACACAAATCAGCTAAATAGTAGTCCTAATGGAGCCCCAGGAGTAGTAAGGTTAGATAAAAGTCATAAGTGAAAAAGACCCCCCACTGGGAAAGCTCCAGAGTATGCACTCGTTGTGCATTTCACCCGGCAGCTGTCGCCAGGATCATCAGAAGTGCTGAAGGCAAAGAGGAGGTAAACCCATTTTTAAACCCAACCATTAATGTTGCCATTTTTTAATTAACCACTAGTTGGGCTTGTCAACTAAGTGGTTGTTTTGGAGCACATCTTTGCTGATGTATCAGATGTTTGAAAAGGGTGGATTTAAATAGGTGGGAGTAAAAGAATACATATAAAACAAGATTTGTTTCTTAAAGTACATTTAAATAGTACGTAATGTTTATAACATTCATGTGGGCATGTGCAATAGGGAATAATGAATACGGTCATAAAAAATCGATTTCTACTAGCTCCCTGTCAGTTGATCCTGGGGAGTTTGCCGGTCTCTATGTCTGAATGTACAAGCAGGAAACTTAGTCACTGTGATATCTAGCAGTATAATTACCAACCCGCATTAATGACAGTCTATATACTGCAAAATGTTGAGTTATCATAAACATTAAAGTAACTTAAAGGTCTGTTCATTACAGGATTACAGGTATCATACATATTGAGACCAAAATTGAAAATGAGAAATTAAATGATGTGTGGCTGGCAATGATGTACACATGAATGTTAATTACCATAATATATTATATTGTCTCCTCGTTGTTATAATACTCGTGTGATAAGTTGTATGGTATCAAATTGTCAGAAATAAGTTGTGATATTCCTGAGAAAGTTTAACAGTATTGTTAATTACCAGTAATTGAATAATGAAATTACCTGAATCTTGAAGATATTTGCAAATATGTTCAGTATTATAACCTATAGTAGCAGTCGTGATTCAAACATCAATATTTAGGTAATAAAGGCTGTATAGTTGAATTATTTGTTGAGCCCCTGAGGGCTCAACGTTTTGAAGGTTAAAATTCATTTGGATTCCTGCTGTAACAATTTAGGATTAATATCCCCCTTCTTGGAGATGCATTATGTTTTTCGATGGCTTGGAAGGTAAGGTTTGATGCCTCACCATTATGAAACTTATGTATATGTCTAGCAATTGAGGTGTCACTTGTTGAATTGATGGTATAAATTGATGGTATAAACGGTGAAACTGTTGCATAGTTTTGACGATATACTGGATCCCACATTTGCAATTGGCCACATAGATGACATTTGTTGAAGAACGATTAATGAAGGTCCATATTTTGAAGGTTTGGTTTGTGATAAAAGATTTGACTTCTTCTGTCGGGGTGATATACTGGCAGGCCCTACAGTGGCTGCAGCAAAAAATACCTTTAGTGGGTGTTAGCCATGTGTGTTGTTGTGCTGGTTGTGAAAGATGGCTATGCACTAGTATATCATTGAGATTTGGAGTCCTCTTGGCTGTCAAGGATGGTTTCTTTGTGACTACTTGGTTTGTTACTTTGTCACTTTGTAGAATCAACCAAAACTTATTGATAATATCCCTCACCGGTTCCCAACCGGTGTCATATTTGGCGATGCATCTGACCAAAGTCTCTCTCCCTATGCATGATTAAAGGCCCTTTTCAGAAGTCTTCTTGGATAACTTTTCTCCAAGAAGAAAGTCTTTAAGATGTTAGCCTCTCTGATGAATTCTTCACAATTTCTGTGGGCCCTTAAATATTGGTTATAGGGAATACCTCTTTAACTTTGCCAATTCAGAAAACTGTTGGTGGCTGTTGGTTTTCTATATAGTTTGGTGACTAGTTTACATTCCGAGTTTATTTGTACTGTGAGGTCCAAATTTTATATGGACCTGTCTCCAAATATCGATGTAAGCTGAAGTTAAATGTTGTTATGGTTGAGAGAGGTCACCCAGGTATGGAATACATTATTGGTTTTACCTTTATTTTTTTATTTTTTTTTATTTTTTTTAATGTTTTTATTGAAATATTTCCATGCATTACAGCTTTAACAGTTGATAGACATGCTAACATAGCAGTCTCTGGTAAGTAAATAATGAACAATACGATACAATGGTTGCAGTGCTAAATTGTGCTTATGTACACTTACACATTAATAATCAGCGATCAAAATGATAACCTATACTTAGTGATGTCCCGAACGGTTTGCTGGCGAATAGTTCCTGGCAAACATAGCGTGTTCGCATTCGCCACGGATGGCGAACATATGCGATGTTTGGTCCGCCCCCTATTCGCCCCCCACATTTGTGTTTGTGCCTCCGGTCCCGTCTTCGACACCTTTTGCGTTGGTGGATTTTAATGGGGACTGCTTCGCTTAGCTGTGGTGGAGCTTGTTGGGGCTGTGGTGGAGCTTGTTGGGGCTTTCTGCTTGTTATTTGCTTCCAAAATTGATTAAAGAGTCTGTCCAGCTTAGACTCAATATCCTGCCATGCTTTGCTGGTACCAGGAGGACACACGGCTGCCGCCATATTGGGAGAGTCGCAGATGAGTATGTCAGCCTGGGCGGCTTTGCTCTGTGCGTCCATTAGCTCCAGACAACAAATTACTCTTAGTTTTTCTTGTAGAGCTATGTGATACCTAGTTGCAACAGTTATTCCTGCAGCGCATAGTGGTATATATAATGCTTGAATATCCACTATCTTAACCAAGAAATATCTGTACCTACCTTTCCTCAATATGTGCTACTAATCTTTGACACCTACTATATCCCACCTACTCAGAGAGATACTTAGATAATGTTTATTAATTAAAGTTATATTTTTTTCCATTTTTGCTTATTAAATAAGAATTCTAAAACACACACACAAACACACACACATGAACCTTATTGCTAATTATTTTGTATGATGATACGATAATAACATTATTCATAACTCTATTTAATGCATTTCATTATGAGCTTCGATTAGCTGTTATGAACTAAACCTGGTAATGCAGGGCTAGTTTATTGGATGAGAGTGTCAGCTTATGATTTTCTATCAATGAGCTAAGGTCTGAACTGCAGGGCTTAGCACAAATAGGGAGCTCCTAGTTTTCTGTCTAAGGTAGTGGGGAGTGTTCTAATTCATTTTCACTACTTGAAATGGGGGATGCCAAGGAACTACTGACACCATAACCACTACACCACTATTTTTTTCCCCTTGATCTCTGGAAGTTGTCCATTTTTATCAATGTTGGTTGAAAGCACATCTATAACTTAAGAGCAACGTGTCACTGCTTGCCATTCTTCCATCTTTGACTGGATGTCCTCCCGCTTTCTGAAACTTAATCTCTCTAAAACTGAGCTCCTTGTCTTTCCTCCTCCTAATACTGATCCTCCTCTTTCGCTCTCCCTTCAAGTTAGTGGAACCCACATCAGTCCATCCTTGCAAGCACGCTGTCTTGGCGTTATACTTGATTCTTCCTCACCTTTGAGTCTCACATCCAGTCTGTTACCGAATCCTGTAGATTCCATCTTGAAAACATAGCCTGCATCTGCCCCTATCTTACGCAAGATGCTACCAAGGAGCTTGTCCATGCTCTAGTAATTGCCCACATGGTTATTTTAACCCTCTCCTAATTGGTCTTCCAAAAAGCCGTATTGCCCCGCTACAGTCTGTAATGAATGCTGCCACCAGACTGATTTTCCTCTGCAATTGGTCCTCTCATCCCTCACCCATCTGTCATTCCTTACATTGGCTTCCTGTATCGTATAGGAGTCAATTCAAAGTACTAATTTATACCTATAAAGCACTGAACAATTCTAGCCCTTCCTACATCTCTTCACTGATTCATAGGCATGCCCCCTCTCTACGCTCTGACCATGACCTTCTCCTGTCCGCTGCTTGCACATGTACAGCCAACTCACGCTTGCAGGACTTCTGATGGGTGGCTCAATTCCTATGGAATAGGCTTCAATCTTTTAAGAAGTGCCTTAACACCTATCTCTTCAGGAAAGTTTGTGGCATCCCAAAATAACCTCTACCTCACATACCTGTCCCTTGCTTTCTCCTAAAGGGCAGCACTCTACTCTCTCCTCTAGCTCTGCTTCACTCCCATCTTATTTGATTGCTATCTCCTGCCCTAATGTGTTTTTTACCACACCCCCTGTAGACTGTAAGCTATGTAAGGGTCCTCTGTAAGACTGTAAGGGTCCTCTTCAACCTATGGTTCTTGTAAGTTTTTTGTAATTGTCTTATTTATTGTTAAATCTCGCCCTTTATAATATTGTCAAGTACTATGGAATCTGTTGGCGCTATATAAATGCCAATAATAATAATAATAATAATAATAATATGCACAAATTAAAGATCTGAGGCTGTCTACATTAAACTACAAAACAATACATTTTTCAGATGTCCTGTGTATGCATGTGACCTCTACATTTTAATTGAATACTCTGAGTACCATAACCATTTAATCACAATTAATAGGTAAATTATGCCTGGAATCCCTTAGCATCTCATTACCCCTTTGAACAGTTTAACGCGTAGCCTCCTTTCCTGTGTTCAGGCAAATATGGAACATTCACTTGAACAGCGAAAGGGTGGCAATGATATTCTGAGAGCATTAACAGATGCACTCAGCCCTTCACTGGCTTCTCATCATGAGTAAAGATTAAAACTGTATGTATGTTTTACTCACAATGAACGATAGACTGAGAGGGTCAGCATGTGTTCATTTACATGTACATAGGGATTTGGACTTGTGCAAAGACTATTTGGTGATTTTACTTTGTTTACATATTTGAGCTGATATATCTTTGAGATTTCTTTGGTCCAAACAGTAGTACAGACTAAATTGGTTGATTGGTCGAATTCCCAAACTCTGAACTGAAATGTACCCGAATCATAAAACAAAAGAGGCTGTGCAATGGCCGAACATTTTAGTCTTGATTCGTGAAAAAGAGACAAGTGATGGCTAGGAGACACTCACTAAATGCTGATTTTATTTACAGATCAATGAGAAGTGAACAATAGAGGGAAAAAAGAAAAAACATATATATATATATATATATATATATATATATATATATATATATATATATATATATATATATATATTTATAATTGATATATTTAATACAAATTGTTGATACATAAATACAGATATTTTATTTTTATTTTTTTCAACTCATGTTTAGCCCTCTACTGGTTACTTTTTATTACTTATTCTTTTAATTAAATGGCGGTAAAATTCTCCTATCAGAGTACTACAAAATGTATCCATATTATTATATAATGTATATATTTTTCCAGTACACTATTTGGACAATTTTTGTGCTCTTTTGGTTTGTCTGATTCGTTTCCACATTGGATTTGAAATATCGACATTCTGATAAGTCTGTTCAAAGTCTGATAAAAACATTTCTTTTCAGGAACAAAATGGCTTGGCCAAATCAAAATTTCTTGCTGTTCATACCCATCACGTTGCATGGAGATAACAAACACTCCTGAAAAAGATGATTTAGGATAATACATCTTTATGAGGAGATGCTGATTGGCACAGTCAGGCAATTGCCATGGATGTGCAGTAGGGCCCTAATGCTTCTCTTTAGAGAAGCACAGGATTGCATAAGATCATCAGTAAAGATGATTTATTCCAGAGGCAGATTGTTGGCCATGTTGAGATCAGTGTGTTATGGGATTGAAGGTACTGTGGTAAACTCTAACATTAAATGTTTAGTCAACAAAATAAAGAATATACATATTGGAGCTGTAGTTTCTGCAAAAATGTAAAATAACTGTAAATCAAGTAAATATTTGTGTTTGTTATACTCCTAATGCACACTGTCCATCTATTTCTTTCAAACTCAGCAATTCTGCAACCAAATATATCTTATATTAGCCGATTGCGTTGACAATAGTCACATTGTTTCTATTAAAAACCACAGCACAAGCCATTTCTAAATATATATATTTTACAAAAGAGCTATATTAGTCAATGCTGTATATCAGAACAGTACAGTGTAACTACGATTGAATCTTCAACAGATTATCTACACATATGAAATTATTCACTAAACTGTGATGTTTGTTGGATAGAAAACCACACTGCGACCTTTCAGCATATATAGCTGACTTTAAATTTTTCAAAAATAAAACCACTAAAATAAAACAAGAACGGTGTATGTGAACTACATGTATAGTGAGATTCTGTTCCATATGTTATATGATGTTTTGAGGTTTGTGTAGGACGTTTGCATTATATGTATTATATTTGTAAATTTGTGCTAAATGAGGCACAGGAACTCTAGATCTGTTTTAGGAGTTATAAATAATTTTTTTTACTAGTTAATATTTCATAAAGGTACATATAGGTCTAAACAACATTTCTGTGTATATATTGCCAAGTGTTATTTGTTTACCCTTTAAAGAAATATTGGGAGTATGGAAATCTTTAGACACTATACAATAGACTTGGGCATTTTATTTCAGACTGAAATGTTTTTGTCTGAATTTACAGCAATTAGTCCATTCATACGAAAGACAAATGGATAAATGCAATTACAATGAATGAAACAAAGTACGAATTGCTTGTTGGATGACATTTTACCCTTGCAATTCATTAATTGTTTTAGATATAACAAAGATGAAGCTACTGGCTCACTACTTTTAATATTTAAAAATAGCAGAAGCAAAGAACTGCAGGGCTCCCTACTGCTTCCTAAATCCCCCAATGCCTCCACCTCACCCTAAAATGGTCTAAGTCTATGTGGGTCAATATGACAATATTGATCCACCATGCCACAAGTATTACTAAACAGTCACTGGCTGCCACCTGTCATAAAAAAGACTAGACACTAGACATCCTCCCTTTATTATGTAGAGCCCCCAACTGCACCAATAGGTGTTGGCTTTGGTTGAAACTATGTCCCCCTGTTTTTTTGGGAGAACCCCACCTGCCACCAATGGTCCCCCCATTTATTTTATTTAATAGCTCCCAGTTGCTGGCCACAGGTGGGGACTGGAGAAAGACACTAGGTTCATCAAATGTATTAACCATTACTTACGGGGTACAGGTGGGAACATGGGGGAAACTATGTTTTCCCACTTTATTAATAGTTTTACTTCCCCATCAAGTAGCTATGGGGACCTGTGCCAGGTTCCCCTTTATTATATTAGCGACTGGGCAGCTATTCATTAGCCTTTTTTTATGACACATAGCAGCTACTCGCTTCTCGCTGTTTATTAGATATGTTCCTACTCACAGAATGGCAGATAGGGGAAGGAGGGAGAATTTAACCTCCCTTTTTACAAATACTAAGTATTTTTAACCTAGTATTAGTAAAGGTGTCTGAAATACCAAAATTACAAAAGAAAGGGCTTTTTGTAATATTGGTCTTTCAATTTAGTAGATAGTTCCCTAATTATTTTATGGGGTTGCCCAATTTAACTAGTCCAAATGTACTTCTGAAATAAAAATTATGCCCGAATATCATGTAAAAAATAATTAAAAACAGATGAAATTCAGTTCGGTCTAAACAACCTTTTTTTTCTGGCCGAATATGTTCGGACAATTGGAAATTTCAGCTACACCCAATTCAACTAACCATTATGCTTCATTTTGTATGAATTTCACATATATAACTATTTTTTTCACATACTGTAGTTTGACAAAAGAAATACATAAAACGGTCAAATTCGGTGCTTATGGGATCTATGGGATCGGTGGTATTATTAGCAATACAATGTTGTAAACATTATTATTAATTATAACCATGGCTTCTATATTTGAATACAATGCCCACATACAGTAATACATTTAATGCATTTAAATAATGACATCAGAGCCCTCACTGACACCCCTGAGCAGCAATAACATTTTTTTCTTTAAAGCATACATTACCATGTGGAGGAGGGGTGTCTCTTTTTTTTTGCACATTTGCTGAGATTCAAAGTACCATAATTGTGCCCTGACAGTGAATATAATTTTTATCCAATATTAAAATAATGAAATAAGTAGAGATAGTTGAACTCATTTTCAATTTGCAATAAAAAAAAAAAACTCAATCAGTTTGTGTAAGTGTTTCTTCATTAAGGGGATGATAGGTAAATATAGCTGAACAATTAATTGTCTTTTTGTTTTTTAATTAGACACTGTGTTCTGGAACTACATACGTAAATTGTGTGATCTGCACTCTGTAAAGTAGATATGCAGATTAGTATTGTGCCTGTCTTATCTTCTATGCATTTAACTTTATAGATGAACAAACACTTCATTTGGTAGCTGTAAAATAAAATTCTGGTTGATTTTATAGACACAGATTGAAAGGTATTTTCTTATGTTTCTCAATGTTTTCCACTCAACTGAATATTAAAATTTGTATGATTTTCAGATATAGCAACTAAACTCTCTACACTTATGAATTTTTAATATTTTACGTTGTGAATTATTAATGGTTGTGATATATCTGACAGATGATATGGAAAATCATTTAATAAAGTTGCAAAGACAGACTTTTTGGAATGGGTGCAGTTGATTGATTGAAGTTTTATAATAACTTTATAACAGCGGAAAGAAGAGGTAAAAAATAGATTACATTTTGATAGTTTATGATGATTTTAATCAGGTTTACTGATGGTATTGATGTTACAGTATCTATTTGAACATTCAGACAATGTACATTTGCAATTTTGTATATGTTTTTCTCTTTCCCTGTTCGCTTTCATTAATTAAACGACAGCATTGAAAGGAAAAACAATTATTTGAAAGTGTTTTGGTTTCTTAAAAAAAGTGCTGCTACTATCTATGACAGAATCAGTAAAGAGTAGAGTTGAACGAACCTGAACTGAAAAGTTCGGGTTCGTACTGAACATTAGGTTTTTTGGACCCCGGACCCGAACACTGACATATCACTGTATGTTTGGGTTGGAATTTGGAGTTCGATTTAATTACGCATTTTGAAAGGCCGCAGGGCAGCCAATCAACAAGCATTTGACTTGTGTGCCCTTAGAAGCCATCACAGCCATGCCTACTAATGGCATAGCTGTGATTGGCCAGTGCAGCAAGTGGCCCAGCCTCTATAGAAGCTGGTCACTTAGTATTAGTAAATTATGCCCCTACTCGCTATACCGTGAGTAGGGGCGTGTCTATTAAACGGTGAGCAGCCTGTGGCTGCTCAATGTTAAATAATAAAAAAAAACATCCCCCCCTCCTGAGCCCCCACCCGCGACGCGCGAACTAAAACTAAAGGTGGGGCCTATTGGTTCCTTAATCCACCAATCAGAGTGCTCTGTGTCATTTTACACAGCGTGGGAAAATTTCAAAGAACTTTCCCACGCCGTGTAAAATGACACAGAGCACTCTGATTGGTGGATTTCAAGCCAACCAATCAGAGTGCTGTGACAGGTAAATGTAGAGACTTACCTGTCAGTCTCTTCATTTACCTGTCAGAGCACTCTGATTGGATGGCTTAAACCCACCAACCAGAGTGCACTGAGCCTAATTGCAGGGCGGGGCAAGGTTTTATAAGCCTCCCCCCGCCCTGCAGAGCTCAGTCTGCGCAGAGCCCTCCATGGGTGAAGATGGATTTTTTTTTTTGTGCTCGTTTCTTTTTTTTTTTTTATGTGTGACAGTTATTATGGATTTTGATTTGCCCTTTTTTGGGGCTGAAAGAATAAGATTTTAGAAGAAAGAAGACATCAAATGGTAAGTTTATTTTTTTTTTTACAGGTATTTAGAGAAGGGTCCACCCTCATAGGTAGTAGGGGTGTAATTTTTTTGGGGGGAGGGGGCTGACTAGGGGTTTGGGGGGGGGGGGATTTTTACTTATGGTTCCAACCCACCACTCAGGGGTGGGGCTGGGGGGAAGGACATTAGGTCCCCCCCTTATTGTTATTTAGTGCCCCCACCCGCCGCGCAGGGGTGGGGGGCAGGGGTAGGACCTTAGGTCCCCCACCTTATTTTTATTTAGGGCCCCCACCCACCGCGCAGGGCTGGGGGCCGGGGGGAGGACCTTAGTTCCCCCTCCCTTATTGTTATTTAAGGCCCCCACTCGCCACGCAGGGGTAGGGGTTGGGGGGAGGACATTAGGTCCCCCCTCATTTTTTAGTTATGTCCCCCACCCATCGCTCAGGGGTGGGGGGGAGGAGAGGAGGTCCCCCCTTATTGTTATTTAGAGCCCCCACCCACCGCGCAGGGGTGGGGGCCGGGGGAGGACATTAGGTCCCCCTTTATTTACATTTAGGGCCCCCACCCGCCGCGCAGAGTTGGGGATGGGGGGAGGACATTAGGTCCCCCCAATTTCTATTTATGGCCCCCACCCACCGCTCAGGGGTGGGGGCTGGGGGGAGGACAGTAGGTCTCCCCATTTTTTATTTATGACCCCCACCCACCACGTAGAGGTTGGGGCTGGGGGGGAGGACAGTAGGTCCCCCCTCCACATTCTTATTTAGGGCCCCCACCCATCACACAGAGGTGTGGGCAATAGTTTTTTTTTTTTTTTTTACAGTGAGCAGCCATTGGCTGCTCACTGTTTACTAGACACGCCCCTACTCGTGGTATAGCGAATTTACTAATACTAAGTAATCTTTACTTAGTATTAGTAAATGTGGCTGAAAGACCAATTTAGGTGACCAATTTAGGTCTTTCAGCCTTTTGGTAGATAGCTCCCTAATACCGCGTGAATTAGGGAGTTATCTACTTAGCGGCTGCTTATTTTATGTTATTATTAAGTGATTTCCCTATCCACATTTGTTTGCAGGGCACTTGTCCTACTCTTACCCCCATTTTACTTCCTTTTGCAGCCCTCTAGCCCTTTCCAGGAGTTTTTTAGAGCCATTTTTGTGGCCAAAAGTTCGGGTCCCCATTGACTTCAATAGGGTTCAGGTTCAGGGTCAAGTTCGGGGTCAAGTTCGAGCCCGAACCCGGGCTTTTTTTTCAAAGTTTGCCCGAACTTGCTGGACCCAAACATCCAGGTGTCCACTCAACTCTAGTAAAGAGGTATAATTTGAATTAGTTGAGTCATTTTTTCCTACTCTTAATATGGTGTAAATTAGATTAATGCGTTAGACAACAAGCTCCGCTTCATATTAAAGGTGTGTTATAATTATTTAAAGTAAATATATATTGGTGCCAACTATCAGTTACAAACAACTAAACTTGTGCACAGCAGAATTTTTGTTTCGGCTGAACCACTTTGTCCGAAATTTTTTTTCGAAGTGGCAGAATTTTATAGATATGCTTGTTTGGCTTGTCAGAATTGTGTCTTCCCCAAAAAATAAAATGGTGTTAAAAGAGGCAATCAGTGTACATGAAAATAGTGAGAAAAGAGAACCAACAAGGGAAAAAAGTGGTGCAGTAATTATTATAATTATTTTATTATTTATAAAGCGCCAGCAAATTCCGTAAAGCTGTGCAATAGGTGGACTAACATACACGTAATTGTAACCAGACAAATGGACACACGGGAACAGAGGAGTTGAGGGCCCTGCTGAGGGACCTAATGTCCTTCCCCCCAGCCCCACCCCTGAGTGGTGGGTTGGAACCATAAGTAAAAATCCCCCCCCCCCCCCCAAACCCCTAGTCAGCCCCCTCCCCCCAAAAAAATTACACCCCTACTACCTATGAGGGTGGACCCTTCTCTAAATACCTGTAAAAAAAAAATAAACTTACCATTTGATGTCTTCTTTCTTCTAAAATCTTATTCTTTCTGCCCCAAAAAAGGCCAAATCAAAATCCATAATAACTGTCACACATAAAAAAAAAAAAAAGAAACGAGCACAAAAAAAAAATCCATCTTCACCCATGGAGGGCTCTGCGCAGACTGAGCTCTGCAGGGCGGGGGGAGGCTCAGTGCACTCTGGTTGGTGGGTTTAAGCCATCCAATCAGAGTGCTCTGACAGGTAAATGAAGAGACTGACAGGTAAGTCTCTACATTTACCTGTCACAGCACTCTGATTGGTTGGCTTGAAATCCACCAATCAGAGTGCTCTGTGTCATTTTACACGGCGTGGGAAAGTTCTTTGAAATTTTCCCACGCTGTGTAAAATGACACAGAGCACTCTGATTGGTGGATTAAGGAACCAATAGGCCCCACCTTTAGTTTAAAAGCCCCCACTCGCGCGTCGCGGGTGGGGGCTCAGGAGGGGGGGGATGTTTTTTTTTATTATTTAACATTGAGCAGCCACAGGCTGCTCACCGTTTAATAGACACGCCCCTACTCACGGTATAGCGAGTAGGGGCATAATTTACTAATACTAAGTGACCAGCTTCTATAGAGGCTGGGCCACTTGCTGCACTGGCCAATCACAGCTATGCCATTAGTAGGCATGGCTGTGATGGCTTCTAAGGGCACACAAGTCAAATGCTTGTTGATTGGCTGCCCTGCGGCCTTTCAAAATGCGTAATTAAATCGAACTCCAAATTCCAACCCAAACATACAGTGATATGTCAGTGTTCGGGTCCGGGGTCCAAAAAACCTAATGTTCAGTACGAACTCGAACTTTTCAGTTCAGGTTCGTTCAACTCTACTCTTTACTGATTCTGTCATAGATAGTAGCAGCACTTTTTTAAGAAACCAAAACACTTTCAAATAATTGTTTTTCCTTTCAATGCTGTCGTTTAATTAATGTCAATCTGGCGTACACAACTCTCTCGAGGATCTTGGAGGCAAATGGCAGTAGCGAGATAGGGCGGTAGTTGGATGGGGAGTTGGGATCAAGGTTGGGCTTTTTCAGAATCGGGGTTACAGTTGCATGTTTGAAGGGTGAGGGAAATGTGCCAGAGGAAAGGGAGAGATTGAAGATGTTAGCGAGAGGTAGAGCAAGAGAGGGAGACAACTTTCAGCTGTTTGCAATGAACAAATCAAGCAAAAGCAATTGAAATAGTTCAACACAACAAATGCTTTAAGTGGTTTCCCCAAATTCAACTGAAAATGCAATTTATAATGGTTTCTCCAATCTCAAAAGTATTCAACCCCTTCATGACAAACATTTTTAGTACTTAGTAGAGCACCCTTTTGCTGTTATGACCTGCTGCAAACAAAAAGCATAGTCAGTCACCAGCTCATGGCAGTGTTCCTGAGGAATCTTAGCTCTTTGCTCATGAGCAATGGCCTCCAGTTCAGTTAATCTTGCCTTCTACACGCTACAGGTTTCTAGTACCAGAGGATGCTAGAGGTTTCTAGTACTAGAGCATCAATGAGCCACCACTATGCTTAACTGTAGGCAGAGTGTTCTTTTCAGTGTATGCTTCATTCATCTTCCTGCAGACATAGCGCTGATCCATTGGGCCAAAAAGTTCCAGTTTTGTTTTATTGCTCCACATAACAGAATCCCAAAACTTCTGTGAATACTAAAACTTCTTCTATATGATTTTGAGCATACTGGAGCTGACATTTCTTGTACTTTTGGGTCAGTAGTGGTGTAAGTCTGGGAGTTTTAGCATGGACACCTTTTGCATTTAGTACACGCCTTACTGTGCTCACTGTTGCCACCAAGTCTTGCAGTCACTCAAAGTTTTTTCACACCTTGCCTTCTTAGAAATCTGATTGCGGCCAATGAAAGCTTCCTTTTTCTGTCCCGTTCAGATAGTGTAGCCACTGTTTCTTCAACTTTGAACTTGCAAATTCTGCTTTCAATGGTGTCTCTAAGAACATTCAGTGCCTTCACTATCTTTTTGTATTTTATGTCTTGTTTGTGAAGGGTGATGATCTCTTTTCTTAACTTTGTAGACCATTATTTCTAACATGCAGTCAAATGTGACACTAAACAAAGACCTAGCCTGTTCAGGGATTTTAACTGCTCCAGCTCCAGCATGCCATTTGCAACTAATAAAGCCCTTGATAAGTTGCATCAGGTGTGTTTGGGACAAGACCTTTTTTGCATATTTGTGCTGTTGTGAGGGATTCTATTCAGGTAGTTAGATAAGTTTGAGACTGAAGAAGCAATATAATTTGCATTTTCAGTTGAATTTGGGGAAACCACTTGAAGTATTTATTGTATTGAGCTCTATAAATTGTTTGATTTGTTCATTGCAAACACCTGAAAAACTGTGCATTTTTACAATAAACCTGATTTTATTGTAATCAAATCATTTTGATTACAGCTTTATTGATGGGAGCAATTATTGTTATATCATCTGTAATCCAATATTGTACTTCCCACTATTGTCAACTGCTCAGCCATCTGTTAAACCTACTGTCTAAGCCTAAATAAAGTATAAAGACATTTTGACTATTCTAGTTTTGTGCTTCACATATAAAGTGAATATTTTATCATAATCTTGTTCAAATTAATGTAAGCAACCCTTCACAACTTATCTTGCCTTGCACCTATCAATGCTTCTTTATGTATTATTTGACTTTGAAAGTGCACACATCTTCCATTAGATTTGTGTTTGAGTAATCCTTCCATCTATCTGATACAAAAAAGAAATAAGAGCCTATCATCTAGCATGCATTACACCTTCATAAAAACTGCAGAGCAAGATGGCCCATTGAAATCTAAAGGTGATTGAGAGGAGTGAGGCAAAATGTAGCAGAGATTGCTTCAGATCTGTAAAATGTTACATGCATGGAAGAATCACACACCTACACTGAGTGCGCTACAAATATCGAGCACACTGATTGTATGTCATATGCTATTGCGTTTTTCCATGCACAGACTTCACTATGACACAGTTTTGCAATATCCTTCCAATATCCAATATCCAATATCCTTCCAATATCCTTCCATATGACAATTTCTACTATCCTGTTTTTTTCCACTTTCATATTAAAATTCATATTTGTAATTTTGCACTTTTGTATAGTTCATGTACAAAATGTATGCGATCGATGTAATATGCCAGATATGTTTTTTGGCACTACTCATGCTCTGCATATCTATGCTGAAAATATTTATAGAACATAAATTATGTTCAGGTAGTTTAAGTGAAGTTTCAAAATCACAACATTTATAGCAATACAAAGCAAAATTAACTTTCCTAATGAAGGGAAGCATGGAAAATTAACAAGAAAAAAAAAACGACAATTTCACAGGTAGTTGAACATCGAAATGCATCTCCAGTTTGCAAAGCACTTACAGTGCATTACTCTTTAATCACATTTCACACTTGCTGAAAAATATTCATACTTTAAATGATTGTCATTTCTACTTCAAATATTCAACATTTAAAAAGTAATTATTCATCTTTAAGGTCACTGTAGTTATCAGTTTAGGAGTGTACCTTGGAAAATCTTAAAAATGTTTATTAACGTTGAAAGGATTGTGAATGGCATTTGTCTGTTGACGATTCAATACTAGTGTATGTTATCATGCAGCAATGACGGGCAGCAAATTATCTCTAAATTTTATTTTAATTACGTCTTATATAGATTAGGCTTAAGAGATTTTATTATGATTATATGTAAAAAAAATCACCAGAAGCAATCTGATATGCCTTAGATTTACTGTTACTTTTTACAGTAGAGATTGTAGTTGTATTATGCCAGTGATGCAAATGTAAAATAACAGATGACATTTCTATCTTGCAATAACTTTTTGTTTTTTGGACTAACAGAATTTTGGAATGACAGACTTTCAGGAGAACCTCTGTTTCTCAAGTGCATTAGACTTGAGAAAGGGAGGTTCTTCAGAAAGCTTGTCATTCCAAAATCCAGTTAGTCTAATAAAAAAGGTATTGCAAAAAAAAAAAAAAAAAATCTGTTATTTTACAGCTGTTACTTTGTATTGTAGATTTCCATGACAAAAGATATGTAATTATATCACTGTCAATGATGATATAATGACGATTGAGCTGTGTGAATTACTTGGGTGATGTACAGCGGGAGGAGTAGTAAGAGGGGAGGGGGCAACTGCTCCAGGTCAATAAGATATAGGTTTTTGTGCTGCAGCCTCGAATCATAATTTTATGCTATTTAATAGCAAATGGAAGTGTCATGGCATGTCTGTCCCAACTGTGAAGGGACTTTGGAACCCCACCACTGAGTGGTGGCCCATAATCTTTATGCTCTCCATATCTATGCTGGTCTACGGTGATGTTTACTGACTCCAAAATCTGGTGCTGATAGTAAAAGAGTATGTAAAACTACAGAGAGAATGTATGATGTGGAGGTTTTTGCATCTGGACGCAGAGTGAGATGAGATGTCGGTGTCAATAGAGTTATGGGAAATAGAGTTGATCAATTAGGCACTTATAGATTGCTAAGATTGCTTCATGGTGATGTTCAGATCATACATATTCTGGTTGCAGGAATATTGTATGTCACACTACGTAACCCCAGCACCCAACATATGTCAAGCCAATTTATATTTTTTGCAGAGTCTGTAGAATCATCTAAAATATGAATTCACAGAATGTATATACAAAAAAAAAGAACATTTATTTGCATTTACTTTCAAAATCAAAGATTGCTAGAGTTAATAACAGTAAGAAAATAGATAATAGTGGTAAAGAGAAGGGAGAATGACGAAGACTCTAGAACCAGGAATTTGTAAATAGCATTTGTAATACAAAAACAAATATAGACACACAGAATTTAAGCCTGCACTCAGACTCCCACTTCTGATGAGTGGCAGCAATGGCTATGTATTCATTAGTCCAAATACACAAAGCACAACCAAAAATGTTAGCTCCATGCAATCCCAAGTCCCGATACACATTTAAATATCAGTGGAATTTAGTACCACTAAAATAGCTATTAAAGTGTAAGCTCACTTGCCTCGTCAAGGCAAACATTTTAGGTGAGTACGACCTTTACAATTCACCGTGCTGCCTTCAGCTAAAAGGCAACTTCTATAATGAGATCAAAAAATGAAAGTAACATTTTAGAATTTTGGAGTATAAGCCAGACAACTACAATTCATTGTTCAGTAAATAAACCTCCTTACACATGCTGCACAAAGTTAGTTTTTTTGGGGGGGGGATCTAATGTGACAGGTTGCTAATGCAATAAATGTATCATTTTTGCTTTCAAATTTGCATTGCATTTCATTTGTTAGTTATGTGCCCTTAGAATGCACAATTGCTTTGCAATTTGATTTGTCCAAATAATCTTAAAACTAATTATTTTAATGCAATTCAGGCAAAATGAATTAACACGTGAATGAGATTAATCATAACATTTGGACAAACTATATTTTTTTTGTGTCAGGCACATCTCTACAACAAACAATAAACTACTGTATTGTCATATTTTTTTGTGCAGATATGCATCTCATGTTACAATTTATTTTATTTATTTTTTCTCCTCAAAACTGGTTGGCAGTAAAGGAGTTAAATATCCTCACAGAGTCAGAGAGTTCAGCAAAACATCTTTTGCATTAAACTACATTAAACTGTAGGAATGTTTGACAACAGGAAAATACTAGCTGACATTTGTATATGAAATAATTCTTCTGGTATATTGGACAGGGCACAGGGCCCTAACACAATGCATTGTAAACTAAAAATACACTTGTTTCAGTACAGAGGTGACCAATATTTTGCACTCCAATTGTATTAACCCCTTTACTGATTAATGATGTGATAATACATCGTAACGCATTGTCATTTAAAGTTCCCTAATCAAAATGGAATGTTTAATGAATGCATGGTTGTACGGAGGTTAAAGGGCAGAACATTTCATACTATTAAGGGGCCTCTAATGACTAAATTGTGATCCTTAAAGGGTCCTGAATGTAGTCCTTAGCAATTATATAGTGAAAACGGTATTACAGTTATATATATTGTAGCTTATATAGATGTAGATATTTTCTTATCAGGGAACCCTGATTTACTTCATAACACCCCTTCAGAAGCCACACTATACACATTAATTCCTGATAAGAGCAGTCATTTATTTCAAATCCTGATTTTTATTTATTTATTTATAAAATATTTTACCAGGAAAGATACATTGATATTTCTCTCGTTTTCAAGTATATCCTGGGTCCACAAAACATAGCATTGGTACAATAGGGTACAATAAAATACAAAAACAATAGTAATACACAATATATACAAAATTTAACATAGAACAGGTAGGAAATATATAATCAATCATGACACGTGCATTCTGCTTTTTTGGTTTTTTTTATTATTCTTTTTGCAAATTTTCCATATGTAACATTACAGACAAGAACAGTTCAGAATTAGACATATAGACTTTGATTTACAATAGAAGGATATATGAACTGTTGAGTAAACTTCACACACAGAAACACAAATATCACAATTTAAAAGGACTGAGCGGATTAGGCGGGCCTAAACTATAATAATTAAGTTACTTCATAACTTTCCTGAATACAGTACCAGAGGGAAGAACTAGAGTGATCTTTATATATAAGGATATTCAGAACAGAGAACGCCAAGGTATACAGTTATATCAGATTATCTAGCCAAGGTGACCATTTCTCATCAAATTTTAAGTGGCTATCATATTGAAAAGATATTCCCCTTTCCATATCGTGTTGGTATTTAAGCTGAGTTAGCACTTGGGTCCAAGATGGAGTCTTTTTCTGTAGCCAATGTCTTGATATTTCTATTTTTATGGCCATCATAAGTTGGATTATTAGATATCTATTTTTTTGTTGAGAATCTTCTTAAGTTAAAATGTAAAAGAGCAACCAATAAGTTATCGTCCAAATCTTCTCCCACTAAGTCTGATATAACTAAATGCTTTATTCCATATAGGTCTTTAAAACTTACATCCCCACCAGATATGTTTAGAGCTACCTTCAGCACAAGTACATCTCCAACAAAGTTTGGAATTATCAGGGTTGATTCTATTTAGAATTTTTGGTACCCTATGCCATTGATGAATAATTTTATAATGAAGCTGTATGATATTTAAACAATGCAACGATTTTTTAACTTCTTGAATTGATCTATACCACTGCTCTAACTCGATTGAAGACCCACTTTCTTGTTCCCAATTTTTCCATGCTTTTGGTTTAGACTCTTTTTCTTCCTCTCTCAATAATTCCATACCAACTAGATATTGATTTACGATTAGTATTATTTTTAAATAGATCATTAAATTTTTTATTTATCCTAGTGTTGTCATAAAGCAAATGGTTGTCCAAATAATTTTTGATTCTTAGGTATGTGAATAACTCTCTTGAATTAAGGTCAAAACTTAACTGAAGATATAAAAAAGACCTTGTTTTATTCAATTCTAAGAAATCATCTATTTTAGTTGAACCAAATTTGATCCAATTACCTAAATTTAGGTAATTTATATTATATTCCATTGTCTTAATTGGACTATACTTAGAAATGTGATTTAAAATGTGATTTCTTTTCCTGTATTTTACCCAAATTTCATAGATATCTTTTATTTATGAAGTTTCTATGTTGGAGATGAATTTTTCACTTGCCCCAACGTCAATCCATAAAATATTAGAAAGATCTTTTGAATTACACAAAAATGATTCAATTTTATACCAAGGCTCTTCCAATGAGGTTGGACCCTGCCATCTCCACAGATGGTACAGCCTAGAGGCTTCGTAACATTTGATAAGATTTGGGACAGCCAGGTCACCCTTACTGGGCTTTTTCATTACGTGTAAGATCGAGATCCTTGACCTCTTATAATCCCATATGTAATTCAGAAATAATTTATGAATCTGCCTTAGTTTAGTTATTGTTATAGATAAAGGGATCATTCTGAACAGGTATGACCAAGGAGGTAGAATATATGATTTGATGATATTTATTCTCCCCAACCAGGAAATTCCTATGTTTCTCCACTCTTAGAGTGATGAATCACTGGTATATTTTATGATATTATCCACATTTTTTTATCAATCATTTCTTTTAAGTTATAAGAGAAATGAATCCCAAGATATTTAAAACCTTGAGATGACCAAGTGAAGGGATATTTAACTGATAATCTATTAATTGTCATCAAATCTAAATTGATGGGCATAACTTGGGATTTACCAATATTTAATTTATAGTTTGAAACTTTACCATAGTCTTCCAACTCCCGGAACAAGGCCCCTAGTGATAAATCTGCATCAGACTGTGTTAATATAGGCTGATCTTAAATTCAGAGTGGTTCAGAATAACTCCTTTAATTTGATAGTTGTTTCTTATGCTCACTGCGAGCGGTGCATTCTGTTTTGAGGTATGTAGAGAGGGATCTCTTAAAGGACTTTAGGCTTGGGAAAGATTTGAAAGTGTGCGGGAGGTTGTTCTATAATTGCGGTGCTCTGTAGGAAAAGGAGGATAGGGCTACTTTCTTTTTGCATTAAGGTAGACTAAATAAAGTGCTGGTACTGGATCAGAGTTTATAGGAGGTGGGAACAGCCGGGGAGAGCATTCTGCTCAGATAGGGTGGGAGCTTCCCAGAAAAGCTTTTAAACACAAGGCTGGAAAGATGAAGGGTGCATCTGGATTCCAGCGACAGCCAGTTTAGTTCTTTTAGAATGTCACAATGGTAGGTCCTGTAATTACATTGTAGCACAAATCAGCAGAACGAGTTATACAATGTATTGAGTTTATTAAGATTGGTTTGTGGTGCAGGTACTACTACATCCCCATAATCAATGATTGGCATCAGTATTTGCTGTACAATCTTTTCCTTTACTGTGGGGCTTAGGCAGGATTTGTTTCTGTACAGGGCACCTAGTTTTGGCTAAAGTTTAGATGCAAGCTTTTCTATGTGGAGCCCAAAAGATAGATTGGGGAATCTAACAACATACCCAAATATTTGAAAGAGCGGCCATTGGGCTATTTGAATTTGTTTTGATGGATAGGTGGGAATTGTGTAATTTGTGTAAGTTAGGTATTGTTCCAAAGATCATTGTGACAGTTTTGTCAGTGTTTAGGAAGAGTTTGTTTTTTGCAATTCACTTTTCTACCTCTGTAAACTGGTCTTGGAGCACAGCCTCAAGCTGCGGTAGATTGGATTTGCTTGCATAGATTACTGTGTCGTCTGCGTACATGTGTACATTTGAGGATTTGCAGACATTAGGCAGATCATTTATAAATAATGTGAATAGTAGGGGGCCGAGAATGGGACCTTGGGGAACACCACACGTGACTGGGAGAGGGAGGGAGTCGCTGTCAGAAATGAATACATATTGTGAGTGATCCGATACATACGATCGAAACCAGGTTAGCAGACAATCACCAATAGCTGAGTTTTTGAGGTCTAAAATGAACTTGTCTGTATTGGGCTTTTGCAAATTTAGTGGGGCCTGATCCACATTTGTAGTTTCAGGATGTGTGTCATTTATTAGCTTGGCAATCAGGGTAGTGGAGCATCCGACAAAATAATTGTTAAAGGCATTTGCTACATCTAAGGGAATTTGCAGGGTTTGGTTATCCACTTTGACAGTGGAGGCTTGGAGTGGATTGGGAGAGATTGTAATTTATTTATGACTTTCCAAAAGTTTCTAGGGTTTGATAGGTTATTGTTCAGATATTCACTATTGGGTCTTGGCCAATATTGTTTGTTTTGTGCATATATTTTGCCATTGTCTATATGCACAGTGATCGTTCATAGAGCCAGTACGCTTGAACTTTGACCACAATGAATCCTGAAACTGGTACATTTGGATGAGGTCAGCTGTGATCCAGTTCATATGTGCCCCTTTTACTCTCACCTTACGCAGCGGGGCATGCAGATTCCAAACTTGTAGGAGTTCAGACTGAAAGAATTCAACTGCACAGTCTAGATTTGGGATAATGTTTAATCTGTGCCATGGGATAGCATAAGATGTGATACAGTAATACTCCAATAACCCTTTATCAAACTAAACAATATTGAGCAGTGAAGATGAACGAATATGGATATGCTTTTAAGTCAGCAGGTTTGTCTCATTTTTCTCCTCTTCTTTGGAGGCTCAGTGTAGTTGGTAGATACGACGCAAAATGTCTGATTAAAGAAAAATCTACAATTTCAGCAAATGGTTCTTTCTTTAAAAGTCATTTTTTGGTTTAAGTACACTGTTCTTCCTTACACAATATATATAAAAATGTAGCAAGATGAAAGCTTGCTTAGCTGTGTGTGAAATATAAGATGTATAGAGCTCATCAACAATCTTACATCAATAATGAACAGCAAGTTTAGAGGATTCCAAAGTGTTAGCATATGTATATGTCTCTTGGTGTCCTTTGTTCAATAACTATGTACATAATTTCACAAAATAAAACCTTCACTTTATATGCAAAGTATGGAGAAGTATGAAAGTGCGAGATAAAACAACAGAGTATTTAATTTATTCAAAGGTCACGGCAACTCATTTGAAAAGAAAGTCTAGCCACTGGGTTATTAAAATCTTTATTAACATTCAATGACTCAGTAAGTTTGGTTTGAATAGCAGGCAACTGCTAAATCTGATCACTGGTTTATAATCTCAACACTCATTTAAATCAAGCAAATCTGAAGTGCTGTCATTATATACTGAAAAGAAGCACACTGTGGAACTATGTGCTTTAAATCAATTGACTTTATGATTGGGATCAGTAACCCAAGACTTACAAAGTGTACTGGCCAAAGCATGGTCACATCACTTAGACATAACATTTTTTTTAAATCTCCATTACTTTTTGACCTATGCTTGATAACATACGTACTTTGACCATCATTAATAATAGGTAAGATAACTATAAATTGAACTTGATAAGGCAGAAAGAAATATATATCTTGGGCAGAAAAGGTGAGTGGCATCCCATTCAAAAGGCACATGAAGCTTTTTAACGTAGGCATTATATCAGCTGAAATAAGAAACTGCATGGCTTTCACCTTAAATATTTTACTAGTATGCAACATCTTTTCATCATAATTAAAGCCATAGTTGATCAGTAGTTGATTAAAAAGCAGATATTTACTAAAAAATAAATAAAAGGTAAAAAAGTATATATTGAAAAAAGGTACCATGGTTATTAATGGACTACTCTCATCATCCCTTAACCTTTTTTTCACATCTATGCCCAGCAACAGCATATTGGCCTTAATTTAATATTGTTGGGTAAGTTTTTCAAAATATTTTTGGATAAACATTGAAAATTATTTATTATTATGAAAATCATTTTAATTTTGTATTATTTTGATTATTTATGATATATTTAAATATTTTTACACATGGTATATATTTTATATTCTAATATTGTGGAAAAAATATTGTAAATGTGTGTCCATTCAATATTCAACACATCAGCAACTGAATTATGAAAATAGCAATTTATGCCACTTTATAAATGTGCTGGAACATAATTGTAGATTATGCTAGCTTTAGTGTACCTATAATCTTAATTTTATTAATGACAGGAGGCGAGTATTTGCTTTAGTCTCTCTTTACTAGAACTCCACAGCAGCACAGAAAAACAACCAATCAGAAAAAAGTTAGGTACTATAAAACCCCCTTCCCATTGCATCATTTCCTCTTTCAAGCTGCGACAAAACAGAACAAAGGCAGAAAAAATAATGGGAAGCAACGAAGTCCAGATACGAAGAATACAGCAATGTCCAACGTCAGAGAAGAACTGTCAACCAGATAGCGTTGATGGACTGAAAATAAATAAGTCAATGTCTACCATCCACGACGAAGTGCCACACTAGAGAGCGCTGAAGGACTGGAAACTGAAACGAGAGAAAAACAGAATCGAACAGGTTGATTATCCAATGAAATGTATTTTGAATAAACTTGTAGATACCCAATGTAGCAAACAAAATTACCTTAATATGTAGATATCCCAACCCTACTTATGAAAAACAGACATAAGGACAGGTGACAGGTAGCAGAAACAACAAGCAGAGTTGTATACGTACCTGATTAATCCAAACTATAAAATTAAAGGGAGGGATAAGAACGGGTGGGAAATACTCGCCTCCTGTCATTAATAAAATTAAGATTATAGGTACACTAAAGCTAGCATAATCTACAATTTTATAACATGACAGGAGGCTTCGTATTTGCTGTTTTAACGCTCAGTCAACAAATTCCACGCTGTTTGTTTCGCTGGTACCCATTCTCTGAGCTACCCGAGCAAACCCAAATGGACTTTCCAACTGCGATAGATGACAATACAGCAACCGATGGAGATGCCAGTTGATGAAGTATCGCAAAAACGGAAAAAACATCCTCTGCTGATAGATCCAATGTACGTGGGGTCGCGACCTGTTACATACCAGCCGGTCCATGAGCTGGCAAACTGACCTATTAGCCATTTCCCTGCAGTTATAAAATGTCGAAGGTCATTTGCGGACTTAGGGCCGCGATAAGACACTGCCACCATGTCACAACTCTTGATGTATAAGGTTGCTCCACCGATCGTGCCAGGGGCACCCGGCAATGTGGCCTTGCAGGTAGACCTCCACTCTCAAGGGATGCGCCCAAGTCCACCACCAAGTCGCAATAGAACCGAGTAGGATCTTTCGTTCCCTCCTGGCCTATCCGGTGAGATGTCTCATCCGAGAATAAATTTATAATGCAGGCAAGAGTGTGGTCAGACTAGCCGTATCCTAAGTGATTCCAATATTCCAAATGGACTGTGTAATCCTCGGATGTGGTAGAGAAAAGACTCCAAAAGGACGTCCATTCAGGGTTCCGAACTGAACTTGTGTAGAGGAACGGTGGTCGACTATTCAGGGAATAGTGAATCCCAGAAATATTCAAAGGGATGGGAAGTGCAAACTGGAGCGCAGATTTCCATGCGGATTTGTCCTCGTCTAAGAGTGAAATATGTTTGTGTAGGAGTAGGGGCACACCAGGTAATAAGCCTTCCTTAATCTAGTTATCCGAGCAAGGCAGTGCCCGTTTGCTCCATGAAGGTTTCCGTATCTCCTGATATCTTGACATGGGAGAAACTGTCTGCGCAGTTTGTTCATAATGGTCTGGATATCCAAAACATAAAGCAATTCTCTGTATTATATGGTGCAGAATATACCAAAACCTGCACTCTCGTAATACCTGAGGTCCATCCGTTAGCCGTACCATCTCCGGGAGTGTGTGTAAATAAGTGGGAGTCTCCCCCCGTTATACCTCTGTGAGTATTTCTCACGTGTAAACAAATTCACAAAGTGATCTGTGCTAAACAGGCGCTTAAAACAATTTCCAAAAAAGTGCTCTTAGTGCAGCAGCTCACACACAAAAATAGGAACCCTCCAATCCTATTGAAATACAGTCTTTGACTGTATTTCTCACATGTGTTAAAGCGGTCCGGATCCAGTAGATCCATTACAGTAGATAGAATAGAGGGATCCAGTCTAAGTATGTATATCTTGCATGACCAGGCAGACCTCTATAACGAAATCAGTAGCATGGACGTCAGCTCTAATTGAATGCAGGAGGGACGCCTCTCTATGTAGTCATCAATGTCTTGCACAGGTACAAGCCTGTGTGATGAACAAATGGCCGGTACTGTAGAGCGTCGAGTGTATGAGAGAGCCGCGCTCTCTACTAATGTGATCGCATACCGTGATAGCGCCCGGCTGCTAGCCTGAGCGGGCCACACCCATTAATAACCAACAGCAGAGTCTACATCCGTGACCGGTTCTCTCTATGAGAATGTGTCCTCCAAACCTGTCCTCTGTATCCAGCCCAGTATCTGGTTGAGGTCGAGGGAGGGGCTGCGCCCTCTAATAACAAATCAGTATCCTGTTTTGTATATGAGAGGGGTTCGCCCTCTGTTTCTGAAAATAAATATACTCGGATCAAGGTGATGGAGGGCCGCACCCTCCTGTGATCCAAACTAGAGTCCCTAGAGACTCAGGGTGACCAACTGCAGGGCACACCACTTATTAATGTCAGCATAAGGCTGAGGGCAATCTTTGGAAACAACGATGGAAAAACTATCAACCGACTATCCGGATCCCATGCACGCGCACGGGGTCCAGGAAGACCGTTGGTAGTCTGAGGAAAGCTGGAGACGTTCTCCGCAATCCACGAGTGCCCGGGAGGTCGGAGGAGGTCAAGTCAGGCCTCTCGACGACCCGAGCGAAAAGGAAGGCATGAAAGAACAAAAAAGCAACAATTAACGTAGATAAGTGTAAATACACCAATTCTATCTCAGATAGAAGGCAAATAGCAGGCCGGAAGGTAATAAAAGTAAGCCCCACTGGACAGGGCCAGGAGCTAACCTAATGCGGGAAAAAACTACCAACACCTATAAGGATTCCGGGAGGCAGATACGCAGTAGATGTTAAAGACAAGGAAAAACATCGCTTTCTCCTGTAGGTGTCTGAGTACCGGTCCTTGCCTGTGCGAAGTTCTCCTTGGAGATGTGCCGTTGCCGGTTTGGAGTAAACCGTGGATGTGTCCGGGGTCTTCATACGAAACCCTGCCCTTCAGGCATGAGGTTTAGGGCCTTCACCCTTCCCACCATATTCAGATGGCCGTACATTGGTGTCCTCTTGGATAGTATGGCAATGGTACTTGTCTGGACACCTGCCTATTTCCATGTCACTGGTGGGCACTGGTTTTTCCTCAGTGATATTCCCCCAGGCCTGCGGCCAAAAGGGGTTCGGCTCCAATAGAGCAGGCCCGTCAGAAGGGCACAGGCCCAGCAGGCCAAATGAATGGGCACAGAATAGTTGGCCAAGCAAATAGGCACGGACATAGCAGGCCCTTCAAATAGGCACCGACATAGTAAGCCAATAAATGGGGCACAGACATAGCAGGCCGTTTTAATGGGCACAGACATAGCAGGCCGTTTTAATGGGCACAGACATAGCAGACCGTTCTAATGGGCACAGACATAGCAGGCCGTTCTAATGGGCACAGACATAGCAGGCCGTTCTAATGGGCACAGACATAGCAGGCCAATCAATGGGGCACAGACATAGCAGGCCAATCAATGGGGCACAGACATAGCAGGCCAATCAATGGGGCACAGACATAGCAGGCCAATCCTGGGTTTCATATTAAATGAGTAATGGGGACCTCTGAGTTTGGCATAGTCCCCTAAATGTCTGTAAATCCTCCGGGTATCCTG